>NC_092370.1:3265508-3565508 GCF_030028105.1 Mobula birostris | reverse complement strand
TAGTGTCCAAGGGTTCAATGTGTATTCAGGAATTGGATGGCAGAGGAGAAGAAGCTGTTCTTGAATCACTGAGTGTGTGCCTTCAGGCTTCTGTACCTCCTACCTGATGGTAACAGTGAGAAAAGGTCATGCCCTGGGTGCTGGAGGTCATTAATAATGGACACTGCCTTTCTGAGACACCACTCCCTGAAGATGTCCTGGGTACTTTGTAAGCTAGTGCCCAAGATGGAGCTGACTAGATTTATAACCTTCTGCAGCTTCATGAAATTAAGATCATAAGACATAGGAACAGATTTCAGTGATTTGGCCCATTGAATCTGCTCCACTATTCCATCATGGCTGATTTATTATCCGTCTGAACCCCATTCTCCTGCCTTCTCCCTGTAACCTTTGACGCCCTGACTAATCAAGAAACAATCAACCTCCACTTTAAGTACACTCAGTGACTTGGCCTCAATAGCTGCCCGTGGCAATGAATTCCACAAATTCACCACCATCTGGTTAAAGAAATTCCTCCTCATCTCTGATCTACATGGATGCCCCTCTATTCTGCGGCTGTGCCCTCTGGTCCTAGGCTCCCCACTACAGAAAACGCCCTCTCCATTTGGTAAGAACTCAATTTATGTAACTCTGGTAGATGGCTGGTTCAATGTCCAGAAAAGAGTGGAAATCTCATTATTCTAGGTCCCTATATATCTTACAGGGACCCTGTCTCCTTTCATGGTTTACAACACATCTTGTAAGTGAGGACTGATCACCGATAGCAGACAGAAAAAATGTATTTCTGAAGGAAGGTATCATTTTAAAAAATGTTCCAAACATCTCAAGAGGTACATGGATTTAGAACATAAAACACGGAACATTACAACACAGTACAGGACCTTCAGCCCATCACGTCATGCCAACTTGTTAACCTACTCTAAGATTAATCTAACCTTTCTTCCCATTGAGCCCTCCATTCTTCTGTCATCGATGTGCCTATCTAAGAGAAAAACTCCATTTCACTCAACCTATCCTCATAAGACATCGAATCTGCTCCACTATTCCATCATGGCTGATTCTAATCCAGGCAGCAGCCTGGGAAATCTCCTCTGCACCCTCTCTAAAGTTTCCACATCTTTCCTATAATGAGGTGACCAGAACTGAACACAATATTCCAGGCTGGTCCAACCAGGGTTTTATAGAATTGCAACATTACCTCATGACTCTTGAAATCAATCCACTGACTAATGAAGGCCAACATTCCTTCTCAACCACCCTATTGCACAGCAAGTTTGAGCGATGTATGAGATGGACTGCAAGATCCCTCTGTTCCTCCACACTGCTAAGATTTCTGATGTTAACCCTGTATTGCGCCTTCAAATTCAACCCTCCGAGGTGAATCGCTTCACATTTTTCTGGGTTGAACTGCATCTGCCACTGCTCAGCCCAGATCAGCCTTCTTTCAATGTGTTATTGTAAACTATGCCGACCTCTTACACTATCCACAGCTCCACCAACCTTCAGGCCATCTACAGATTTGCTAGCCCATGATATGATTTGAAACTTCTGCTTTGGCAAATCTGTGTGGAGGGAAATTGTATGACCATAAAAAAGGATCAGCCATGATTCAATGGCAGAGCAGACTTGATGGGCCAAATGGCCTAACTCTACTCCTATGTCTTATGGTCTTATAAATCCACAAGACCATAAGACATAGGAGTAGAATTAAGCCATTTGGCCCATTGTCTCTGATCCATCATTCCACCATGGCTGATTTATTATCCCTCTTAGCACCATTCACCTGCCTTCTCTCCATAACCTTTGATGCCCTTATTAATTAAGAACCTATCAACCTCCACCTAAAATATACCCAATGACAGCCTCTGCAGTCATCGATGGCAATGAATTCTACAACTTCACCACCCTCTGGCTAAAGAAATTCATCCTCATCTCTGTTCTAAATGGACATCCCTCAATTCTGAGGCTGTGCCCACTGGTCCTAGACTCTCCCACTACGTAGAGGAAACATCCTCTCCACATCCACTCTATCTAGGCCTTTCAATATTCAATAGGTTTTAATGAGATTCCACCTCCCCCCCACCGTATTCTTCAAAACTCCAGTGAGTACACCCCCAGAGTCATCAAACTCTTTCCATATGTTAACTCTTTCATTCCCGGCAGCCAACCAGAACAGACGGCCTTTATTTTTACTCTTTGTTTCCTGCCAGTCAGCCGATCTTCTATCCACGCTGGTATTGTTCCTGTAGGTCCATAGGCTCTTACCTTGTCTTTGGCATGTTTTGATCAGCAGAGTACATTTAGCTACCAGAGAATTACTTGTAACAGCAGTAAAAGTGGAATCACTCGAGCTGAGTATGGTGTTCTCCCAGCTGGTTGTCTATTGGTGGGTCCTCAGGTGGAGAACGCCCGTTGAAAGTGGACAGCCATCACACAGTCTTTGACAGATCGGGGTCAGGGTCCTGTGGCATCGAATGCAAGTCGACTTCACTGCCATTGTGATGTGCCGTCATCTTCTCCCAGCTACCTTGTTGAGGTCTTTGTCTGGAAACTCGCCCTTGACTTTGGGTGACCTTGGGTGACCCAGGCAGCGTCTCTCAGGATCTCTGGAACTCACAGCTCCATCATGAAAAGGTGACAGTCATTGGAGGATTATTTGTATTCACAACCCCATAAAAGTGAAGCATCCTGACACCGACTCTGCAAGCTGCATCAGGAGGGGGTCAGGTGTGATCAGTTTGTAAATGCTGACATACACCCTGAAATTCACAGTCCACCAGCAAGTACATATTCGGGGGATCTCAGAGGGAGAGTAGAGGGTGCGTGGAACACCCAGCCAGGAGTGGTGGTAGAGACAGGCACATCAAGGACATTTAACGAACTCTTAGCTAAGCACATGGTTAGTAGAAAAATGGAGGGCTGTGTGGGAGGAAAGGGTTAGATTGAACTTAGAACAGGTTAAAAGGTCAGCACAACATTATGGGCCAAAGGGCCTGTACTGTGTTCTATGTTCTATATTAAAGTTGCATATCCATTCTGATATTTGTATGCATATTTGGGTTTAAAACCAGTCAAAAACACTTTAAGTACCATTGTATATTTCTGGACCCCATAGCTGGACAGTGAAAAACTCCTCGTGTTTTGTTCCTATAGCGCCACGCTAGCGAGACGGCGTCAGAATCAGAATCAGGTTTATTATCACCGGCCTGTGACGTGAAATTTATTAACTTAGCAGCAGCAGTTCAATGCAATACATAATCTAGAAGAGAAAAATAAAATAAAAATAATAATAAATAAATAAGTAAATCAATGGCAGTATACATATATTGAATAGATTTAAAAAAGGGATTAAGAAAACAGAAATACTGTATATTTTTAAAAAGGTAGTGTTCAATGTCACAGCTTTGGGCATTCTGGTGTTCTCGAGTTCAGAGTTCAATACCAGCGTCATTCAGTAAGGGGTTTGTATGTCCTCCCCGTGGAATGTGTGGGTGCTGCGGTTTCCTTCCCCGATCTAAAGCCGGCCCATGATTGGGATTGGGTTAAGGTTAATGGGCTTCGTCGGGTGCTGCTGGAGTGGCCTGGCTCCAGGGGCCAGATGGCCCTACTCCACAATGTATTGTAAAATAAATCCACAAAAATAAAATAAATTATAGAGTGCATTGAAACAGAACTCAGGAAAAGAATAACTAGAGGAACACAACACAAAGCACTGGTGAAACTCAGCAGGTCAGGCAGCATCAAAGGAAGTGAATAAACAAAGGTTCAAAGGTTCATTTATTGTCAAAGTACGAGGGGTGATTGATAAGTTCGTGGCCTAAGGTAGAAAAAGTCAATTTTAGAAAACCTAGCACATTTATTTTTCCTACATTTACACACTTAGTCCAGTGGTCATGAAGCATACGGATCCCTTCTTTGTAGAAGTCAGCGTCTTGGACCTCCAGAAGTGGTCCATAGCAGGGATGATTGATAAGTTTGTGGCCTAAGGTAGAAGGAGATGAGTTATTAACTTCAAACTTTCTGCATTATCACTTAAAGAGTTGAACTGCACGTGCATGTAATGAGAGCTGTAGAATTCATCACCTTCTACCTTAGGCCACGAAAATATCAATCACCCCTGCTGTGGACCACCTGGAGGTCCAAGATGCTCTTGTTACAAGCATATGCAGTTCAACTCTTTGAGTGATAATGCAGAAAGTTTGAAGTTAATAACTCATCTCCTTCTACCTTAGGCCATAGACTTATCAATCACCCCTGCTATGGACCATTTCTACAAAGAAGGGATCCGTATGCTCCACGACCACTGGACTAAGTGTGTACACGTAGGAGGGAACTATGTTGAAAAATAAATGTGCTAGGTTTTGCAAAATTGACTCTTTCTACCTTGGGCCACGAACTTATCGATCACCCCTCGGACACAACTCTGAAATTCTTCTTCTCCAGATAGCCACAAAACCAAGAAAGAAAATAATGGCAGCAGGATCATCAACCGCCAAATCCCTCCTCCCCACAAAAAATGAACAAAAACAGAACAGGCATATCAACCCCCAAATCCTCCTCCCACGCACAGCAAAAAATGAGAAACATCGGCTGAAAAACACAGACTGGAAAAATGTCTATAGTGCAAGCTGGATAGAAAACCTGGAAAACATTCTCCAGGCAGAAAGGCAGACCTCTCTCTCATGCAGCAGAGCGATCCCACCAGAAATCAAAAGGCAGTCTCCTTCTCCAATAGCAGAGCAATCCCACCAGAAATCAGAAGTCAGTCTTTCCCTTCTGTCACAGAGTGATCCCACCAGTAATGAAAAGTCATTGAGCTGGTAGTCACCTTCCGCATTTGCCTCGATGATTCAATCTCCCTCATCGCTTTAATCATTGAATAATGGAGCTTTAATTGGCAAAATGCAGTTGAACGTCGCTCATGCCCCGTCCCACAACTTTCTCACCACAAGGATTGCTCACGCTGCCTCTGCCCCCCAGAACCATTCAGAGACTGCAGAGCACTGAAACACCCAAACTATCTCCAAACTGCAAATCACAGGCTCCAACAGTTCCAGAATCACAAGCACGGTGAGAAACAAACGCAGAAGACATAAAAGAGGTTTCATGATCTACCCAGAAGGAGTATTGTATGCAGGCGCCATCTTGACCGGATGATGTTTCCAGTGAAGATGGCGTTCACGTACAACGCTCCTTTGATGCTTCGGAACAGTAGGTGCTTCAGGCCGAGACCCCTCTTCAGGACTGAGAGGGAAGGGGGAAGATGCCCGAATAAAAAGGTGGGGGGAGGGGAAGGAGGATAGCTAGGAGGTGATAGGTAAATCCAGGTAGGTAGGAAAGAGAAGGGTAACACACACAAAATGCTGTAGAAACTCAACAGGTCAGGCAACATCTCGGAAAAGATAAAGGGCTGGATAAGAAGTAATCTGATAGGAGAGAAAGTGAACCATAGGAGAAAGGGGAGGAGGAATGGATTCAGGGAAGGTGAGAGGAGGTAAAAGGCCAGAGTGGGGAATAGAAGAAGGGGGTAGGGGGAAGGAAATCTTTTTACTGGAAGGAGAAATTGATATTCATGCCATCAGGCTGAAGGTTACCCAGATGGAATATAACGTGTTGCTGCTCCACCCTGAGGGCAGCCTCAATTAAGACAATAAGACCATAAGATACAGGAGCAGATTTAGCCCATCGAGTCTGCTTCACCATTTTATCATGGCTGATCTGTTTTTCCTCGCAGCCCCAATCTCCTGCCTTACCTTCATATCTGTTCGTGCTCTGATCAATCAAGAATCTATCAACGTCTGCCTTAAATACACATAAAGACTTGGCCAAAACAGCTGCCTGTGGCAAAGAAATCCACAGATTGACCACTCTGTGGCTAAAGAAATTCCTCCACATCTCCATTCTAAAAGGACACCCCTCTATTCTGAGACTGTACCCTCTGGTTTCAGACTCTCCCACCACAGGAAACATCCTCTCCACATCCACTCTATCAAGGCCTTTCACCGTTCGATAGGTTTCAATGAGGTCACCTTCATTTTTCTGAATTCTGGTGAATACAGGCACAGAGCCATCAAATGCTCGTCATACAACAAGCCATTCAATCCTGGAATCATTTTTGTGAGCCTCCTTTGAACCCTCTCCAATGTAAGCACACCCTTTTTAAGGTAAGCAGCCCGAAACTGCTGACAATACTCCAAGTCGGGCCTTACCAGTGCTTTATAAAGTCTCAACTTTACATCCTTGTTTTTATATTCTAGTCCTCTTGAAATGAATGCTAACATTGCATTTGCCTTCCTCACCACAGACTGGTGGCGCAATGGCATCAGCGCTGGACTTCGGAGCAAAGGGTTCCGAATTCGAATACAAGTCGGGCCACCCCCCGAGCACGCTTTTCATTCGTGCCGGGTTGAGCGTCGAGCTAGCCACTTGGCATTGTAAAAAAAAGGGTCGAGTCAGGAACGTTCATATCGTGACCCAGTTAATCGGAAAGGAGACCAATCCTGACACCACGCCAGACAAGAATGGCTGACTGTCTGGTGCGACATGCTAAAAAAAAACACAGACTCAATCTGCTAATTAACCTCCAGGGAATCCTGCAAAAAGATTCCCAAGTCCCTTTGCACATCAGTTTTTGAAAATTTTCTCTCTATTCAGAAAATAGTCCATTTTTAAATTTTTTCTATCAAAGTTCATGACCATACACTTCCTGACACTGAATTCAATCTGCCACTTCGTTGCCCATTCTCCTAATCTGTCTAAATCCTTCTGTAGCCTCTCCTACTTCCTCAAAACTACCTGTCCCTCTACCTATCTTTGTATTGTCCACAAACTTTGCAACAAAGCCATCAATTCCATCATCCAAATCATTGACATATAATGTAAAAAGAATTGTTCCCACAGACCCCTGTGGAACATCACTAGTCACTGGCAGCCAGCCAGAAAAGGTTCCCTTTATTCCCACTCGTTGCCTTCTGCCAATCAGCCACTGCTTTATCCATGCTAGAATCTTCCCTGTAATGCCATGGGTTTGTCGCGTGTTAAGCAGCCTTATGCATGGCTCCTTGTCAAAAGCCTTCTGAAAATCCAAATACATAACATCAACCATTTCTCCTTTGTCTATCCTGCTTGTTATTTCTTCAAAGAATGCCAACAGATTCCCAGGCAAGATTTTCCCTTGAGTAAACCATACCGACCATGGAAAAGGGGATGGGAGAAAAAACCCAGAGGATGGGCAAGGGGTATAGTGAGAGGAACAGAGGGAGAAAAAGGACAGAGAGAGAAAGAATGTGTGTATATAAATAAATAACGGATGGGGTAACATTGACTTCTCAACCTTCCACTAATGCCCCACCTCCCCCTCGTACTCCATCTGTTATTTATTTTTATACACACATTCTTTCTCTCTCTCTCTCCTTTTTCTCCCTCTGTCCCTCTGACTATACCCCTTGCCCATCCTCTGGGTTCCCCCCCCCCCACGTTTTCTTTCTCCCCGGGCCTCCTGTCCCATGATCCTCTCATATCCCCTTTGCCAATCACCTGTCCAGCTCTTGGCTCCATCCCTCCCCCTCCTGTCTTCTTCTATCATTTTGGATCTCCCCCTCCCCCTCCCACTTTCAAATCTCTTACTAGCTCTTCCTTCAGTTAGTCCTGACGAAGGGTCTCGACCTGAAACGTCGACTGTACCTCTTCCTAGAGATGCTGCCTGGCCTGCTGCGTTCACCAGCAACTTTGATGTGTGTTGAATAAATAAGTATACTCACTTTGCCCTGTTTTCTGTCCTTGCTTGTATGAAGGTGGTTTACCTATTTATGCAAGTACTTCTCTGACAATAGATGTGTAACAGCCTAATGTAACATTGTATGGAAATACAAGATAACACCGATGCAGACAGGTTTTATACATTTAACAAGGTGCTTTATTAATGTATTGCTTGTGCAAACATTCAATAGATGTAATTGTCACTACTTCCAAAATGTCATTTTTAAGTAGTAGCTTATGTTTGGCATAGACATGAAAATGTTAAGGCCAAAAAAGGAAAATTTTAAGTTTCACTTTTACTCAGGTGAAAATAAAATCACTTTTGCCCAGTAACCGTTTTATTGCACATGTTAAATACAGTGAAATAATACACAAAGACATGGCAAAGGTAAAGGCAAACAAATGAGGTAACAGCAAATTTCACTTTTGCCCAGTAACAAGCCTTATTGCATTTAGTTGTAGCTGTCGCCCTTTCATCGGTGAAGAGACTATGGCTGTAGGAAATGTTTCCAGGGTGACCCCTCTGTGGAGTGGGGAAAATGTTGGTGGGACTACCCGGGGGTCTGTGTGTCGGTATGTGTCACTATTGTAGTGGCTGTGAGGCTGGTGTTGTAGCGGTGAAAAGTACTGGGGGGGAGCCATCATATTCCTCATCATTGCAAATCCCACTGCAACAGAGTTAGTCAGTTTTTCAATGTTCGTCGTCAGCCAGGTCATACTGTCCGTGAACTCCCTGTCGGTTGCCTCCATACGCTGGAATATTTGTTTTTTTAGTTTTAAGTCCTCCTGCGCGAGATCCAACAGCTGTCCGTTGTTTGGCAATTTCCTTTTAAGTTTTTCTAGTCTGTAACTGGACAATCACGCCCCAAGTCTTTCACGGTGAGATTCCACACCAAACATGTCACAGCCATCACCTGCTGCTTGGTCCAATCTGTCGGAGTCGGGCATACTCGTCGAGGCGGGTGAATTCTGTAGATGTGTCCTGCGCATGCCCAGTAGGAGAAGATTTGCCCAAATACCTGTTTTAATGTGGACGGAGATATTTTCAAAAACGCCTGGTGTGGATGCCTATCGTTTTTACGTGAAACTGGCGTTTTCAAATTTATCTCATCTAGTGTGGACGTAGCCTAACTGGCCTATATCCTGGGACAATAACTATGCAGAATTAAAAGTGTTACAGCTTCAGAGAAAGTGCAGTGCAGCTAAACGGTTAAGATACAGGGTCTACATTCTACCTTCTACCTGGTACATTGTACATTCACGTGTGACGTGAGGCAATGAGACTTCAAACTTTCAAAGCTAAATGTGTGGCCCAGTGACTGATGTGGGAGAAGTTCGTGGGACACTGACACTATTACTGGATGGAGAAAGGGGCATGTGCCATTGGGTCAGCCTTACAGAGCCACTCCCTCGCAGTGCCCCAGGAATGGGATCGGACCTGACCTTGTGTGTTTTCTGTGTGGTGTCTGCATGTTCACTCTGTGACCTCTGGTATTCCAGTTTCCTCCTACCAACCAAAGACGTGGGTTAGCATATTAATTAGTAAATTAAATTGGTTTATTATTGTTTCATGTACTGAGGTACAGTGAAAAGCTGGTCTGCACTCCATTCATACAAATCAAACCATTACTCGGTGCACTGAGGTAGTACAAGGTAAAACAATAACGGAATCAAGTGTAACAACTACAGTGTAGGTAGACAATAAAATAATAAGGTACAAGATCACAACAAAGTAGATCCAGGAAGTTGTAACGTTAGCCAGCTCCATCAGGGCACTATCCAGCCCAGTCTCCAGGTCATCTTCAAGGAACGATGCCTCAAAAAGGCAATATCTATCATTAAGGGTCCCCATCACCCAGGACACACCCTCTTCTCATTGCTACCATCAGGGAGGAGGTACAGGAGCCTGAACGCACACACTCAATGATTCAGGAACAGCTTCTTCCCCTCTGCCATCTGATTTCTGAATGGACATTAACACTACCTCACTACTTTTTTTTCTTTCTTTGCAGTACTTATTTAATTTAAATTTTAATATATATATTCTTCATATTGTCATTTACAGTTTTTATCATTATGTATTGCAATGTACTGCAACTGCAGAACAACAAATTTGACAACATGTCCCAGTAATATTAAACCTGATTCTGATTTTAATTTTGAGGTCAAGGTTCCAGCTTATCACACTCGTGAATATGTAATTGTCTTATCACAGGGTCACCATTAAAGAGGCATACTGTCCATGAACCAACATAAACAGATGCCATCTGTGCCACATTGGCGGGCGCATGCAAAGGGAGATGTACACTGCTCTTAGCTTTACACTCTATTTTGGCTGGGGTGGTTCTCTGCAAAAAAAACCTGTCTCTGACATCCGCCTATAATTTCCCCCAATCAATTTAAAAGTATGTCCTCTTGTATTAGCTGTTCCCACAGGGAAACAAGTACTGGTTGGCAAATCTATGCCTCTTATTCTCTTTTACACCTCTATCAAGTCATCTCTCGTCCTCCTTCACTCCAAAGAGAAAATCCCTCGCTCACTCAAGCTATCCTCATAAAACACACTCTCTAATCCAGGCAGCATCCTGGTCAATTTCCACTGTGCCCTCTCTAAAGCTTCCATGAGGTGACCAGAACTGAACACCTACCTCTGACATCTCTGCTAATTTTATAAATATGCCCTTTCATATTAGCCATTTCCACCCTATGAAAATGATGCTGGCTTC
Source organism: Mobula birostris (assembly GCF_030028105.1). Lineage (NCBI taxonomy): Eukaryota > Metazoa > Chordata > Chondrichthyes > Myliobatiformes > Myliobatidae > Mobula > Mobula birostris. Next base: position 3,555,024 of record NC_092370.1, on the reverse strand, counting down.
CCACTCAATCTATGCCTCTCATAATCCTATTGAGCACGTTTACAAGGGACACTGCCACAGGAAAACTGCATCAGTCATCAAAGATCAGAATCAGAATCAGAAAGAACCCTAACCATCTACGTCATGCTCTCTTCTCGCTACTGCCCTCAGGCTGGAGATGTGGGAGCCTGACATCCCAGCCCACCAGGTTCAGGGACAGTTATTACCCCTCAACAATCAGGCTCTTGAACTGGCACAGAAAACTACACTCACCTCAATATTGAACTGATTTCATAACTTGACTGGAAGTGAGTCCATAACTGGACTTGCAAGAACTTACAAGGATGGTCTTAGCATTAATTACGTATTATTTTTGTATTATTTGCACAATTTGTGACCTTTTGAATTTGAGTTGAATTAAATTGTCTTTATTACTTACATCCTTCATATACACGAGGAGTAAAAATCATTATGTTATGTCTCCGCCTAAATGTGCAATGTGCAATTTATAGTAACTTACAGTAAATAGTATGTACAACAGGACAGTCAATATAACATAGAAATACAATTGTATCAGCATGAATTAATCAGTCTGATGGCCTGGTGGAAGAAGCTGTTCTGGAGCCTGTTGGTCCTGGCTTTTATGCTGCGGTACCGTTTCCCGGATGGTAGCAGCTGGAACAGTTTGTGGTTGGGGCGACTCAGGTCCCCAATGATCCTTCGGGCCCTTTTTACACACCTGTCCTTCTAAATATCCTGAATAGTAGGAGGTTCACATCTACAGATGTGCTGGGCTGTCCACACCACTCTCTGCAGAGTCCTGTGATTGAGGGAAGTACAGTTCCCATACCAGGCAGTGATGCAGCCAGTCAGGATGTTCTCAATTGTGCCCCTCTAGAAAGTTCTCAGGTATTACATGGAAAGTTCTCAGGTAGTACATAGTGACACATGTACTCGGATAATAAATTTACATTGAGTCCCTCTGTTGGTCAGGGTTGGCCGTGGATGTTGTATTGTACTGGGCAGTACAATATGGAGGGAAGCTGTTGCCCAAGTAGCAGGCTCCCCCTCTCCACACAGATGATGAACCGAAAGGTACGGCAGAGACCGATACAAATTGGCACCAGCAGCATCGTATGAGTTGCCAGTCAGTGTTGAACTCAATGCAAGACTGCCTTAGGGACTCCAGCTCTGGATTTTTGCCTCAGGGTTTATTCCCGTAGCCTTCCCCGTGAGTGGGTTTAGCTGCAAGGCTGCAGAGGTTAGAGATCAGAATTTTCCTTCTCCTAGAAGTACCGCCGTTCCAGGCTGACAAGCTCCATCTGCCCAAACCAACTGGTTTTCAGGTGCCAGTAACCCACCTTTGCCCTTTCTCCTGTCAGTAGAAATGGTTCCACTGGGTTTAGTAGCGAAGCCACATGTGAAATCCAGGAGTTGGACTTGGTTCTCAGAGGCTGTTTGAGGTGCACACCATTGGGAACATTTAATAGGTAGCGGGAGCTTGTCCCCACTACCACCCCCGGCTATAGCACCCTTAAGGAATGTATACAGTATAACATACATTAGGTGGGTGCTGGTAAATGATGTACTGTAACCGTGCAATATTTTTGTACAGTAACATTGGGCCCATCTGGTGAGCCCAAAGAAATCTCACTATTGCCGAGAGAGAGATCATCTTTAATCTTTTCATAGAACATATACATATACATTGCTTTTGCTTTTACCCAGCCGATGTTTTTTGAGGATGTGACTAAACACATTGATGAAGGAAGAGCAGTAGATGTAGTGTATATGGATTTCAGCAAGGCATTTGGTAAGGTACCCCATGCAAGGCTTATTGAGAAAGTAAGGAAGCATGGGATCCAAGGGGACATTGCTTTGTGGATCCAGAACTGGCTTGCCCACAGAAGGCAAAGAGTGGTTGTAGACGGGTCATATTCTGCATGGAGTTCAGTCACCAGTGGTGTGCCTCAGGGATCTGTTCTGGGACCCCTACTCTTCGTGATTTTTATAAATGACCTGGATGAAGAAGATGAGGGATGGGTTAGTAAATTTGCTGATGACACAAAGGTTGGGGGTGTTGTGGATAGTGTGGAGGGCTGTCAGAGGTTACAGCGGGATATTGATAGGGTGCAAAACTGGGCTGAGAAGTGGCAGTTGGAGTTCAACCCAGATAAGTGTGAGGTGATTCATTTTGGTAGGTCAAATGTGATGGCAGAATATAGTATTAATGGTAAGACACTTGGCAGTGTGGAGAATCAGAGGGCAGTGTGGAGGATCAGTGGTTAAGAAGATGTACGGTGTATTGGCCTTCATTAATCATGGAATTGAATTTAGGAGCTGAGAGGTAATGTTGCAGCTATATAGGACCCTGGTCAGATCCCACTTGGAGTACTGTGCTCAGTTCTGGTCATCTCACTACAGGAAGGATGTGGAAGCCATAGAAAGGGTGCAGAGGAGATTTACAAGGATGTTGCCTGGATTGGTGAGCATGCCTTATGAGAATAGGTTGAGTAAACTCGGCCTTTTCTCCTTGGAGCGACGGAGGATGAGAGGTGACCTGATAGAGGTGTATACGATGATGAGAGGCATTGATCGTGTGGATAGTCAGAGGCTTTTTCCTAGGACTGAAATGGTTGCCACAAGAGGACACAGGTTTAAGGTGCTGGGGAGTAGGTACAGAGGTGATGTCAGGGGTAAGTTTTTTAAGCAGAGAGTGGTGAGTGTGTGGAATGGGCTGCCGGCAACGGTGGTGAAAGCAGATATGATAGGGTCTTTTAAAAGACTCCTGGACAGGTACATGGAGCTTAGAAAAATAGAGGGCTATGGGTAAGCCTAGTAATTTCTAAGGTAAGGACATGTTCGGCACAGCTTTGAGGGCCGAAGGGCCTGTATTGTGCTGTAGGTTTTCTATGTTTCTATGATGTAGATTGGTTAATGATTACAGAGGAAAATGAGAGGATTGGAATGAGGCTTGGCCTGACCTCAGGATAATGGGCTACTCTTGCTTCCTTCCAACTACGTTCATCTTCTGGTGTAACTCCGCCATAGACGGTCCCAATCTCAGCTGCAAATGGAGGATGGTTGGGCGTGGGGCTTGCAACCCCATCCTGTAAAACCCCAGGGCTACAGAAATGCTCACTAGAGCTTCAAAGGCCTACTCACTGGGAGATGAAGGACCCACCAAGGAGATGGCCTACACCTGGGGTCTGTGATGGGACAGGGTAGTTTAATGGTTTGGCACAGACTGTTTCCTGGATCCATTTAAACTACAGTAATCCCAAACAGCTTTACAAATCTTATGGAGGCAATTACATTTTATGTGGTTTGTGCAATTGATTGCACATGGGGAAAGACATCAGAATTCCACCATGGACAGTCCCAAGCCTGGTTGTGAAAGGAAGCGAATCGAGCAAGGGTCTTGCAACTCCAACCTGTAGCCCAGAGCTACAGAATCACCAACAGAAGCTGCAAGGGTCTCATCACTGGAGAGGAAGGGTCTTCACCTCGGATTGTAAGATGGGCAACACCCGGGCACAGCTTGAGTGACTGGGCAGAACAGAGAACTGTGCTGAGCTGCTGTTGGCAGCCTATGCCCCAGTAAGGGTGACGGGCGAAGTATGTTGTGGTGTGAGACAGTGCCTTGAGACTGCACCTGAAAATCTTACAACTGGTATTTACTCTGCACTGATAGCCCTGTCAACTCCTACTAAATGAGCAACTTGTCAGTAGACACCTTCATAATGGCCCCGGCATCAGCATATATAACAACAGCATTCAAGGCTGCTTTAGTAACTTGAGGGATGAGGAGGAATTCAAGACATCCTGCACCATAATTATTGGTTTAATTGGTTATTAACACATTTGGTGGTAATACTTACTGAAAGGTGTTAAAACCTTCTGGGAAAAAGCTAGATGCCAAAAGCACATTTATCACCTCCCAGAAAAATAGTCCTGTGGCAGATAAACCTGCACAGCTGTGCCTGATCGTTATGGACTTAGTTAATTAATTAGCAGCAAATAGCTGACTTATAGAAAAAAATCACATCACTCAAGGCTGTAGGACGTCAATACAGAAATTAACAAATAGTAAAATAATGAATTAATATTGTAAGTAAGTGCAGGAATAAGTGTTCTGTTGACATGTTCTGAGGAATATGTTGTATTGTAATGAATAGGTGAATTCAGTTACTCTACACCCCAGCTCCAGCTTCTGACAACATGAATATTGCCCGGGATTTTGAATGGGAACATCAGGGCACGCTACATGATGTCCTGCTTGTTAGTCTGAACTGCACTGGCTTAGAAGAACACATCTGCAAAGTTCACTTTTACTATTTTTGATTAGCAAAATCATGAGTAATTTTACCATCAGGGCATCTCATAAACAGAACGCACTGCTTGCAAATTAAGTTATGTAACACAGCTTTTTTTTGTATTGCACTATTGACGATATTTTTTTCTGGAATGTGCACTACATGCATTTTGAATTATAGTTTATTAACTTATTTATGGTAATATTTTGGTTTATGTGTTGTGTCTGATCTATGTTGTGTGGGTGGAACCGTGGTCTGGAGGGACATTGTTTCGTCTGGTTGTATATCTGTACAGTCAGATAAGAACAAACTTGACCGTGGTCAGGGGGAATGTTGTTTTGTTTGCTTGTATACGTATACAGTCAGATGACAGTGAACTTGAACTTGAGTGGGAAATAATGATTATTTCCAGATTAATCTGGGACGCTTGGAAAGTTTGTCTTGGCATATCCTGCATGAGTCTGCTTTATGATCCAAAATCATCTCAGATCTTTAAGTCCCCCGAGGGGCTCTTATTTCTGGTGCTCAACTGAGAAACGCACGAGACAGTAAGATTCAAGGTTGGAGATTCAAGATTGTTTAAAGTCATTTACAGTACTCAAATGTAAAGGAAAACAAAATAATTGTTACTCTGGATCTGATGCAGCCCAAAAAAGCCATGATAACATAAAGAACACAATAATAAAAACACAGTAAATATAAATACATAAAAAAAGTTTATATACATAGATGGCATGTCCGACAAGTAATGCTAGGTCCATAAGGTGGTTCTGATAAAGTTGTGGTGGGGGGGGGTGTGGAGGGGAGGGTGAGGGTGTGGAGGGGTGGGTTAGTGTGTGGAGTGGAGGGTGGGGGTGTGGAGGGGTGGGTTAGTGGGTGGAGTGGACGGTGGAGGTGTGGAGGGGTGGCTTAGTGTGTGGAGGTGTGTGGAGTGGAGGGTGGGGGTGTGGAGGGGTGGGTTAGTGTGTGGAGGTGTTCGGAGTGGAGGGTGGGGGTGTGGAGGGGTGGCTTAGTGTGTGGAGTGGAGGGTGGGGGTGTGGAGGGGTGGGTTAGTGTGTGGAGGTGTGTGGAGTGGAGGGTGGGGGTGTGGAGGTGTGGAGGGGTGGGTTAGTGTGTGGAGTGGAAGGTGGGGGTGTGGAGGGGTGGCTTAGTGTGTGGAGGTGTGTGGAGTGGAGGGTGGAGGTGTGGAGGGGTGGGTTAGTGTGTGGAGGTGTGTGGAGTGGAGGGTGGGGGTGTGGAGGTGTGGAGGGGTGGGTTAGTGTGTGGAGTGGAAGGTGGGGGTGTGGAGGGGTGGCTTAGTGTGTGGAGGTGTGTGGAGTGGAGGGTGGGGGTGTGGAGGGGTGGGTTAGTGTGTGGAGTGGAAGGTGGAGGTGTGGAGGGGTGGGTTAGTGTGTGGAGTGGAGGGTGGGGGTGTGGAGGGGTGGGTTAGTGTGTGGAGTGGAAGGTGGAGGTGTGGAGGGGTGGGTTAGTGTGTGGAGTGGAGGGTGGGGGTGTGGAGGGGTGGGTTAGTGTGTGGAGTGGAGGGTGGGGGTGTGGAGGGGTGGATTAGTGTGTGGAGTGGAGGGTGGGGGTGTGGAGGGGTGGGTTAGTGTGTGGAGGTGTGTGGAGTGGAGGGTGGGGGTGTGGAGGGGTGGGTTAGTGTGTGGAGTGGAGGGTGGGGGTGTGGAGGGGTGGGTTAGTGTGTGGAGTGGAGGGTGGGGGTGTGGAGGGGTGGGTTAGTGTGTGGAGTGGAGGGTGGAGGTATGGAGGGGTGGGTTAGTGTGTGGAGTGGAAGGTGGGGGTGTGGAGGGGTGGGTTAGTGTGTGGAGGTGTGTGGAGTGGAGGGTGGGGGTGTGGAGGGGTGGGTTAGTGTGTGGAGTGGAGGGTGGGGGTGTGGAGGGGTGGGTTAGTGTGTGGAGGTGTGTGGAGTGGAGGGTGGGGGTGTGGAGGGGTGGGTTAGTGGGTGGAGGTGTGTGGAGTGGAGGGTGGGGGTGTGGAGGGGTGGGTTAGTGTGTGGAGTGGAGGGTGGGGGTGTGGAGGGGTGGGTTAGTGTGTGGAGGTGTGTGGAGTGGAGGGTGGGGGTGTGGAGGGGTGGGTTAGTGTGTGGAGTGGAGGGTGGGGGTGTGGAGGGGTGGGTTAGTGTGTGGAGTGGAGGGTGGGGGTGTGGAGGTGTGGAGGGGTGGGTTAGTGTGTGGAGTGGAGGGTGGAGGTGTGGAGGGGTGGGTTAGTGTGTGGAGGTGTGTGGAGTGGAGGGTGGGGGTGTGGAGGGGTGGGTTAGTGTGTGGAGGTGTGTGGAGTGGAGGGTGGGGGTGTGGAGGGGTGGGTTAGTGTGTGGAGTGGAGGGTGGGGGTGTGGAGGGGTGGGTTAGTGTGTGGAGTGGAAGGTGGGGGTGTGGAGGGGTGGGTTAGTGTGTGGAGTGGAGGGTGGGGGTGTGGAGGGGTGGGTTAGTGTGTGGAGGTGTGTGGAGTGGAAGGTGGGGGTGTGGAGGGGTGGGTTAGTGTGTGGAGGTGTGTGGAGTGGAGGGTGGGGGTGTGGAGGGGTGGGTTAGTGTGTGGAGGTGTGTGGAGTGGAGGGTGGAGGTGTGGAGGGGTGGGTTAGTGTGTGGAGGTGTGTGGAGTGGAGGGTGGGGGTGTGGAGGTGTGGAGGGGTGGGTTAGTGTGTGGAGTGGAGGGTGGAGGGTGTGGAGGTGTGGAGGGGTGGGTTAGTGTGTGGAGTGGAGGGTGGAGGGTGTGGAGGTGTGGAGGGGTGGGTTAGTGTGTGGAGTGGAGGGTGGGGGTGTGGAGGGGTGGGTTAGTGTGTGGAGTGGAGGGTGGGGGTGTGGAGGGGTGGGTTAGTGTGTGGAGTGGAGGGTGGGGGTGTGGAGGGGTGGGTTAGTGTGTGGAGTGGAAGGTGGGGGTGTGGAGGGGTGGGTTAGTGTGTGGAGTGGAGGGTGGGGGTATGGAGGGGTGGGTTAGTGTGTGGAGGTGTGTGGAGTGGAGGGTGGGGGTGTGGAGGGGTGGGTTAGTGTGTGGAGGTGTTCGGAGTGGAGGGTGGGGGTGTGGAGGGGTGGGTTAGTGTGTGGAGTGGAGGGTGGGGGTGTGGAGGGGTGGGTTAGTGTGTGGAGTGGAGGGTGGGGGTGTGGAGGGGTGGGTTAGTGTGTGGAGTGGAGGGTGGGGGTGTGGAGGGGTGGGTTAGTGTGTGGAGGTGTGTGGAGTGGAGGGTGGGGGTGTGGAGGGGTGGGTTAGTGTGTGGAGTGGAGGGTGGGGGTGTGGAGGGGTGGGTTAGTGTGTGGAGTGGAGGGTGGGGGTGTGGAGGGGTGGGTTAGTGTGTGGAGGTGTGTGGAGTGGAGGGTGGGGGTGTGGAGGGGTGGGTTAGTGTGTGGAGTGGAGGGTGGGGGTGTGGAGGGGTGGGTTAGTGTGTGGAGGTGTGTGGAGTGGAGGGTGGGGGTGTGGAGGGGTGGGTTAGTGTGTGGAGGTGTGTGGAGTGGAGGGTGGGGGTGTGGAGGGGTGGGTTAGTGTGTGGAGTGGAGGGTGGAGGTGTGGAGGGGTGGGTTAGTGTGTGGAGTGGAGGGTGGGGGTGTGGAGGGGTGGGTTAGTGTGTGGAGTGGAGGGTGGGGGTGTGGAGGGGTGGGTTAGTGTGTGGAGTGGAGGGTGGGGGTGTGGAGGGGTGGCTTAGTGTGTGGAGTGGAGGGTGGAGGTGTGGAGGGGTGGGTTAGTGTGTGGAGTGGAGGGTGGGGGTGTGGAGGGGTGGGTTAGTGTGTGGAGTGGAGGGTGGGGGTGTGGAGGGGTGGCTTAGTGTGTGGAGTGGAGGGTGGGGGTGTGGAGGGGTGGCTTAGTGTGTGGAGTGGAAGGTGGGGGTGTGGAGGGGTGGCTTAGTGTGTGGAGTGGAGGGTGGAGGTGTGGAGGGGTGGCTTAGTGTGTGGAGTGGAGGGTGGGGGTGTGGAGGGGTGGGTTAGTGTGTGGAGTGGAGGGTGGGGGTGTGGAGGGGTGGCTTAGTTTGTGAAGGTGTTGATCAGCCTTGTTGCTTGTGGAAAGTAGAAAGTCACTGTATAAATTCTTGGGCTCTCTTCCCCCACACTAACATTACCTCCACAACAGGCTACAGTCCCTCATCTCTATGTCCCCCAATGCCCTGTGATTCCGCCACCCTTTGGTACAGAAATATTCTTCCCAATTTACTTCGAGCTCCTCTTCTGCACCTCTCTCCCCACTCACCAACTCCCTGCCAAAACAGAATCTCCAATACTAACACACCCCCCCCTCACCAAATCCAAGTCTGCATCCTCCAGTCAATCAATTCAGATTAATGTTTGGATCCCGATTCCAATGCACATTCCACTTGGCTATAATGCCCTCAAACCTTAAGACCCCAGACTCATGACAAGAGGAGTGGCTCAAGCACTTTCACTCTCAGACGTCTGCAACAGCCAGTCCCTTGCAAAAGAGACCTTGATTGCTCAAAATCTCTAAGTAAACATCTCCGGTCGGGCCCTGCAGTATTACAGTGCAAGTTCTTAAGATTCAGACATTCTGATTGCACAGTTGGATACTGTGGCAGCCACAGAGAAATTTAGAGGGAAAGTCAGTCTTGCCATGTCCAAAGTTCATACCCTGGAGGTAGGAACAGTTAGACAGTTGTCCTCAGCATAATAGAAACATAGAAAACCTACAGCACAATACAGGCCCTTCAGCCCACAAAGCTGTGCCGAACATGTCCTTACCTTAGAAATACCTAGGCTTACCCATAGCCCTCTATTTTTCTAAGCTCCATGTACCTATCCAGGAATCTCTTTAAAGACCCTATAATTTCTGCCTCCACAACCGCCCCCGGTAGCCCATTCCACACACTCACCATTCTTTGTGTAAAACCCCTGACATCTCCTCTGAACCTGCTTACAAGCACTTTAAAACTGTACCCTCTCGTGCTAGTCATTTCAGCCTTGGGAAAAAGCCTCTGACTATCCACACGATCAATGCCTCTCATCATCTTGTACACCTCTATCGGGTCACCTCTCATCCTCCGTCGCTCCAAGGAGAAAAGGCCGAGTTCACTCAACCTATTCTCATAAGGCATGCTCCCCAATCCAGGCAACATCCTTGTAAATCTCCTCTGCACCCTCTCTATAGTATCCACATCCCTCCTGTAGTGAGGCGACCAGAATTGAGCACAATACTCCAAGTGGGATATGACCAGGGTCCTATATAGCTGCAACATTACCTCTCGGCTCTTAAACTCAATCCCATAATTGATGAAGGCCAATGCACCGTATGCCTTCTTAACCACAGAGTCAACCTGCGCAGCTGCTTTGAGTGTCCTATGGACTCGGACCCCAATATCCCTCTGATCCTCCACACTGCCAAGAGTCTTGCCATTAATGGTATATTCTGCTATCAAATTTGACCTACCAAAATGAACCACCTCTCACTTATCTGGGTTGAACTCCATCTGCCACTTCTCAGCCCAGTTTTGCATCCTATCAATGTCCTGTTGTAACCTCTGACAGCCCTCCACACTATCCACAACACCCCCAACCTTTGTGTCATCAGCAAATTAACTAACCCATCCCTCCACTTCCTCATCCAGGTCATTTATAAAAATCATGTAGAGTAAGGGTCCCAGAACAGATCCCTGAGGCACTCCACTGGTCACCGGTCTCCATGCAGAATATGACCCATCTACAACCACTCTTTGCCTTCTGTGGGCAAGCCAGTTCTGGATCCACAAAGCAATGTCCCCTTGGATCCCATGCCTCCTCACTTTCTCAATAAGCCTTGCACGGGGTACCTTATCAAATGCCTTGCTAAAATCCATATACACTGCATCTACAGCTCTACCCTCATCAATGTGTTTAGTCACATCCTCAGAAAATTCAATCAGGCTCATAAGGCATGACCTGCCTTTGACAAAGCCATGCTGACTATTCCTAATCATATTATACCTCTCCAAATGTTCATAAATCCTGCCTCTCAGGATCCTCTCCGTCAACTTACCAACCACTGGAGTAAGACTCACTGTTCTATTATTTCCTGAGCTGTCTCAACTCCCTTTCTTGAATAAGGGAACAACATCCACAACCCTCCAATCCTCCAGAACCTCTACTGTCCTCATTGATGATGCAAAGATCATCGCCAGAGGCTCAGCAATCTCCTTCCTCGCTTCCCAGCGTAGCCTGGGGTGCATCTCATCCAGTCCCGATGACTTATCCAACTTGATGCTTTCCAAAAGCTCCAACACATCCTCTTTCTTAATATCTACATACTCAAGCTTTTTAGTCCACTGCACGTCATCCCTACAATTGCCAAGATCCTTTTCCGTAGTGAATACTGAAGCAAAGTATTCATTAAGTATCTCTGCTAACTCCTCTAGTTCCATACACACTCTTCCACTATCGCACTTGATTGGTCCTATTCTCTCATGTCTTATCCTCTTGTTCTTCACATACTTGTAGAATGCCTTGGGGCTTTCCCTAATCCTGTCCGCCAAGGCCTTCTCATGGCCTCTTCTGGCTCTCCTCATTTCATCCTTAAGCCCTTTCCTTTATAATGATAAACATCTGGACAGTTGTCCCCCGCATAATGATAAACATCTGGACAGTTGTCCCTAACATGATAAACATCTGGACAGTTGTCCCCAACATAATGATAAACATCTGGACAGCTGTCCTCAGCATAATGGCAAACATCTGGTGATAAACATCTGCACAGTTGTCCCCAACATGACAAACATCTGGCCAGTTGTCACCAGCATAACGATAAACATCTGGGCAGCTGTCCTCAGCATGACGAACATCTGGACAGTTGTTGTCAACATGATGATAAACCGCTGACATTTGATTGGGTCTGTAGGGAGAAACTCTTTCGGAATTATAATCCAAACCTTCTTGGGGTAGAACTCAAACCAGAATCAGAATGAGGTTTAATATTAGTGGTGCATGCTGTGAAATTTGTTGTATGGTTGACGCAGCACATTGCAATATATAATAATAAAAACTATAAATTACAAAAAGAAATATATATAACAAAATTAAATTAAATAAGTAGTTCAAAAAGAAGAGCAAAAAATTGTGAGGTAGCGTTTACGGGTTTGTTGTCCATTCAGAAATGTGATAGCAGAGGAGAAAAAGCTACTCCTGAAACGTTAAGTGTGTGTCTTCAGGCTCCTGTGCCTCCTCCCTGATGGCAGCAATGAGAAGAGGGCAGGTCCTGGGTGACGCTGCCTTTTTGAGGCATCACCTTTTGAAGACATGTTCAATAGCAAGGAGACTGGTGCCCATGATGGAGCTGACCGAGTTTACAACTCTGTGCAGCTTTTTCCACGTGCAGTGGCCCCTCCAGGCCAAGTGGTAACAATGTCTGTTAGATTGCTGTCCACGTGCATCTGTAGAAATTTGCAAGTGTTTCTGGTGATGTACCAAATCTTCTCAAGCTCCAGAAACCAGGTAGGTGGTTAAATAACTTGACAACATGTCAGTATCATTCACCTACTCCAAAACACCTTACACTCTATACTCAGTGCCTCTCTGACATAGTTCTGTACTTTTCTGAAACATCTCGGCTCCCAGTGATTGCAGGTTTTACATTTTTCTCAGATAAATCATTTCACCTTCCTCTAGACTCAAAGCCTCTCACTTCCACATGTGCCAGATGGTGCAATGTGACATAGTAGAGGATAATAACACACTCCCTTCACTCTAATGAGAAACTGTCTGTAAAATGTATGCCAAATATCTAATAACTTCAGCCAACCACAAGGACACTCTCTAAGACACTAGAGGATAATTTATCGCTTGTGCAGCCAAATGTATGAAATTGTGTCAGTGCTGGAACCAAAACTCAAACAGATCTAGCACTGAGGATGAATTACAAATACAGACAATAATCTCAAGTGTTCAATCGGAGAAATACAGCTACCTCCTTATTCTCTATCGTCGTTCAGAGGTCTAGATCAGAGCTTGAACATCGGTCAGAAGTTGGTCCAATAGCAGGAGCCCCGAGTTCCATGAATCCACTGGAGATGCTCAATGGTTTCAGAAGATTTGGCACGACATCCAAACCTTTACAATCTTCTATGGATGAGTGGTGGAGAGTATATTAATCACAGTCTGCTATGGAAATACCGATGCCATTGAATGGAAAATCCTACCAGTCCATCACAGGTAAAGCCTTCCCCACCGTTGAGCACATCTACATGGAGCGCTGTCTCAGGAAAGCAGCATCCACCATCCAGGAACTGCTCCCCCTCTCGCTGCTGTCATCAGGAAGGAGCCTCAGGACTCACACCAGCAGGTTTAGGAACAATTATTACCTCTCAAACATCAGGCTCTTGTACAAGAGGGATAAGTTCACTCATCATTATCACTGAATTGATTCCAGAACCTATGGATTCACTTTCAATGACACTTCATCTCATGTTCTTGGAGTTTTTTTTAATTTTGTATTTGCACAGTCTGGTGCCTTTTGCACAATGGTTGTTCATCTGCCCTGATTGTATCTTTCAATGATTCCACCATGCTTCTATCATGCTACCATCCGCCCTGTTGGATGTTGTCTTTCAATGATTCTATCATGCTTCTTGGATTTACTGAGTATGCCTGCAAAAAAACAAGTCTCAGGGTTGCATAGTGACTTATATGCACTTTGACAATAAATTTACTTTGAACTTGGAAGTTGAAGATCCAAAGTCTGTGGCTCCACAAGTCTGCTGGAGGTTGGAGGCTGAAATAAATCCGAATCTGAATCTTGACAACAAGAAGTTCAAGTTTATTGTCACCTGACTGTACATCTATACAATCAAACAAAACCACATTCCTCCAGACCTTTGAGACAGAAGAAAGGAACTTCTAGGCCAGCTGATTTGACTTCAGTGATTGGGAAGATGGAGGTTAATAGGTTTTTGATTAATGGAGAGAAGGCAGGTGAATGAGATTGAGAAGGATATTAAATCAGACCTGATGGAATGGTGGATCGGATTTGATGGGCCAAATGGCCTAATTCTGCTCCTATGTTTTATGGCTTTATGGTCTCATGCACTTACTAATCAAAAACCTCTGCTTTAAATATATCCAATCAGTTAGCCTCCACAGCTGACCGTGGCAATAAATTTCACAGATTCACTACACACTGGCTACAGAAATTCCTGCTCATCTGTGTCCTAAAAGAATGCCCCTCTATTCTGAGGCTATGCCCTCTGGTCCTAGACTCCCCACTACAGCAATCGTCCTAAAAATGAGAAAATCTTCAGATGCTGGAAATCCAAAGCAAAAGGTCTGGATGAAGGGTCTTGGCCTGAAACGTCCACCGTTTACTCTATTACATAGATGCTGCCTGGCCTGCCGAGATCCTGCACCGTTTAGTGTGTGTTGCACAGAAAACATCCTCTCCACACCCTAGGCTTTTTAACATTCGATAGGTTTCAATGAGGTTCCCCCTCATTCTCCTAAACTCCAGCAAGTACAAGTCAAGAGCCACCAAATGTTCTTATCTTTAACACTTTCGCCCTTTTCATCATCATCATTTTGTGCCATGTCATATGACATTGGCAATCATGGTTTTTCCATGACCATGATTGTTCTCGGCAGATTTTTCTACAGAAGTGGTTTGCTATTGTCTTCTTCTGGGCAGTGTCTCTACAAGACGGGTGACTCCAGCCCTTATCAATACTCTTCTGACATTGTCTGCCTGGCGTCAGTGGTCGCATAACCAGGACTTGTGATCTGCACCGGCCGCTCAGACGACCATCCACCACCGGCTCCCATGGCTTTACGAGACCCTGATCGAGGGACAAAGCAGGTGCTACACCTTGCCCGAGGGGATGACCTGCAGGTTAGCGAAAGGAAGGAGTGCTGTACACCTCTTTGGTAGATATGATTCTCCACCTCACCACACACTCCCTGTACCCTGGACAAAAACAAGTGCTTTTGTCTCTCAATGTTGGTGCTGCGGCGATTCAGTGTAAAGCCACCTCAGTATCAAGTTGAAGTTTAATTGTCATTCAACCATACACAGGAATACAGACAAACAAAACAGTGTTCCTCTGGGACCACGGTGCAAAGCACAGAACCAACCTCCACACACAGCACACGATAGCAGGAAGAGATACACTTACAAAAAACAAATCAAACCTAAGTTCTCGGGTGTCATGGCCCAACGGGAGGGGCCATTGTTGCTATCTCTCCGACATAAAGTAACTTCATATTAACTTGTAAAAGTTTTCCCCTCACATTAACAGCATAATACCATCAGGTTTATGTTTTTGATGTCAACTTCAGCTTTATTTGATATTTTAAATAAAGTTGCTGTTGTGTGCTGGGGCAGCAGGCTGAGGGTAGCAGACACCAACAGAATCAACAAACTCAATCGTAAGGCCAGTGATGTTGTGGGGATGGAACTGGACTCTCTGACGGTGGTGTCTGAAAAGAGGATGCTGTCTAAGTTGCATGCCATCTTGGACAATGTCTCCCATCCACTACATAATGTACTGGGTGGGCACAGGAGTACATTCAGCCAGAGACTCATTCCACCGAGATGCAGCACAGAGCATCATAGGAAGTCATTCCTGCCTGTGGCCATCAAACTTTACAACTCCTCCCTTGGAGGGTCAGACACCCTGAGCCAATAGGCTGGTCCTAGACTTATTTCCAAGCATAATTTACATATTACTATTTAACTATTTATGGCTTTATTACTATTTAATTATTTATGGTACAACTGTAACGAAAACCAATTTCCCCCGGGATCAATAAAGTATGACTGTGACTATGACTATGACTAATCCGTTCAAAGTCGAAGTCAAGTCAAAGTAAATTTACTATCAAAATACAAAGATTCAAACATTGAAAGTACATTTATTACCAAGGTATGTATACAGAATGTAACTCTGAGATTCAGCCTCCCACAGGCATCCCCGAAACAAAGCACCATGGGACCTGTTCAAGAAAACATCAAACAATCAACGTGCGAAGAAAAAGAATAAATTGGCCAAACGGCAAAAAGGGAGCGAACAACACATCGAGAATCAATAACAACACACACAAAATTCTGGAGGATCTCAGCAGACCAGGCAGCACCTATGGAAAAGAGTAACCTGCTGATGTTTCAGGCCGAGACCCTTCATCAGGACTGGAAAGGAAGGGCAGAGTCTGTCTAAGAAGGTGGGGGGAGTGGAGGAAGAAGTACAAGTTGGCGGGTAAAACCGGGCGAGGGGGACGGGTGAAGTAAAGAACTGGGAAGTTGATTGGTGAAGGAGAAGGGGGGAATCTGATCGGAGAGGGCAGTAGGTCATGGAAGAAAAGGAAGGGAAGGAGAACCAGAGCGCGGTGATGGGAAGGTAAGAAGATAGAATCAAAAGGGTAACAGGAATGGGGAATGGTGAAACAGGGGGTGGGGGGTCAATTGCCAGAGGTTTGTGAAATCAATGTTCATGCCATCAGGTTGGAGGCCACCCAAAGGAGGGGACAAGTTGTTGCTCCTCCAACCTGAGTGTGATCTGATCATGGCAGCAGAGGAGACCATGGACTGATATGTCACAATGCGAATGGGAAGTGGAATTAAAATAGGTGACCGTTGGAAGATCCCACTTTTTCTGGTTGATGGAGCGTAGGTGCTCGGCAAAGCGGTCTCCCAATCTACATCAGGTCTCACTGATATACAGGAGGCCACACCGGGAGCACCAGACACAGTAAATGACCCCAACAGACTCCCAGGTGAAGTGTCATAGGAACATAGAACATAAAACCTACAGCCCAATACAGGCCCTTCGGCCCACAATACTGTGTCGAACATGTACTTACTTTAGAAATTACCTACGGTTACCCACAGCCCTCTATTTTTCTAAGCTCCATGTACCTATCCAGGAGCCTCTTAAAAGCCCCTATCCTATCTGCCTCCACCACCACTGCCGGCAGCCCATTCCACGCACTCACCACTCTCTACGTAAAAACTTACCCGACATCTCCTCTGTACCTACTTCCAAGCACCTTAAAACTGTGTCCTCTCATGTTAGCCATATCAGCCCTGGGAAAAAGCCTTTGACTATCCACATGATCAATGCCTCTCATCATCTTATACACCTCTATCAGTTCACCTCTCATCCTCTCGCCCCAAGGAGAAAAGGCCGAGTTCACTCAACCTTTTCTCATACGACATGCTCCCCAATCCAGTCAACATCCTTGTAAATCTCCTCTGCACTCTTTCTATGGTTTCCACATCCTTCCTATAGTGAGATGACCGGAACTGAGCACAGTACTCCAAGTGGGGTCTGACCAGGGTCCTATAGAGCTGTAACATTACCTCTCGGCTCTTAAACTCAATCACACAGTTGATGAAGGCTAATGCACCTATGCCTTCTTAACCTTGACCTACCAAAATGAACCACCTCACACTTATCTGTGTTGAACTCCATCTGCCACTTCTCAACCCAGTTTTGCATCCTATTGATGTCATGCTGTAACTTCTGACAGCCCTCCACACTATCCACAACACCCCCAACCTTTGTGTCATCAGAAAATTTACTAACCCATCCCTCCACTTCCTCATCCAAGTCATTTATAAAAATCACAAAGAGCAGGGGTCCCAGAACAGATCTCTGAGGCACACCACTGGTCACCGACCTCCATGTAGGATATGACCCATCTACAACCATGCTTTGCCTTCTGTGGGCAAGCCAGTTCTGGATCCACAGAGCAAGATCCCCTTGGATCCCTTGCCTCCTTACTTTCTCAATAAGCCTTGCATGGGGTACCTTATCAAATGCCTTGCTGAAATCCATATACACTACATCTACAGCTCTACCTTCATGAATGTGTTTAGTTATATCCTCAAAAAATTCAATCAGGCTCGTAAGGCATGACCTTCCTTTGACAAAGTCATGCTGACTATTCCTAATCATATTATGCTTCTCCAAATGTTCATAAATCCTGCCTCTCAAGATCTTTTCTATCAGCTTTCCAACCACTGAAGTAAAACTCACTGGTCTGTAATTTCCTGGGCTATCTCTACTCCCTTTCTTGAACAAGGGAACAACACCTGTAACCCTCCAATCCTCCGGAACCTCTCCCGTCCCCATTGATGATGCAAAGATCATTGCCAGAGGCTCAGCAATCTCCTCCCTCCCCTCCCACAGTAGCCTGGGGTACATCTCATCCAGTCCCGACGGCTTATCCAACCTGATGCTTTCCAAAAGCTCCAGCACATCCTCTTGTGTAATGTCCATATGCTCATGCTTTTCAATCTGCTGTAAGTCATCCCTACAATTGCCAAGATCCTTTTCCGTAGTGAATACTGAAGCAAAGTATTCATTAAGTACCTCTGCTATTTCCTCCGGTTCCATACACACTTTTCCACTGTCACATTTGATTGGTCCTGTTCTCTCACGTCTTATCCCCTTGCTCTTCACATACTTGCAGAATGCCCTGGAGTTTTCCTTAATCCTGTCCACCAAGGCCTTCTCATGACCCCTTCTAGCTGTCCTAATTTCAATCTTAAGCGCCTTCCTGCTAGCCTTATAATTTTCTAGATCTTTATCAGTACCTGGATTTTTGAACCTTTCATAAGCTTTTCTTTTCTTCTTGACTGGATTTTTTACACCATTGTTCCTGTACCCTACCATCCTTTCCCTGTTTCACTGGAACGTACTTATGCAGAATGCCACACAAGTATCCCCTGAACATTTGCCACATTTCTGCCGTACATTTCCCTGAGAATGTCTGTTCCCAATTTATGCCTCACCTGGGAGGACTCTCTGGGGTTTGAATGGTAGTGAGGGAGGAGTTGTAAGGGCAGTTGTGGCATTTATTCTACTTGCAAGGATAAGTGCCAGCAGGGAGATCAGTGGGGAGGGGTGAGGGGACAAGGGAGTCACATAGGGAACGATCCCTGCAGAAAGTGGAATGTGGCGGGAGGGGAAGATGTGTTAAAGATCAACTTTGCAACTAGTAACACTTGCATGTGATTCAAAAACCAACGATTTTTGTCACTGATTGTTGTCGAGAAATAAGCCATAAGACAATTTGAAACTGTTTTGCTCACTGTGGTTTCAAACATTCAGGCTTGGAGATTCCAGAAATGGACAGGAGTGAAAATGAAACAATTCCACAACTTCTGCAAGTTTGGAACTATGAAAAATTTGAAGGTATCAACAATCATCTTGAATGAAACAATCGTCAAAAGCATTGTTTAAAGGCAGTCCACAATCTGCACCTCGGTGTCTGCACTGATTTTGTTCAAAGTTCAAAGCATAAAGTAAATTTTATTATCAAAATACATATATATCATCATATACAACCGTGAGATTAATTTTCCTGTGGGCATACTCAGCAAATCTATAAAATAGTCTCTATTACGGGATCAACGAAAGATCACCCAGAGTGCAGAAAACAATAAACAGTAAATACAAATAAACAGTAAATATAAATATAAATAAATAGCAATAAATAACCAGAGTCCTGAAAGTGAGATCATTGGTTGTGAGAACATCTCAATGGATGGGCAAGTGACTACCGTTATCCTCTCTAGTTCAAGAGCCTGATGGTTGAGGGGTGGTAACTGTTCTTGAAGCTGATGGTGCGAGTCCTAAGACTTTTTCACCTTCTACCTGATGACAGCAGTGAGAAGACAGCATGTAAACACGAGGAATTCTGCAGATGCTGGAAATTCACGCAACACACATCAAAGCTGCTGGTGAAGACAGCATGGCCTGGATTGTGGGGATCCCTGATGATGGATGCTGCTTTCCTAAGACTGCACTTCATGTAGGTGTTGGGCATATAGCCAAGTGTAAGGCGTGCGTCTAGCGATTTGAAGGTCACTAGTTCGAGCCTCAGCTGTGGCAGCGTGTTTGTGTCCTTGAGCAAGACACTTAATCACACACATGAAAGTTGCTGGTGAACGCAGCAGACCAGGCAGCATCTCTAGGAAGAGGTACAGTCGACGTTTCAGGCCGAGACCCTTCGTCAGGACTAACTGGAAGGGTCTCGGCCTGAAACGTCGACTGTATCTCTTCCTACAGATGCTGCCTGGCCTGCTGCGTTCACCAGCAACTTTGATGTGTGTTGCTTGAATTTCCAGCATCTGCAGAATTCCTGCTGTTTGCACTTAACCACACATTGCTCTGGTCTGTGCGAGGAGTGGCGCCCCACATAGACTTCCAATCTGCACCTTGTAAGGCATGAAAATGCCCGACGCAGGCCTCTCATGGTCTGAGTCGACGTTCCCCCCTCATGTAGATGTGCTCAGTGGTTGGAATGGCTTGACAGCAGGAATTCTGCAGATGTACTATGTCAAATCCACTACCTTTTGTAGGACTTTTTGTTCAAGGGCATTAGTGTTTCTATACCAGGCTGTGATGCAGCCAGTCAATATACACTCCACTACACATCTATAGAAGTTTGTCAGAGTTTTAGATATCATGCCAAATCTCTGCAGAGGTGCTGCTGTGCTTTCTTCGCAATTGCACTTATGTGCTGGGTCCAGGACATAAAATAGTAACGCACAGGAATTTAAAGTTGGTAACTCTCTCCACCTCTGATCCTCTGATGAGGACTGGTTCTGGTTTCTCTCTCCTGAAGTCTATAATTAGTTCCTTGCTCTTACTGATATTGAGTGAGAGGTTGTTGTATGACTCCACCCAGCCAGATTTTCCATCTCCCTTTCGTATGCTAATTCATCACTACTTTTTGATTTGGCCTACAACAGCGATGTCATCATATATATATATAAGTGGATACTGTATAAATGAATATATATATTACAAGTTGTAATTTACAGCTTTTTTATTCCTATGTATTGCAATGTACTGTTGCTGCAAAACAACAAATTTCACAACATATGCCAGATATTAAACCTGATCCTGACTTCACTATTTTAAAGACTGCCTTTAAGGACTGGTGCGCTTTCTATCCGCTCCAGCTGCCCTTAGCCTGCTGCCTGCTCCTCGGTCCGGCCCAATCTGTGCTTGCAGTTCACCCACTGCTGACTAATCAAGACCATCTTCCATTCGGTGAAAAATTAGACTGTTATACTCTGGACTGCCTACCACGAAACCATGAACTGCGCCTCATTTATTTTTATTATGATCAGGGGAATAAGATTTACTTAATTTTTAATACAAATTTTCAACTGATTTTGTAATTAGTAAGTTAACACGATTCCTAAAGAAAGCCTCACGTGAGAATGGAGCCAGATGTGTCATTATATTAAATAGAATTCAGAGAAATTAGCCAACATTTTGGGATTTATAATAAGATGCGACGGGGATTGTGTTTCATTGGATTGCTTTCATATATATATTTATTGTGTTTTTTATTATGTTCTTTGTACTTATTCTGTTATTTTTATGCAAATTGAATCCAGAGTAATAATCTCCTTTGCACTTCTGTACTGAAGAACGACAATAAACAATCTCGAATCCCGAAGATAGCTCAGTGTCTGCGGATTGCTGGATTATACTATCATATTCTTCTCCAACCCATCACGCTCACTGGGGCATTGGCTAGCAATAGTAACTGGCCAGAGTCCTCTGTCCCAGGCCAGTCTTTCACGACACAGAATTGTAGAGCACTACAGCACAGGAGCAGGCCTTTTGGTCCCTCTAGTCCGTGTTGAACTATCCCACCCCCAACTGTAGCCCATCCTGGTGTGTCTTTCTTCTCCTAAGGATGAGCTCTTTGGAGTTTCTGTTGGTGTTTCTGTAGCTCTGGGTCTTTACGGGATGAAGTTGTGAGTCCCATGCCAGACCCTCCTCCTTTTGCAGACCACCGGGGACCATCCATGGTGGAGTTAATTCAATGTGCAGAGATGATGATTTGGCCTCCTATAGAGCTTCTGGCGGTGTTTCTGTAGCTCTGGGTTTTTACGGGATGGGGTTACTAGCCCCATGACCAACCCTCCTCCTTTCACAGCCGGGCTTGGGATCATTTTTATAGGATTGCTTTTATATTTTTTGTGTTTTTTATTGTCTTTGTGCTAATAGTGTGTTTTTTATACGCTTTGAAGCTGGAGTAATAGTCATTTCATTCTCCTTTACGCTTGTGCACTGAAGGATGACAATAAACTATCTTGAATCTTGAAAACTGTTCAGCCTCAAAGGCTCATTTACTATTAAAGTGTGTATGCAGTATACAACTCTGAGATTCATCTTCTCCCGATAGCCACGAAGCAACGAAAACCATGAAAGGCGCTTCAGAACAAAACAGCAAACCCAGCCCCTGCAGAAAGGAATGGTAACACAATCATCAACCCCCTCCGAACCCCATCTCCCTGCACAAAACTGCAACAAGAACATCGACCCCAAAATTCCCCTCCCCTACAGAAAAACAGCAACGAGAAAGAATGGGCGACAACGTAGAATATAAAAACCATAAGACTGAAAAAGTCCATAGTCTATAGACACAGATCTTCAGTAAAATCCATCATCAAAAGAGAGAGATACCATTGAAACGCAGAGGTCAGCCTGCATACGCAGCGATACTTCTCCTCTGGCAGCAGAGGGATCTCATCAGCAATCAAAAGGCAGGTAGTCAACGCTGAACCCACACTCACCCTCTGCCTTCGCCTCCATGTTTTAATCTGGGGATTGCTGTTTTATACTGGGACCTGCTTAAACGATGATGAAATCTTTACCCATAGACCACTCTCAGCTTTTTTTTTAGGTATCCGTTAGTCTTGCGAGACCATGGATCTGTGCCTGGAAAGTCTTCATTCTCCAGGGCGCAGGCCTGGACAAAGTTGTATGGAAGACCAGCAGTTGCCCATGCTGCAAGTCTCCCCTCTCCACGACACCGATATTGTCCAAGGGAAGGATATTAGGACCCATACAGCTTGGCACCAGTGTCGTCGCAGAGTAATGTGTGGTTAAGTGCCTTGCTCAAGGAAACAACACATTCCCTCGGCTGGGGCCCGAACTCACGACCTTCAGGTGGCTAGTCCAATGCCTTAACCACTTGGCCACGTTCTCACACACTCTCAACTAGTTGACTTTTATTTGAGTGCACTTATATGATAAGTAACTACATCAGTGGAAAAGGGTGTAAGGGGTGTCCGGGAAGGAGCAACACCTCTGGTGAAGGAGGTTGTGTCAATTCCAGGGCAGTTCACTCACCTTTGGTCCCCACCGGGCACTCAGCTCTCACCTGTGGCTCCAAGCAGCTGTCTGCATGTGACAGTGACCACACCCTGGTACACCACTTTGACAGGTGGGCTAAACCAGGTGAGGGCAGCTGGTGGGCCTCGTACCCCAGAGAGACAGGGACATGCCTGTCCTTGTATGCAACGCCACATCCAGTGGACTGGGCAGATGAGATCTACGGTGAGATCCAATGGCCAGGAAGATGGTTCTGCAAAGCTTTATGGAGAGTGAAGTACATGATGAGGCTCAGAGGGAGTCATGGTCATCCACTACAACCAAGGGAGACCCCAGTTTGTGATGACTACTCGTACCACTGGACCCAGACCTCCGAGGTCGAGAGAATGGAACTGTCCCAGTGCAGTGGCTTCTCCACTTTAAAAACTCTACCGCGCAGGTTTCCTGTCATCGTCGAAACAACGGACAAGCAAGCAACTTAATCGATCACTGAAGTTGGCAATTTACTTCCCAAGGAACTCAGCACTCAAAATGAGTTCAGTACTTCTCCGTTTCAAAGACAGAGCACATATTCCACTGATCCTCAATGAAAATCCGCTGCTTCGCACCACTTAAGGCAAATCTGCAATACTGTTACCTTCATAAACACAGGAAATTCTACAGGTGCTGAAAATCCAGAGCAACACACACGAAATGCTGGAGGAACTCAGCAGGTCAGGCAGCATCCATGGGGAGGGATGAACAGTGGATGGTTTTCATCAGGACCAAACAGGAACAGAGAAGGGGTCACAAATAAGAAGATAGGGAGATGGGGAATACATGCTGGAAGGTGATAGGTAAAGCCAGGTTGGTGGGATGAAAGAAGAAGCTGGAAGGTGATAGGTGGAAAAGGTAAAGGGCTGAAAAAGAAGGAATATGATAGGTGGACCATGAGAGAAAGGGAAGGAGAAGAAGCATCGGGGGAGGTGCTGAGCAGGTGAGGAGAGTGGAGCCAGAGTGGGGAGATGAAAAATGTATGAGAACTGGGAGAAATCAGTTTTATGCCATTAGGTTAGAGGTTACCAAACATAGAAACATAGAAACACAGAAAATAGGTGCAGGAGTAGGCCATTCGGCCCCTCGAGCCTGCACCGCCATTCAGTATGATCATGGCTGATCATCCAACTCAGAACCCTGTACCAGCCTTTCCTCCATACCCCCGATCCCTTTAGCCACAAGGGCCATATCTAACTCCCTGTTAAGTATAGCCAATGAACTGGCCTCAACTGTTTCCTGTGGCAGAGAATTCCACAGATTCACCACTCTCTACGTGAAGAAGTTTTTCCTAATCTCGGTCCTAAAAGGCTTCCCCTTTATCCTCAAACTGTGACCCCTCGTTCTGGACTTCCCCAACATTGGGAGAAATCTTCCTGCATCTAGCCTGTCCAATCCCTTTAGAATTTTATACGTTTCAATCAGATCCCCCCTCAATCTTCTAAATTCCAGAGGGTATCAGCCTAGTCGATCCAGTCTTTCATCATATGAAAGTCCTGCCATCCCAGGAATCAATCTGGTGAACCTTCTTTGTACTCCCTCTATGGCAAGAATGTCTTTCCTCAGATTAGGGACCAAAACTGCACACAATACTCCAGGTGTGGTCTCACCAAGGCCTTGTACAACTGCAGTAGTACCTCCCTGCTCCTGTACCCGAATCCTCTTGTTATGAATGCCAGCATACCATTCGCCTTTTTCACTGCCTGCTGTACCTGCATGCCCACTTCCAATGACTGGTGTATAATGACACCCAGGTCTCGTTGCATCTCCCCTTTTCCTAATCGGCCACCATTCAGATAATAATCTGTTTTCCTGTTTTTGCCACCAAAGTGGGTAACTTCACATTCCTCCATATTAAATTGCATCAGCCATGAATTTGCCCACTCACCTAACCTATCCAAGTCACCCTGCATCCTCTTAGCATCCTCCTCACAGCTAACACTGCCGCCCAGCTTCGTGTCATCCGCAAACTTGGAGATGCTGCATTTAATTCCCTCATCTAAGTCATTAATATATATTGTAAACAACTGGGGTCCCAGCACTGAGCCTTGCGGTACCCTACTAGTCACTGTCTGCCATTCTGAAGGTGGAATACCAAAGTGGAATATGAAAGGTTGCTCTTCTAACCTAAGAGTGACCTCATTCATCATGGCTGTAGATGAGGCCATGGACCAACATGTTGGAATGGAAACGGTGATCAGAATTGAAATGGATGACCTCTGCGAATATGATCAATGAAGTGGGCCCTCTATCTCAGCAACCTCCACCATCTTCAAAGGGATCCTATCACCAAACATAGCTTTGTCTCCACTCTTCCCCTCCCCCCCCCCGCATGCACTACTTTCCGTGGGGATCACCGTGTCTGTGGTTCCCTTGACTATTCCTCCCTTCCGTCTAGTCTTTGTCCTGGCTCTCATCCCTGCAAGCAGCAGAGGCACTCCACCTGCCCATTCACCTTCTCCCTCACCTCCAGTCCTTCTCGTTGAGGTAAATTTCACCTGCAAATCTTTTGGGGTCAGCTATTGTGTCTGGTGCTCCAGGAGCGGCCTCCTCTATACTGGCGAGACCCGGCATATAGATTGGGGGACCGCTTTCTCCAGCACCTTCACTCCATCAGGGTCAACAGGTTCAGGCCAAACGTCAGAATGTGATCTAAGTGACTTTGACTGTGTAATGATTGTTGGTACCAGATGGGGTGGTTTGAGTATCTCAGAAACTGCTGATCTGGGATTTTCATGCACAGCAGTCTCTAGAGTTGGTGTGAGAAACAAAAAAAATTCAAGTGACTGACAGTTCTGTGGGCAAAAATGCCTTGCTAATGAGAGAGCTCAGAGGAGAATGGCCAAATGGCTCAAGGTGAGAGGAAGGTGACAGTAACTCAAGTAACCATGTGTCACAACCGTGGTGTGCAGTAGAGCATCTCTGAACACACAACATGTCGTTGAACCTTAGAGTGGATGGGCTACAGCAACAGAAGACCACAAATGTACTTTCAGTGGCCATTTTATCACACACAGGCGGTAACTAATAAAGTAACCACTGAATGTAGATTTGTAATAATACTGATCAAAGCCTGTCGTGTGTACAGTACTTTAGTTGTTGTTGCCACCATCGTTGCTAGAATCACTGTAAGTCATTTGTGTTTTTCATGACTGTTTGAAATACTCTTCTGGGCGCCATGGTAACATAGTGGTTAGCGCGACACTATTACAGCTCAGAGAGCTGGAATTCAGAGTTCAATCCAGGCGTCCTCTGTAAGAAAGTTTATGCATTCTTCCTATGAACTGTGTGGGTTTCCTCTGAGTGCTCTGGTGTCCTCCCACATTCCAAAGACCTACTTGTTCACAGGTCATTATAAATTGTCCTGTGATTAGGCTAGCTTTAAATCCAGGGGGTGCTGAGCGTGCTCCTCCATCATTGACGTTGATGAGGACCTCGACACCATTATGATGGTGTCGAGACTAGCGCGTCATTTGGACTTAAGTGAGGGAGAGTTGCGCAGCGTCAGCCTCACTCTCTCTTCCCAATTCCCATCTGGATCCAGCGGCAAGACTGAGTCTAGACGGCTGGAGATGGGACTAGGCGCAGTGGATGACCAGAACGTCTTCTGTGTCTTGTCCTGCTCTACACATTCCACGACGCTTGCAGAAACTGCCTTCTTGACCGTTGGACCTTCCATGGGTCTCGTCCGCTCAATCCACCGGAGTCTGTCTTCACATGCTGGGATAGGCAACTCCCTATCTCACCGAGGGTTTGAGACCCGTCGGCTACCCTCACCTGGTTTAGCCGGCTTGTCGAAGCCATTGCCCGGGGTGTGGCCACTGTTGCATGCAAACAGCTACGGGGAGCCACAGGTGAGAGCTGAGTGCCAGGTGGGGACCAAAGGTGGACTAACCACCTCGAAAAGGACGCGACATGTCCCTCCAGCAGAGGTGCTACCCCTCCCTGGCACCCCATACACCCGGTGCTGAGTAGCCCAGCTCGAATGGCTGTAAAGGCCTGTTCCAGGTAGTATCGCTAAAAAAATAAGTAAGTAAAGTCTTTTTGATTAATAAACCTTGAAGTAGGTTCTTTATTAATCAGGGCATTAAAGGTTATGGGGAGAGGCAGGAGAATGGGGTTGAGAGGGATAATAAATCAGCTATGAATGATTAGCAGAGTGGACTTGATGGGCTGAATGGCCTCATTCTGCTCCCATGTCTTATGGTCTTATGGTCTAAATAAAGAGTTAAATTGAATCAGTATGCAACTCAGTGGGAAGTGTGCGTGTGATCTTGTCTCCTTGGTACTATAATCATTTTTAAAGTCTTCTTAATATTAGAATGTTGCTATTAATTGCTGAAAAAGACTTTCTCAAGCAATTTAATGATTGTCATGTGAGGTCTCCCCTCCATAATCTCTTGAGTGCAAAACATAAATCGTGCAAAGGATACAATTCTTTTTCTTTCTGTGTCTTGGATTCTTTAAATTCTTCGAGAATTTGGGCAAGTGCCACCGAAGGGCGTTTGTAATTGATTGACAGTTAGTTTTTGCTACTA
Organism: Mobula birostris; assembly: GCF_030028105.1. Taxonomy (NCBI): domain Eukaryota; kingdom Metazoa; phylum Chordata; class Chondrichthyes; order Myliobatiformes; family Myliobatidae; genus Mobula; species Mobula birostris. The sequence goes on along the minus strand of NC_092370.1, from coordinate 3,528,125 downwards.
TTAGGCCCTGCTGCTTGGATGCCCTTTGACCTCCTTGGAGCTAATTGACATTGATGTAAATGGTTTTATCTCCGTTGGAACTGCCCTGTAGATCGTCTACTCAGGTGGTGGCAGTCATTACCGAGGATTGGCAAAGAAAACAGTGACCATAGTCCCACTAACTACATCTCCAAATACAGCTCCCAATTCAGCACACTCCCTTATAGCTACAGTTTTTATTTGGCTGGTCATGATCCACTATTTAAGCCCAGAAACTATGTTTTGAATGTAATCAATTTTTTTTTTGTGCGAAGATGTTATCAATGGTTTGGGTGAAATCTAAGTTAAGGTTCGATTACTGCTTCTCACGTGTTTTTTGTCATTTGTGTGACTTGTTGTTTCCCTCACTGGGTGTTTGATGTTTTCTTTGAAAGGGTTCCATGATGTTGCTTTCTTGTGGGGAGACAAATCTCAGGGTTGTATACTGCATACACACTTTGATAATAAATGTACCTTTTTGATACAATTTTTGGCTCGTGAGACGATGATTTTCAGAATGAGAATCAGGTTTATTATCACTAACATATTTTATCTGTTTATTTATTTAATGAGATCCAGTGTGGAACAGGCTGTATATACTGTTTGTCTGTTTTGCACATTGATTGTTTGTCTCTCGTTGTGTGCAGATTTTTCATTGATTCTTTTGTATTTCTTTGTTCTACCATGAATGCCTGCAAGAAAATTAATCTCAAGGTTGTATATAGTGATGTGTACATATGTTGATAACAAATTTACTTTGTACTTTTGAAAAAACTCACGTTCTCAGTATTATTTATTATTCTGCCATCAGGAGGAAGGTACAGGAGCCTCAGGTCCCACATCACCAGGTTCAGGAACAGTTATTACCCCTCAACCATCAGCTTCTTGAAGCAGTGTGGATAATTTCACTCACCTCCACTCTGAACTGATTCCACAACATACAGACTCACTTTCACAGAGTCTGCAACCCATGTTCTCAGTATTATTTATTTATTTGCCTGATTTGACTTCTTTTGCTCATTGGTTGTTTGTCGGTGTCTGTTTATTTATAGTTTTTCATGAATTCTATTGTTTTTCTTTATTTCTACTGTATTCCTTTATTTTCCTGTTCTGTTTCATTGTTTTCTGTCTGCCTGTAAGGAAACAAGTCTCAAGGTTGTATATTGCATATATACTTTTAATAATAAATGTACTTGGAGCTTTGAACTTTGAAAAGCCGGCAAGAAAATGAATCTGAAGATAGTATATGGTGACATATACATATATGTTAATAATTACCTTGACTTTGACTTTGACATGCAGTCAGTCAGGTGAGGTTGGTACAAATGAATGCCCCTACTTGCTGTCAGTTTTGGGATTAGATTAATCAGATGATATTTTTCCTTAGCAGCTACATTTCAGTAGGAGTTTGAGGCGATCTGGTTTTTCATCCCAAAACACTTGAAAGCTTCTACAAATGTACTGTGGAGAGCATTCAAACTGGCATTCTCCATCTGTTCTGGGGGGGTGGGTGGGGTTGGTGACTACTGTACAGGGTTGAAGTAAGCTGCAGAGAGTTGTAAACTTAGTCAGCTCCATCAAGAGCACTAATCTCTCCATTCAGAGGGTGGTGAGAGTGTGGAACGAGCTGCCAGCACAAGTGGTGCATGCAAACTTGGTTTCAACATTTAAGTGAAGTTGGAGAGGTACCTGGATGGGAGGGGTATGGAGGGGTATGGTCCCAGTGCAGGTTGATGGGAGTAGGCAGTTTAAATAGTTCAGCACAGACTAGATGGGCCAAAGGGCCTGTTTTGGTGATGTACTTTTCCATGACTCTATGTCTCCTGTGAATGCCCACAAGAAAATGGATGTCAGGGTGGCATATGGTGAAATTTATGTAGTTTGATAATAAATTAATTGGGTTTCTACTTCTCTCAGCAGGTCAGGCAGCATCCATTGTTACCGTTCCTTCTCTGGCTGGTGGTGCTTTGCATGGCAACCTTGCCACTTCCTTAGCACTGTTGTCTGTTTTTTACGAAACAGGGTTGCTAGCTCCACACTCAACCCAGATGAGTACAAGGAGCCGGCTGTGTTTGAACCTGGGTCCATTCACCTTGAAGTCCAGTGCGGATGTTAAAATACCACCGGCCAGCAGGCAGCATCTATGGAAGTGAATGAACAGTTGACATTTTGGGCCAAGACCCTTCATTGGAACTGGAAAGGGAGGGGACAGAAGGTGGGGGGAGGGGAAGACATGCAAGTTGGCAGGTGATAGGTGAGACCAGGTGAGAGGGAAGGGATGCAGTGAGAATCTGGGAGGTAATGGGTAGAAAAGACAAAGGGCTGAAGTAGGAAATGGATAGAAGAGGACAGAGGTTCAAGGGAGAAAGGAAAGGTGAGGGGGCAGCAGAGGGAGGAGATGTGCCGGTGAGGAGAAGAGAAGGAGTAAGGGAGAGAAGAGGGAGGGCACAGAACTTGCCATTGGAGAAAGGGAAGGAGGAGGGGCACCAGGGGGATGTGATGGCTCTATACAAGATTAATTTTTGTTTTCAAAACCAAGACTGAGTCACATTTTTGGCATGAGCTTACTTACTTGGATTGGTAGCCTATTTGTTCAACATTCCGTTTTTAGAGCTTAGTAAGCGAGTAATGGACTGCAGGAGGACAGAGATGGGCTGACTATGCAGACGGATGGCAGTGAGACAGCACAGAGGAGAGTGAAAAAATACACATTGCCAGAGAGAACAGGAGGCAATTTGAACTAAATTACACATTCCAGAATGGTGTGCAGAGATAGAGCGAGTGGGGTAAACATTAGCATTAATCCGTGAAAGTGGAAGGGCATAAGACCATATGACACAGGAGCAGATTTTAAGCCTTTCAGCCCATCAATTCTGCCCTACCACTCCATCATGGATGATCTATTATCCCTCCCAACCCAGTTCTCCATCCTTCTCCCCATAATATTTGACACCCTGACTAATCAAGAACCTATCAACCTCCACTTTAATGACTGTACAGGCAATGACTTGACCTTGACAGCTGTTTGTGACTATGAATCTCACAGATTCAGCGCCATCTGGCTAAAGAAATTCCTCCACCTCACATGTTGAGGAAGGGATTAGGAAAGCCTTCACAAATGTTCGACGTGTAGTCACTGTTATTGGAAATATACCAACTAATGCTGGACTGTAGAATGCCTGAATAACGTAAAATTTGCTCAGGACATGTGGTGTGCATTTCTGATCTTCCTAGGTTGTGTCTGTGTGAAGGAGCTGGAACTGCCCAGTTTAATATCTCATTGGATCATCGCCTTGTTGGTTACACATTTCAAGTTAAAATTTAATTGTAATTTAATCAAACATGAATGCCCATGAACACAGTCAAATGAAACAGTGTTTCTTTGGGACTAAGGTACAAATCACATAACCAATAGTCATACACAGTGCAAGGCACATATATCACATATAAGATAGCAAGTAAACTTACAGCAACACAGAAATGGGTAATCCAAGTCCCTGAGTGCATGAAAGTTGCAGCAGTCTGCAGTTGAACACAATACAGCTTGTCTTCTGCTGAGCAAACACTGGAGGGCAGCACTGACTCCAGCATGGATGCCATGCCATGCTGACTCTAACGCCTCTCTTCTGGGTGGTGGCAAACAGACAGCACTGCAGTTTAAAGCCTAGTTTTCCACTGAGCAAACACTGGAGAGCAGCAACAATTCCAGCATGGATGCTGTGCGACATCCCCCTTAGCACCGATTCTCTTCTGGACGGCTTCAAAGTAGTACACGACTGTGGTAATCTTCCTTCCTTTTCCAACTTCTTATTCAGTGATGCTTCTAATATTTCCATTGCATCTGATATCCAACAGACATTACTGATTCTGACATTTTCTACATACATCCCCCCATTTCCTCCTCACCTGGATTCAGCTATCACCTGTCAGTGTGTACTCCTTTCCCTACCCCTCCCCTGCCGTCTCATTCTGGTGTCCTCCCACTTTCCTCTCCAGTCCTGGCCCAAATTGTCAACTGTTTATTCATTTTCATAGATGCTGCCTGACATGCTGAGTTCCTCCAGCATTTTGCGTGTGTTATTTTGAATTTCCAGCATCTGCAGAATTTCTTGTGTTTATGATTACTAACCCGGCATTGATCCATAAACTGCTAACTTAACTTATTTACATTGGTACATATGCAAGAGGACTAGAATACTCTCCTTCACATGTTCTGCCAGTCTGTTGTCGTCAGTACAATCTTCTATGTGGTGGTGTGCTGGGACAATGGCATCAACACGGGTGATGCCAACAGGCTCAATAAACTGATTAGAAAGGCTATCTCTGTTATAGGAGTCAAACTGAACACACTGGAGGCTGTGGTAGAACAAAGAATCATACAGAAAATATATGTAATTCTGGACAATATTTCTCACACTCTGCATGCCACCTTGGCTGAACAGAGGAACACTTTTAGTAATAGACAAAGACAACTGCCCTGCTCTAAAGAGTGCTGTTTAAGGGCATTCTTACCTTCAGCTATTAGGCTCATCAGTCAACCTATAGCCAGGGAAGTGATCTTGTAATCTTTGATTGTAAATCTTGTACATCTTATTTTTAAGGTAAATATAAGACATAGGAGCAGAATTAGGCCATCTGCTCCGCCATTTCATCATGGCTCATCCAGTTTTCCTCTCAGCCCCAATTTCCTGCCTTCTCTCCATATCCCTTCATGGTCTGACCAATCAAGAATCTATCAACTTCTGCCTAACATATACATACAGGTTTGCCTCCACAATGGCCTTTAGTAATGAATTACACCGATTCACCACTCTCTGGCTAAAAGAATCCCTCCTCATCTCCATTCTAAATGAATGCCTGTTTATTCTGAGTCTGCGTCCTCTGGTCTTAGACTCTCCCACCATAAGAATATATGCCAACTCTGTCCTTGAGCACGTCAACAAGTGTATAGGTCGAGTGACATCACAAAAACACATAAATGTTTTCCCCAGTCAGAAACCATGGATGAACAGAGAAGTTCGCCTCCTGCTCAAAGCCAGAGATTCAGCCTCCAGGTCTGGAGACTGGGAGGCTTACAGCTCAGCCAGGGCCAACCTGAGGAGGGGAATCTCTCAGGCTAAACACATATACAAACAGAGAATTGAGGAGCATTTCAACTCCTCGGACTCCCAACGCGTGTGGCATGGCATACAGATATTTACAGACTTCAAACCACCTAGTACTGTGCCCCCTTCCAGCTCTGCTTCCCTCCCTGATGAGCTCAATTACTTCTACACTCGCTTTGACCGAGAGAACAAGGAGGTCACCCTCAAAGCGGATCTCCCACCTGGTGAACCGCCTCTCTCACTTTCCACCTCTGATGTTTGCGCCACCCTGAGCAGGGTGAATGTACGGAAGGCAGCTGGTCCAGATGGAATATCTGGCCATGTGCTCAGGGTCTGTGCAGAGCAGTTGGCCGAGGTCTTCACGGACATTTTCGATCTGTCCCTGGCCCAGGCAGTTGTCCCCACAAGCTTCAAGATCGCCACCATCGTGCCAGTGCTGAAGCATTCCACTGCCACGGGCCTGAATGACTTCCGTCCAGTTGCACTCACCCCCATCATTCCAAAGTGCTTTGAGAGACTGGTTCCATCACATCTGAAATCCTGTCTGCCCACTACCCTGGACCCCCATCAATTTGCCGATCACACCAACAGGTCAACAGAGGACGCCATCTCCACGGCACTTCACTCTGCCCTGACCTGCCTGGACATCCCCAACTCTTACGTCAGAATGTTGTTCATTGACTTTAGTTCGGCATTCAATACTGTGATCCCCTCCAAGCTGATCGCCAAACTTCGCCAGCTTGGTATCAGCTCATCCTTCTGTATTTGGACCTTGGACTTTCTAACTAACAGACCCCAATCTGTTAAATTAGACAACCTCTTCTCCTCCACTCTCACCCTGAACACCGGCGTGCCTCAAGGCTGTGAGCTGAGCCCTCTTCTGTACTCTCTTTTCACCTATGACTGCGTTCCTGTACACGGTTCTAACCATAATCAAGTTCGCAGACGACACCACGGTGGTTGGCCTGATCAGAGGGGATGACGAGACGGCCTACAGGGATGAGGTCCAGCACCTGGCTGCGTGGTGTGCTGATAACAACCTGGCTCCCAACACCCTGAAGACCAAGGAGATCATTGTGGACTTCAGGCATGCAAGGAGCCACACTCATATTCCCATCTACATCAACAGAGCTGTAGTGGAGCGTGTATCAAGCTTCAAATTCCTTGGTGTCCACATTTCTGAGAATCTCACCTGGTCCCTGAACTCCTCCATCCTGATCAAAAAGGCGCAGCAGCGCCTTTATTTCCTGCGGATCATCAAGAAAGCTCACCTCTGTCCCAGGGTACTGACGGACTTTTACCACTGTACCATTGAGAGCATAATCACCAACTGCATCTCAGTGTGGTATGGCAATTGTCCTGTATCAGACCGCAAAACACCCCAGCGTGTGGTGAAAACTGCCCAGCGGATTATCGGCACCCAATTGCCCACCTTTGAGAACATCTACCATAAATGCTGCCTGGACAGGGTGAAAAGCATTATCAGGGATGCATCTCACCCTAACCATGGACTTTTTACTCTCCTCCCATCCGGTAGGCGCTACAGGAGCCTCCGCTCCCGCACCAGCAGGCACAAGAAGAGCTTCTTCCCTGAGGCTGTGACCCTGCTGAACCTCACATCACAGTGCTAAGCAGTATTGCACCCATATTGTACCGTCTCATTACTTTTATATTTGTGTGCTGTAGCACTTACTTTTTATTCGCAGTTATTTTGTAAATAATGGTATTATTTTTCACTTCTGGTCAGATGCTAATTGCATTTCATTGGCTTTGGACCTGTACTCAGCACAATGACAATAAAGTTGAATCTAATCTAATCACAGGTAGATAGGGTAGTTAGAAAAACTTATGGGTGTTAGCTTTCATAAGTTGAGGGATAGAGTTTAAGAGTCGTGATGTAATGATGCAGCTCTATAAAACTCTGGTTAGGCCACACTTGGAGTACTGTGTCCAGTTCTGGTCGCCTCACTATAAGAAGGATGTGGAAACATTGGAAAGGGTACAGAGCAGATTTACCAGGATGCTGCCTGGTTTAGAGAGTATGCATTATGATCAGAGATTAAGGAAGCTAGGGCTTTACTCTTTGGAGAGAAGGAGGATGAGAGGAGACATGATAGAGGTATACAAGATAATAAGAAGAATAGATAGAGTGGATAGTCAGTGCCTCTTCCCCAGGGCACCACTGCTCAATACAAGAGGACATAGCTTTAAGGTAAGGGGTGGGAAGTTCAAGGGGGATACTAGAGGAAGGTTTTTTACTCAGAGAGTGGTTGGTGCGTGGAATGCACTGCCTGAGTCAGTGGTGGAGGCAGATACACTAGTGAAGTTTAAGAGACTACTAGACAGGTATATGGAGGAATTTAAGGTGGGGGGTTATAAGGGAGGCAAGGTTTGAGGGTTGGCACAACATTGTGGGCCGAAGGGCCTGTACTGTGTTGTACTATTCTATGTTCTAATAAGAAACAACCTCTCCACATCTACTTTAATAAAGCTTTTCACCATTCAATAGGTTTCAATTAGGTCATTCCTCATTCTTCTGAATTCCAGATCCCAGAGCCATCAAACACTCTTCATTTGACAAGCCGTTGGATGCAGGAATCCTTTTTGTGAACCTCCTCAGAGCTCTCTACAGTTTCAGCGCATCCTTTCTAAGCTAAGGGGCTCAAAACTGCTCACAATGCTCCAAGTGAGGCCTTACCAGTGCTTTGTAAAGTCTCAGCATTACCTCCTTGCTTCTAGTCCTCTTCAAATGAATGCTAACAATCCATTTGTCTTCTTCACCACAGACTCAACCTGCAAATGCTTGTTAAGCAGCCACATGTGTGGCTCTTTGTCAAAGTCCTTCTGAAAATCCAAGTGCAACATCAAATGATTCTTCTTTGTCTATGGTGCTTATTATTTCTTCAAAGAATTACAACAGATTTGTCAGGCAAGATTTTCCCTTGAGGAAACCAAGCTGACTATGGCCTATTTTATCATGTGCCTCCAAGTACCCTGAGACCTCATCCTTAACAATCGACTCCAATATCTGCCCAACCACTGAGGTCAGACTAACTGGCCTATAGTTTCCTTTCTTCCACTTCTCTTGAAGAGTGAAGTGACATTTGTAATTGTCCATTCTTCCCGAAACATTCCAGAATCTAGTGATTCTTGAAAGATCATTACTAATACCTCCACAATCTCTTCAGCCACCTCTTTCAGAACCCTGGGGTGTACATCATCTGGTCCAAGTGACTTATCTACCATCAGACCTTTCAGTTTCCCAGCAAACTTCACTCTAGTTATGGTAACTTCACACACCTCATGACCCCGTGTCACCCAGAACTTCCACCATACTTCTGCTGTCTCCCATCGTGAAGACTGATGCAAAATACTTATTCAGTTCGTCTGCCATTTCCTTGTCCTCCATTACTACCTCTCCAGCATCATTTTCCTACGATCTGATATCCGCTCTCACCTCTCTTTTACACTTTATGTACTGTATCTGAAGAAACTTTTGGTATTTTCTTTACTATTACTGGTTAGCTTAGTTTTATATTCTATCTTTACCTTCTTAATGACATTTCCAATTGCCAACAGTTGGCTTTTAAAAGCTTCCCAGTCCTTGAACTTCCCACTAATTTTTGCTCTATTATATGCCCTCTCTTTGGCTTTTATGTTGGCTTTGATTTCTCTTATTAGTCCGATATCCACTCTCACTTCTTTTTTGCACTTTATGTATCTGAAGAAACTTTTGGTATCCTCTTTAATACTTAATATTATTGGCAAGCTTACTTTCGTATTCCATCTTTACCTTCTTAATGACTTTTTTAGTTGCATTCTGTTGATTTTTAAAAGCTTCCCAATCCTCTAAGTTCCCATTAATATTTTCTCTCTTATATGCCCTCATCTTTGTTAGACACGGTTGTGTCATCTTCCCTTTAGAATATTTCTTCTTCTTTGGGATGCATATACCCTGTGCCTTCCAAATTGTATCCAGAAATTCCAGCCATTTCAGCTCTGCCGTCATCCCTGCCAGTGTTCTTTTCCAATTAATTTTGGCCAACTCCTCGCTCACGCCTCTGTAATTCCTTTTGCTCTACTGTAATACTGATACATCCAATTTTAGCTTCTCCTTCTCAAATTTCAGAGTGAATTCTATCATCGTATGATCGTTCTCCCCTAATGGTCTTTTACCTTAAGCTCTCTAATCAATTCCAGTTCATTATACAACACCCAGTCCAGAATAACTGATTTCCTAGTGGGCTCAATCTCGAGCTGCTCTGAAAAACCATCTCATAGACATTCTAGAAATGTCCCCTTTTGGAATGCAGCACCAACCTGATTATCCCAATCTGTATATTGAAATCCCCCATGACTATTGTAACATTGCCCTTTTGGCATGTATTTTCTATCTCCCTTTGTAATTTGTAGGCCACATCCTTACTACTGTTTGGGGGTCTGTATACAACTCCCATCAGGGTCTTTTTACCCTTGCAGTTCCTTAGCTCTATCCACAATGATTCAACACCTTCCGCCCATATGTCACCTCCTTCTAATGATCTGATTTCATTTCTTACCAACAGAGCAATGCTGCCCCTCTGGCTTCCAGCCTGTCCTTTTGATAAAACGTGTATACCTGGACATAAAGCTCCCAGCTATAATCTTCTTTCAGCCATGATTCAGTGATGCCTACAACATCACACCCGCTAATCTGCAACTGTACTACAAGTTCATCTACCTTATTCCATATACTGTGCACATTCAAATATAACACCTTCAGCCCTGTATTTGCCCTTTCGAATTTTGTCCACCTTTTACGTCGCAACACTTCCTGTCGATTGCAATTTCGCCCATCATGCTAGGAGTCTCACTACACATTGCCTCTGCTCATAAACCAGCTACCTCATCACTAAACCAACCACACTATCACTTCGGTTCCCATCCCCCTGCTGAATTAAACCCACTCAAACAACTCTAGCCAATCTGCCTGCCAGGATATTGGACCCATAATATAAAGCAAAATCCCTCCAGTCCTAGACAGCCCCACTATTGGAAACATCCTCCCCACATCCACTTTATCTAAGTCTTTCAAGATGTGATAAGTTTCATTGAAAATCCCCCCTCATTCTTATAAACTCCAGTGAGTGAAAACCCTGTACTATCAATGCATGATACTGTTGGGAAGGGTATGGTCATGCATTTTAGAAGAAGAAATGAAAGGTTGACTATTTTCTAACAGGGGAAAAATTCAAAAATCTGAGTTACAAAGGGACTTGGGAGAATTCATGCAGCATTCCCTTAAGCTTAACTTGCAGGTCAAGCAGGAGGTAAGGCAGGTAAATGCAACGTCAGCGTTTATTTCGAGAGGATTAGAATATAAAAGCAAAGACATAATGCTGAGACTTTGTAAGGCACAGCTAAGACCTCACTTGGAGTATTGTAAGCATTTTTGGGCCACTTATCTAAGAAAAGATGTACTGGCATCAGAGTCAGAATCAGAATCCGGTTTATTATCACCGACATGTGACATGAAATTTGTTAACTTAGCAGTGGCAGTTCAATGCAATGCATAATCTAGAAGAGAAAATACACAAAATAAAATAATAGTAATAAATAAATAAGTTAATTTACATGTATATTGAATAGATTTAAAATTGTGCAAAACATAGCAAAAATATATTTTAAAAAGTGAGGGATTGTTCAAGGGTTCAATATCCATTTAGGAATCTGATGGCAGAGGGGAAGAAGCTGTTCCTGAATCACTGAGTGTGTGCCTTCAGGCTTCTGTATCTCCTACCTGATGATAACAGTGAGAAAAGGGCATGCCCTGGGTGCTGGAGGTCATCAATATTTGACGCTGCCTTTCTGAGACACCGTTCCCTGAAGATGTCCTGGGTACTTTGTCGGCTGGTACCCAAGATGGAGCTGGCAAAATTTAGAACCCTCTGCAGCTTCTTTCAGAAGGGAAAAAAACTTCTTAAAATGTTGAATAAGGGTCTTCAGGCTTTCCTTCTCATTACTATCAACAGGAAAGTAATCAATATTGTTTAATGTCATTTCCGGTATACCAGTGTAAAGAAAAAAATAATTGTTACTCCAGATCTAATGCAGCACAAAAAAACACAATAAAATAAAGAACACAATAATCATTTAAAAAACACAAAACATATAAATACATAAGAAAGCTTATATATATTGATTCTATGTCCATAAAATGATGCTAGGCGTGTCTGTACAGAAGGTGACTCGGACAGGGAATGATAAAGTTGTGGTGGTTGCGGGTGTGGAGGGGTGGGTTAGTGGGTGGAGGTGTTGATCAGTCTCACTGCTTGGGGAAAATAACTGTTTTTGAGTTGAATGGTCCTGGTGTGGATGCTACGTAGCCTCCTCCCTGATGGGAGTGGGACAAACAATCCATGAGCAGGGTAGGTGGGATCTTACCTGAGAAGAGTATTAATGACTATTATTATCTTTAGAAACATAAATTATAATTTGGAATGTAGCACAATTTGCATAATTGATTGAATTATCACTGGTGCATTTGAAGTGCATCTTAATTATATTTAGTAATCTTCTTTTTCATATTTGTAACAGGAAAACTACATGACAATAATTTAAAAGGCTGCCCCCATGTGGTAAAAGGTCAGGTTTAATGCTTTTTTTCCCAAATTAGTCTGCACTCAGTGTTTCACCTGTCCACCGGCTCGTTAGTGCGAATATCTAATCTGCCAATCACATGGCAGTAACTCAATGCATAAAAGCATGTAGACGTGGTCACGAGGTTCAGTTGTTGTTCAGGCCAAACATCAGACTGTGGTCTAAGTGACTGATTGTGGAATGATTGGTGGTGCCAGATGAGGTGGTTTGAGTATCTCAAAAACTGCTGATCTCCTGGGATCTTCACACATAACAGTCTCTAGACGTTACAGAGAATAATGCAAAAAAAAAACAAAAAAAAATCCAGTGAGCAGCAATTCTTTGGACAAAACACCTCATTAATGAGAGAGGTCAGGGGAAAGTGGCCGGACTTGTTCAAGCTGACAGGAAGGTGGCAGTAACTCAGATAACCGTGTACTGCAACAGTGGTGTGCTGGAGAGCATCTCTGAACACACAACACATCAAACTTTGAAGTGGAATCACAATCATGAGAAAATCTGCAGATGCCAGTCCTGATGAAGGGTTTCACCCCGAAACGTCGACTGTTTATTCCTCTAAGGGTTACACGACCAGGAACTTCTTCATTCAGAGGGTGATGAGAGTGTCAAATGAGCTGCCAGCACAAGCAGTAGTTGTGGGTTTGATTTCAACACTTAAGAGGTACATGGATGGGAAGGGTATGGAAGGCTATGGTCCGGGTTCAGGTCGATGACACTAGGGAGAATAACAAGTGAGCACAAACTAGATGGGCCAAAGATCATGTTTCTGTGCTCTCGTGTTCTATGACTCTATGACATTCTCATGGTATCCACCTTGTGAAGTGATAATCCAACAACATTCACAAGCAAAGTTGTCTTCTCCCCACCCTGACTCCAAATCACTGGCATGTGTCGTGAGATATGATGATCTGTGGCAGCAGTACAGTGCATAATAAAAATGCATAACTTACAGTCGGATATACAAACATTTGTACATGTAAATGAAATTAAATAATTAGTGCAAAAAGAGAGAGAAAAATTATAGTGAGGTAGTGTTCAAGGGTTCACTGTCCATTCAGAAATCTGATGATCGAGGGGGTAAAGCCATTCCTGAAATGTTGAGTGTGTGGCGTCAGGCTCCTGTACCTCTCCCTGTTGAGAAGAGGGCATGTCCTGGGTGACAGGGGTCCTTTTGGAGGCTTTACCATTTCGAAGGTGTCCTCCACGCTGGAGAGACTATGCCCATGAGAGACTTGGCTGAGTTCACAATTCTCTGCAGATTTTCCCAATCCTGTGCAGAGGATTCTCCATACCAGATATTGATTCAACCAATGAGAATGCCTTCCATGGTACATCTGTAGAAATTTGCTGTGACAAAGCAAAATCTCAAAATCCTAATGAAAAATAGCCACTGATTAGGCAGAATCAAGTGGCAAACATCATTCACCAAAATTTTGCTTTAAAATGCAAACTTATGAAATAAACTATAACTTACCGTGAATACAAACTTAATACAGTTTTAAAAACATGGAAACACAGAAAACCTACAGCACAATACAGGCCCTTCGGCCCACAAAGCTGTGCCGAACACATCCTTACTTTAGAAATTACCTAGGCTTACCCATAGCCCTCTATTTTTCTGAGCTCCATGTACCTATTCAGGAGTCTCTTGAAAGACCCTATCGTTTCTGCCTCCACCACAGTTGCCGGCAGCCCATTCCACCCACTCACCACTCTCTGTGTAAAAAACTTACCTCGGACATCTCCTCTGTACCTCCTTCCAAGCACCTTAAAACTGTGCCCTCTCGTGCTAGCCATTTCAGCCTTGGGAAAAGTCCTCTGACTATTCACACAATCGATGCCTCTCATTATCTTATATACTTCCATCAGGTCACCTCTCATCCTCCATCGCTCCAAGGAGAAAAGGCTGCATTCATTCAACCTATTCTCATAAGGCATGCTCCCCAATCCAGGCAATATCCTTGTAAATCTCCTCTGCACCCTTTCTATGGTTTCCACATCCTGTAGTGAGGCGACCAGAACTGAGCACAGTACTCCAAGTGGGGTCTGACTAGGATTCTATATAGCATTCCAGAAATAGTAGGGGACAGAGGGTCCAGTAAGACAGAGGAACTGAGCGAAATACATGTTAGTAGGGAAATGATGTTAGGTAAATTGAAGGGATTGAAGGCAGATAAATCCCCAGGGCCAGATGGTCTGCATCCCAGGGTGCTTAAGGAAGTAGCCCAAGAAATAGTGGATGCATTAGTGATAATTTTTCAAAACTCGTTAGATTCTGGACTAGTTCCTGAGGATTGGAGGGTGGCTAATGTAACCCCACTTTTTAAAAAAGGAGGGAGAGAGAAACCAGGGAATTATAGACCGGTTAGCCTAACGTCGGTGGTGGGGAAACTGCTGGAGTCAGTTATCAAGGATGTGATAACAGCACATTTGGAAAGCGGTGAAATGATCGGACAAAGTCAGCATGGATTTGTGAAAGGAAAATCATGTCTGACGAATCTCATAGAATTTTTTGAGGATGTAACTAGTAGAGTGGATAGGGGAGAACCAGTGGATGTGGTATATTTGGATTTTCAGAAGGCTTTTGACAAGGTCCCACACAGGAGATTAGTGTGCAAACTTAAAGCACACGGTATTGGGGGTAAGGTATTGGTGTGGGTGGAGAGTTGGTTAGCAGACAGGAAGCAAAGAGTGGGAATAAACGGGACCTTTTCAGAATGGCAGGCGGTGACTAGTGGGGTACCGCAAGGCTCAGTGCTGGGACCCCAGTTGTTTACAATATATATTAATGACTTGGATGAGGGAATTAAATACAGCATCTCCATGTTTGCGGATGACACGAAGCTGGGTGGCAGTGTTAGCTGTGAGGAGGATGCTAAGAGGATGCAGGGTGATTTGGATAGGTTGGGTGAGTGGGCAAATTCATGGCAGATGCAATTTAATGTGGATAAATGTGAAGTTATCCACTTTGGTGGCAAAAATAGGAAAACAGATTATTATCTGAATGGTGGCCGATTAGGAAAAGGGGAGGTGCAACGAGACCTGGGTGTCATTATACACCAGTCATTGAAAGTGGGCATGCAGGTACAGCAGGCGGTGAAAAAGGCGAATGGTATGCTGGCATTTATAGCGAGAGGATTTGAGTACAGGAGCAGGGAGGTACTACTGCAGTTGTACAAGGCCTTGGTGAGACCACACCTGGAGTATTGTGTGCAGTTTTGGTCCCCTAATCTGAGGAAAGACATCCTTGCCATAGAGGGAGTACAGAGAAGGTTCACCAGATTGATTCCTGGGATGGCAGGACTTTCATATGAAGAAAGACTGGATGAACTGGGCTTGTACTCGTTGGAATTTAGAAGATTGAGGGGGGATCTGATTGAAACGTATAAGATCCTAAAGGGATTGGACAGGCTAGATGCAGGAAGATTGTTCCCGATGTTGGGGATGTCCAGAACGAGGGGTCACAGTTTGAGGATAGAGGGAAAGCCTTTTAGGACCGAGATTAGGAAAAACTTCTTCACACAGAGAGTGGTGAATCTGTGGAATTCTCTGCCACAGGAAACAGTTGAGGCCAGTTCATTGGCTACATTTAAGAGGGAGTTAGATATGGCCCTTGTGGCTACGGGGGTCAGGGGGTATGGAGGGAAGGCTGGGGCGGTGTTCTGAGTTGGATGATCAGCCATGATCATAATAAATGGCGGTGCAGGCTCGAAGGGCCGAATGGCCTACTCCTGCACCTATTTTCTATGTTTCTAACATTACCTCTCGGCTCTTAAACTCAATCCCACGATTAATGAAGGCCAATACACTGTATGCCTTCTTAGTCACAGCGTCAACCTGCACAGCTGCTTTGAACGTCCTATGGACTCGGACCTCAAGATCTCTCTGATCCTCCACACTGCCAGGAGTCTTACCATTAATACTATCTTCTGCCATCATA
Organism: Mobula birostris; assembly: GCF_030028105.1. Taxonomy (NCBI): domain Eukaryota; kingdom Metazoa; phylum Chordata; class Chondrichthyes; order Myliobatiformes; family Myliobatidae; genus Mobula; species Mobula birostris. Next base: position 3,512,423 of record NC_092370.1, on the reverse strand, counting down.
TTTGACCAACCAAAATGAACCACTTCTCACTTATCTGGGTTGAACTCTATCTGCCGCTTCTCAGCCCAGTTTTGCATCCTATCAATGTCCTGCTGTAACCTCTGGCAGCACTCCACACTATCCACAACACCCCCAACCTTTGTGTCATCAGCAAACTCACTAACCCCTCTCTCCACTTCCTCATCCAGGTCATTTATAAAAATCACGAAGAGTAAGGGTCCCAGAACAGATCCCTAAAGCACACCACTGGTCACCGACCTCCATGCAGAATATGACCCATCTACAACCACTCTTTGCCTTCTGCGGGCGAACCAATTCTGGATCCTCAAAGCAATGTCCCCTTGGATCCCATGCCTCCTTACTTGCTCAATAAGCCTTGCATGGGGTACCTTATCAAATGCCTTGCTGAAATCCATAGATCTACTGCTCTACTTTTATCAATATGTTTAGTCATATCCTCAAAAAGTTCAATCATAAGGCATGACCTGCCTTTCACAAAACCATGCTAACTATTCATAATCATATTATGCCTCTCCAAATGTTCATAAATCCTGCCTCTCAGGATCTTTTCCATCAATCTTACCAACCACTGAAGTAAGACTCATTGGTCTATAATTCCCTGGGCTATCTTTACTCCTTCTCTTGAATAAGGGAATAACACCTTCAACCCTCTAATCCTCCAGAACCTCTCCCTTCCCCATTGATGGTGGAAAGGTCATCGCCAGAGGCTCAGCAATCTCCTCCCTCGCCTCCCACAGTAGCCTGGGGTACATCTCGACCAGTCCCGGTGGCTTATCCAACTTGATGCTTTCGGAAAGCTCCAGCACATCCTCTTTCTTAATATCTACATCCTCAAGCTTTTCAGTCCACTGCAAGTCATCCCTTCAATCGCCAAGATCCTTTTCCATAGTGAATACTGAAGCAAAGTATTCATTAAGTACCTCAGCTATCTCCTCCGGTTCCATACACACTTTTCCACTGTCACACTAGATTGGTCCTATTCTCTCACATCTTATCCTCTTGCTCTTCACATACTTGTATAATGCCTTGGGGTTTTTCTTAACCTTGCCAGCCAAGGCCTTCTCATGGCTCCTTTTGTCTCTCCTAATTTCATTCTTATGTTCCTTCCTGCTAGCCTTATAATCTTCCAGATCTCTATCATTACCCAGTTTTTTGAACCTTCCGTAAGCTTTTCTTTTCTTCTTGACTAGATTTACAGCAGCGTTTGTACACCATGGTTCCTGTACCCTACCATCCTTTCCATGTCTCATTGGAACGTACCTATGCAGAACGCCAACAAATATCCCCTGAACATTTGCTGTACATTTCCCTGAGAACATCTGTTCCCAATTTATGCTTCCAAGTTCCTGCCTGATAGCCTCATATTTCCCTTTACTTCAATTGAACACTTTCTTAACTTGTTTGTTCCTATCCCTCTCCAATGCTATGGTGAAGGAGATAGAATTGTGATCACTATCTCCAAAGTGCTCTCCCACCAAGAGATTTGACACCTGACCAGGTTCATTTCCCAATACCAGATCAATTACAGTCTCTCTTCTTGTAGGCTTATCTACATATTGTGTCAAGAAACCTTCTTGAACACACCCAACAAACTCCACCCCATCTAAACCCCTTGCTCTAAGGAGATGCCAATCAATATTTGTGAAATTAAAATCTCCCACTACGACAATCCTGTTATTATTACACCTTTCCAGAATCTGTCTCACTATCTGCTCCTTGATGTCCCTGTTACTATTGGGTGGTCTATAAAAAACACCCTGCAGAGTTATTGACCCCTTCCTGTTCCTAACTTCCACCCACAGAGACTACGTAGACAATCCCTCCATGACTTCCTCCTTTTCTGCAGCCGTGATGCTATCTCTGATCAACAGTGCCACGCCCCCACCTCTTTTGCCTCCCTCCCTGTCCTTTCTGAAACATCTAAAGCCTGGCACTCAAAGTGACCATTCCTGTCCCTGAGCCATCCAAGTCTCTATAATGGCCACAACATCATAGCTCCAAGTACTGATCCACACTTTAAGCTCATCTGCTTTGTTCATTATACCCCTTGCATTAGAATAGACACATCTCAAACCACTGGTCTGAGTGCGTCCCTTCTCTATCATCTGCCTATCTTCCCTTTTGCACTTTCTCCTGTGAGCCCACCACCCCTTCCTCGGTCTCTTCAGTTCAGTTCCCACCCCTCAGCAATTCTAGTTTAAACTCTCCCCAGTAGCCTTAGCAAACCTCCCTGTCAGGATATTGGTCCCCCTGGGATTCAAGTGCAACCCATCCTTTTTGTACAGGTCACTCCTGCCCCAAATGAGGTCCCAATGATCCAGAAATCTGAATCCCTGCCCCCTGCTCCAATCCCTCAGCCACATATTTATCCTCCACCTTATTCTATTACTATACTCACCGTCACATGGCACAGGCAGTAATCCCGAGATGACTACCTTTGAGGTCCTGCTTCTCAACTTCCTTCCTAACTCCCTGTAGTCTGTTTTCAGGACCTCCTCCTTTTCCTACCTATGTCATTGGTACCAATATGTACCACGACCTCTGGCTGTTCTCCCTCCCACTGCAGGATATCGTGGACATGATCAGAAACATCCCGGACCCTGGCACCTGGGAGGCAAACTACCATCCCAGTTTCTTTCCTGCAACCACAGAATTGCCTATCTGACCCCATAAGTCAATTAGAGTCAATCATAGAAAGACACAATACTGAATACCACTAAAATAGTCTGAATGTTCCTCAAAATTGAGGAATGAGTGTGCTTGGCTTTGCTCATACCTCAGGTATTACCAGCTTGAGCTCAGAAAACATTAAAAACAATAATCCACCAAACTGAACTTAATAGTAAAAATAAAAGGCAATAAATAGATTCGCTATAACTATATAAACATATTCTTTTGGCATAATACCTGAGTCTGAAACTGATCTGGCATATTTACAAAGAAATATAAGAACAGAAATGACAAATTTCAGGAAACATTATGTACTCTCAAACACACTTAGATAAACACTATCTCAGACACGTGGAGGAAAAGGAATAGCAGATATTAAATTCAGATGAAACTCCAAAGGATATATTTTTATCAATGCAAACAAGATTCAGCACTCCACACAAGCATATGCAATTTTGTTAAAATTGAAGAAAAAGTTAACCATTGGAAGAGCATGACCTCCATGCAAGACATCCCCAGGATCTGAGCAGACCAGACGTCGACAAGGAAGCGTCAAACGCCTGGCTCAGAGTTGGAGATCTCTTCTCAGGAGCAAAGTGGTGGCAATACAGGACCAGGTTGTTAACACAAAATTATCAATGTACATTATAAAAGACCAACAACTTTAAGATGATAAATGCCAATAGAAACTAGAGGCAATCCAACACATTACCATAAAACCATAAGACCATAAGATATTAGATTATGAGGATACGCAGTCCTCTTTTATTGTCATTTAGTAATGCATGCATTAAGAAATGATACAATATTCCTGCGGTGTGATATCACAAAAACACAGGACAGACCAAGACTGAAAAACTAACAAAAACCACATAATCATAACATATAGTTACAACAGTGCAACAATATCATAACTTGATGAAGAACAGACCATGGCACAGTAAAAAGTTCAAAGTCTCTCGAATGTCCCACATCTCACGCAGACGGGAGAAGGAAGGAAACTCTCCCTGCCATGCCCGACCACAGCCCGACTCTGAGTCGTCCGAAAATTTCGAGCCTCCGATCAGCCCTCCGACACCAAGTACCGAGCACCATCTCTATCCGAACGATTCGATCACAGCCTTGGTCGCCAGCAGCAGGCAAAGCCGGGAATTTTGGGGCTTTCCCTCCGGAGGATTCTCGATCGCCCAGTAACAGCGGCAGCAAACCGGCGTTTCAGAAATTTCTCCAGATGTTCCTCTGTGCTTTCACATCTGACTCCATCAAATCAGAATTGATTTCCATTTGTTCATAGAAAACAAACATAGGAACAGAATTAGGCCATTTGTGCAGATGCTGGACCATTAATGTGTCTTGTCAAGTAAGAATGTCAGGTGGGGGTGACTAGAGCCCTGGTTCACAGTTAGAAAACATTTGGCCCATCAAGTCTGCTCCACCATTACATCATGGCTGATCCTTTTATCCCTTCCTCAGCCCCACTCCCCGGCCTTCTCCCCGTAACCTTTGATGCCGTATCCAACCAAGAACCTATCAATCTCTGCCTTAAATATACCCAATGACCTGGTCTCCACAGCTGCCTGTGGTAATAAATTCCACAAATTCACCACCCTCTGATTAAAGAAATTTCCCCGCATCTTTGTTTCAAATGGATGCTCCTCTATCCTGAGACTGTGCCCTCTTGTCCTAGACTCCCCCACCATGGGAAACAGCCTTTCCACATCCACTCTGTCTCAGCCTTTCAACATTACACGGTCCTGCAGCAGTTTAACTCAATCTGATTACTTACACAGGCCCAATCAAGTGGCAAACATCATTCACTAAAAACTTGCTTTAAAATATAAATTCATAAAGTAAACCATATCTTACTACAAAAACAAGCTTGATCCAGTTGTTTCAGAGTCAGAGCCCTACAGATTATATTACAATCAATTACACATAGGACAATCCATAATAACCATCTGGGCATAATATTTCAGGAAAAAACAAGCAAGAACAACTTACTTAATAGACACAGCCATTCCAAGCACACACAACACACAGAAATCAATCAGTGAAAAACATCAGAAGTATGCTGAACTAATAGAGGAAATGAAAAACTCTGGAACGTGAATGGTACATCGTCCTGATAGTAATATCAGGACCTCCAGGGTAGTAATCTCGGCATTGCTACCTGTGCCACGTGCTAGCGAGGGCAAGAATAGTTGGATCAGGCAGATGAATGCGTGGCTGAGAGACTGGTGAAGGGGGCAGGGCTTCAGATTCTTGGATAATTGGGATCTCTTCTGGGGGAAGTATGACCTGTTCAAAAAGGACAGGTTACACCTGAACCCGAAGGGGACCAATATCCTGGCGGGAAAGTTTAATAGAGCTGTTAGGGAGGGTTTAAACTAATTTGGCAGGGGGATGGGAACCGGAATGATAGAGCGGAGGAAGGGGAAAACAGAAATAAATCTAAGATAGTGAGCAGTAAAGATGTCAGGAAAGACAGGCAGGTAATAGGGCAAATTTGCAGCCATTGGGATGAGTTGCAGTGCAATAAAGTTGCAGTGAAATCAAAGCGAAAAGTACCAAATACTGGTCTTAAGGCGTTGTACTTAAATGCACGCAGCATAAGGAATAAGGTGGATGATCTTGTTGTACAGCTACAGATTGGCAGGTATGATATTGTGGCCATCACTGAGACCTGGCTAAAGGATGCATGTCTCTGGGAGCTGAACGTCCAAGGATGCACAGTGTATCAGAAGGATAGGAAGGTAGGCAGAGGGGGAGGCATGGCTTTATTGGTAAGAAATGATATTAAATCATTAGAAAGAGGTGATATAGGATCGGAAGGTGCAGAATCTTTATGGGTTGAGCTAAGAAATCGCAGGGGTAAAAGGACCCTGATGGCAGTTATTTACCGGCCTCCAAACAGCTGCAGGGATGTGGACTACAAATTACAACTGGAAATAGAAAAGGCTTGTCAGAAGGGCTGTGTTATGATAATTGTGGGGGATTTTAACATGCGAGTGGATTGGGAAAATCAGGTCGGCACTGGATCTCAAGAGAGAGAATTTGTCGAATGTCTGCGAGATGGCTTTTTAGAACAGCTTGTTGTTGAGCCCACTGTGGATCGGCTGTACTGGATTGGGTATTGTGTAATGAACCAGAGGTGATTAGAGAGATTGAGGTGAAGGAATCCTTAGGAGGCAGTGATCATAACATGATTGAGTTCACTGTGAAATTTGAAAAAGAGAAGCCAAAAATCTGATGTGTCGATATTTCAGTGGAGTAAAGGAAATTACAGTGGCATGAGAGAGGAACTGGCCAAAGTTGACTGGAAAGGGACACTGGCGGGAAAGACGGCAGAGCAGCAGTGGCTGGAGTTTATGCAAGAAGTGAGGAAGGTGCAAGACAGGATTATTCCAAAAAAGAAGAAATTTTCGAGTGGAAAAAGGATGCAACCGTGGTTGACAAGAGAAGTCAAAGCCAAAGTTAAAGCAAAGGAGAGGGCATACAAGGAAGCAAAAATTAGTGGGAAGACAGGGGATTGGGGAGTTTTTAAAACCTTACAAAAGGAAACTAAGAAGGTCATTAAGAGGGAAAAGATTAACTATGAAAGGAAGCTAGCAAATAATATCAAAGAGGATACTAAAAGCTTTTTCAAGTAAATAAAGAGTAAAAGACAGGTGAGAGTAGATATAGGACCGATAGAAAATGATGCTGGAGAAATTGTAATGGGAGATAAGGAGATGGCAGAGGAACTGAACGAGTATTTTGCATCAGTCTTCACTGAGGAAGACATCAGCAGTATACCGACACTCAAGGGTGGCAGGGAAGAGAAGTGTGCGCAGTCACAATTACGACAGAGAAAGTACTCAGGAAGCTGAATAGTCTAAAGGTCGATAAATCTCCTGGACCAGATGGAATGCACCCTCGTGTTCTGAAGGAAGTAGCTGTGGAGATTGCGGAGGCATTAGCGATGATCTTTCAAAAGTCAATAGATTCTGGCATGGTTCCGGAAGACTGGAAGATTGCAAATGTCACTCCGCTATTTAAGAAGGGGGCAAGGAAGCAAAAAGGAAATTATAGACCTGTTAGCTTGACATCGGTGGTTGGGAAGTTGTTGGAGTCAATTGTCAAGGATGAGGTTACAGAGTACCTGGAGGCATATGACAAGATAGGCAGAACTCAGCATGGATTCCTTCAAGGAAAATCCTGCCTGACAAACCTATTACAATTTTTTGAGGAAATTACCAGTAGGCTAGACAAGGGAGATGCAGTGGATGTTGTATATTTGGATTTTCAGAGGGCCTTTGACAAGGTGCCACACATGAGGCTACTTAACAAGATAAGAGCCCGTGGAATTACGGGAAAGTTACATACGTGGACAGAGCGTTGGCTGATTGGCAGGAAACAGAGAATGGGAATAAAGGGATCCTATTCTGGTTGGCTGCCGGTTACCAGTGGTCTTCCACAGTGGTCCGTGTTGGGGCCGCTTCTTTTTACATTGTACATCAACGATTTGGATTATGGAATAGATGTCTTTGTGGCTAAGTTTGCTGACAATACAAAGATAGGTGGAGGGGCTGGTAGTGCTGAGGAAACGGAGAGTCTGCAGAGAGACTTGGATAGATTGGAAGAATGGGCAAAGAAGTGGCAAATGAAATACAATGTTGGAAAGTGTATGGTTATGCACTTTGGCAGAAGAAATAAACGGGCAGACTATTATTTAAATAGGGAAAGAGTTCAAAGTTCTGAGATGCAACGGGACTTGGGAGTCCTCGTGCAGGATATCCTTAAGGTTAACGTCCAGGTTGAGTCGGTGATAAAGAAGGCAAATGCAATGTTGGCATTCATTTCTAGAGGAATAGAGTATAGGAGCAGAGATGTGATGTTGAGGCTCTATAAGGCGCTGGTGAGACCTCACTTGAAGTACTGTGGGCAGTTTTGGTCTCCTTATTTAAGAAAGGATGTGCTGACGTTGGAGAAGGTACAGAGAAGATTCACTAGAATGATTCTGGGAATGAGAGGGTTAATATATGAGGAACGTTTGTCCGCTCTTGGACAGTATTCCTTGGAGTTTAGAAGAATGAGGGGAGAGCTCATAGAAACATTTCGAATGTTAAAAGGCATGGACAGAGTGGATGTGGCAAAGTTGTTTCCCATGATGGGGGGAGTCTAGTACAAGAGGGCATGACTTAAGGATTGAAGGGCTCCCATTCAGAACAGAAATGCGAAGAAATTTTTTTTAGTCAGAGGCTGGTGAATCAATGGAATTTGTTGCTACAGGCAGCAGTGGAGGCCAAGTCATTGGGTGTATTTAAGGCAGAGATTGATAGGTATCTGAGTAGCCAGGGCATCAAAGGTTATGGTGAGAAGGCGGGGGAGTGGGACTAAATGGGAGAATGGATCAGCTCATGATAAAATGGCGGAGCAGACTCAGTAGGCCAAATGGCCGACTTCTGCTCCTTTGTCTTATGGTCTTACGTTCTTATGGTCTAATATCTGCAACTGGTATCACCCCAAAGTCATTATGCAATAGCATTAAACAATTAGGGATGCACAACAACAGTTATGTAAATCTCCAGAAAGCCACAATACTAAACATCACTACAAAGTCTCGAAGTTCCTAGCTACTGAGCAGTGAGTGTGCTTGCCTATGCCCGTACTTCAGGTTTTACCAGCTTGAGCTGAGACAAAATAAAAATACAATAATAATAATAATAATAATAAATAAGCAATAAATATTGAGAACACGAGTTGCAGAGTCCTTAAAAGTGAGTCCATGAATTGTGGGAACAGTTCAGTGATGAAGCGAGTGAACTTGAGTTAAGTTATCTCTTCAGGTTCAAGAGCCTGATGGTTGAGGGGTAATATCTGTCCCGAAATCTGCTGCTATGAGTCCTGAAGCTCCTGTACCTCCTTCTGATGGCAGCAGTGAGAAGATAGCATGTGTGTTGTCCTGTTTTGTAACTGTGAGCCAGGGCTCTAGTCACCCCCACCTGACATTCTTACATGACAAGACACATTAATGGTCCAGCATCTATACAAGTGGGTAATTTCCAACCTTGTTTAAAATGTACCCCACACAATGTTAACTCCTCTCCCCTCTGGCTGCAGGGCTGGTGGCAGAGGACTTACATATGCTGACCAATGTTCACAGAAAACAAATGGAAGAACCGAGTTACAGAAGGAGAATATAAATACCATCTTTGGTGAATGTTATTGGGGGAGCAATAACTATTAAATAGGGGTGTGGATTATGCTGGTGTGGTAAGAGGGAACGGTAGAGAAAGAATAGAAAGAGAGGCATGGAAGGCAGCAGTGATGACATCCAAACTTCAGAAACTTCACCATTGTTAGCGCATGCACCCATTGTTGGAATAGAAAATTAGGTTTTGCTGTTAGGTCTGTGGACAATCATTTTATTCTGTAATCAGGACCTAGTCTTCCTGTGGCCAACATTCTGTTCTGAAAACATATACTGGTAATCTCTTCAACTCTGAATGTAAAATGCTGCACCAAATACATGCCTGGGGTAAATCAGTTTTGACTGGTTTGGTTCACACCAGTTTTCATTACATCACCCTTTCTTTCAAACACCAACTTCGTGTGGCCTTTCAGTTTTCTCCGAGTCAGTACTGCAAGAAAAACTAAAGCAGTTGTAGATAGGTTCTTCAGTAGTCAGGACATCAAAGGTTATGGATATTCAGAGGCCTTTGTACTTTAACTTGGATTTTCAGAAGGCCTTTGACAAGGTACTATACATGAGGCTGCTTAGCAAGATAAGAGCCCATGGGATTACAGGGGACTTACTAGCATGGGTAGAGCATTGACTGGTCGGCAGAAAACAGCGAGTGGGAATAAAGGGATCCTATTCTGGCTGGCTGCCGGTTACCAGTGGAGTTCCACAGGGTTCAGTGTTGGGACCACTGCTTTTTACGATGTACATCAATGACTTGGACTGTGGGATTAATGGATCTGTGGCTAATTTGCCGATGATACAAAGATAGGTGGAGCAGCCGGTAGTGTTGAGGAAACAGAGAGCCTGCAGAGAGACTTAGATAGTTTAGGGGAATGGGCAAAGAAGTGGCAAATGAAATATAATGTTGGAAAGTGTATGGTCATGCACTTTGGTGGAAGAAACAAACGGACAGACTATTATTTAGATGGGGAGAGAATTCAAAATGCGAAGATGCAAGGGGACTTGGGAGTCCTCGTGCAGGATACCCTAAGGGTTAACCTCCAGGTTGAGTCAGTTGTGAAGATGGGGAATGCAATTTGACATTCATTTCTAGAGGTATAGAATATAAGGATGTGATGTTGAGGCTCTATAAGATACTCGTGAGATCACACTTGGAGTATTGCGTGCAGTGTTGGGCTCCTTATTTTAGAAAGGATATACTGACATTGGAGAGGGTTCAGAGAAGATTCACGAGAATGATTCCAGGAATGAAAGGGTTACCATATGAGGAACATCTGGCAGCTCTATGGACATTTATAACATCTATGTACCATATAACTAATGGTAAAGTCTGTAAATCACAGTGTTCTTTCAAATAAAGTTGATGAAGTGCTTACTTTAATGACAAAAATCAAAGCATTTGTATCCTACAAGTAGTATACACAATTGAACAGCCAAAGAAACTACATGTGTTGTAGTCAAAACAATTTTTTCCCAATGAATTGGTGTAAAGTTCAAAACCTTATCATGCAATTCCTAATCATCATTTATTACATCTTTGTGCTGCTGCAAAAGAGATTCTGGCTTGTGTCATTCAGGAAAATAAAACAGTAACCGGTAACTAGCAAGATAAGGTCAGCTAGAAACAGATCTTTATTAGCTAGCAGCCACTGAGTGCACGTTCATGATCTCCTGCTGCTGTAGCCCGTCCACTTCTAGGTTTGACCGCACAAAATGCTGGAGGAACTCAGCAGGTCAGGCAGCATCGATGAAGAGGAATAAACAGAAACAGTTGATGGTTTGGGCCGAGTCCTGAAGAAGGATCTTGGCCTAAAATATTGAGTGTTTGTACATTTCCATAGATGCTGTCCGACCTGCGGAGTTCCTCCAGCATTTTGTGTGTGCTTCACCTTGGGCAATAGTTGTTGAAGCAGGGTGATTGGTTTCCGCTGAAGAAGTCAATCAAGTGAAAATCAAAGAAATACTGAAATGGCAAAATAATACAACTGTGGCTGACAAGGGGAGTCAAAGCTAATGTAAAAGCAAAAGAAAGATCATACAACAAAGCAAAAATTAGTGATAAGGGAGAGGATTGGGAAAGCTTTAAAACCCTGCAGAGAGCAACTGAAAGAATCATTAGGAGGGAAGAGATGAGATATGAAAGCAAGCTAGCAAACAATATCAAAGTGGAGAGTAAAAACTTTTTCAATGTAAAAAACAAAAGAGAGATGAGAGTGGATATAGGACCGCTAGAAAACGAGGCTGGAGAAATAATAACGGGGGCCAAGGAGATGGCAGATGAACTAAATGAGCATTTTGCATCAGTTTTCACTGTGGAAGACAATAGCAGTGTGCCAGATGTTGAAGGGTGTGAGGGAAGAGAAGTGAGTGCAGTTAGAATAATAAGGCAAAAGGTGCTCAAAAAGGTGAAAGACCTAAGTTTACATAAGTCACCCAGACCAGTTGAACTGCACCCTAGAAAGAGATGTCGGTACAGATTGTGGAGGCATTAGTAATTATCTTCCAAAATTCATTGGATTCTAGCATGGTGCCAGAGGACTGGAAAATTGCAAATGTTACCCCACTCTTTAAGAAAGGAGGAAGGCATCAGAAAGGAAATTATATACCAATTAGCCTGACCCCAGTGGTTGGAAAGATGCTGGAGTCAATTGTTAAGGATGAGGTAATGGAGTACTTGGTGACACAGAACAAGAGAGTACAAAGTCAGCATGGTTTCCTTAAGGGAAAATCTAGCCTGACAAACCTGTTGGAATTCTTTGAGGAGATTACAAGTAGGATAGATAAAGGGGATGCAGTGGATGTTGAATATTTGAACTTTCAGAAGGCCTTTGACAAGGTGCCACACATGGCTGCTTACCAAGTTAAGAGCCCATGGTATTACAGGAAAGTCACTAACACGGTTAGAGCAATGGCTGATTGGTAGGAGGCAGCGAGTGGGAATAAAAGAATCCTTTACTGGTTGGCTGCCAGTGACTAGTGGTGTTCCACAGGGGTCGGTGTTGGGACCGCCTTTTTTACACTGTATATAAATGATTTAGACGATGAAATAGATGGCCTTATTGCCAAGCTTGCAGATGATACAAAGATTGGTGGAGGGGCAGGTAGTGTTGAGGAAACAGGTAGACTACAAAGGACTTCGACAGATTAGGAGAATAGGCAAGAAAGTGGGAAATGAAATACAATGTTGGAAAATGTATGGTCATGCACTTTGGTAGAAGACATAGATGTGCAGATTATTTTCTACATGGGGAGAAAATCCAAAAATCTGAGATGCAAAGGGACTTGGGAGTCCACGTGCAGAACACCCTCATGGGTAACTTGCAGGTAGAGCCAGTGGTGAGAAAGGCAAATGAAATATGAGCATTCATTTCAAGAGCAAGGATGTGTTGTTGAGGCCTTATAAGACACTGGTGAGGCCTCACCTTGAGTACCGTGAACAGTTTTGGGCTCCTCATTTAAGAAATGTTGTGCTGGCATTGGAGAAGGTCCAGAGGCAGTTCACAGGGATCATTCTGGGAATGAAAAGATTATCATATGAGGGAAGTTTGATGGCTCTGGGTCTGTACTCACTGGAATTCAGAAGGATGAGGGAGGATTTTATTGAAACCTTTTGAATGTTGAAAGGCCCAGACAGAGTAGATGTGGAAAGGATAGTGGGGGAGTCTGGAACAGGAGGGCACAGCCTCAGGATAGAGGGTTATCTATTTAAAACAGAGATGTGGAGGAATGTTTTTAGTGGTGTATTTGTGGAATTTGTTACCACAGGCAGCTGTGGAGGCCAGGTCATTGGGTATACTTAAGGAAACGCTTGATAAGTTTTTGATTGGACCTCTATTTTCCTCTTCCCATCCACAAGCAGCTGGCCAAGAGATGTTGGGGTCAATGCCGGAGGCAGTGTGATGCTGCGTCCATTCTGGCATCATTGCTGCCCTCCAGTGTTTGCTCAGTGGAAGACAAGCTGCATTGTGTTTAAATGTAGACTGCTGCAACATTCATGGAGTCAGGGACTTGGACTTTTTTGTGTGACTGTATATTTACTTGCTTTCTGAGATTCATTTTCTTTGGGATATGCTTAATAAATCCAATAACCATAATCGAATCAATGAAAGACCATGCCCAACAGAACAAACAATAACCTGTTGGGTGAGGTCTTCCACTGATTCTACTGTGATCTCCTTTCTTCCCCCTCCTCAAGTCAGTAATTATTTTATTGACAACACACACAAAATGCTGAAGGAAATCAATACGCCAGGCAGCATCTATGGAGCAGAATAAACAGTCAACATTTTGGGCTGAGAACTTCCATCAAGACTGGAAACAAAGAGATAAGAAACCAGAGTAAGAAGGTGGGAAGGGGTGACAATAAATACTGTGTTCTGTGCGTCAGATCTACATGCCCAGTGATGCTGGTACAGGTGACATTTTCATTGTACCTGTATGTCACCGTACCTGTCCACGTGACAATAATCTCCACCTGACTTGATCAACAAGTTGAATGTGGAAATCTGTTTCAGAATAAAAGATAATTTATTTAGGACAAAAGCAGGGAAACATCCTCCTCTCATGCTGTAGGTTCAGGCATGTTTTGTTCATTTCACGCTGGAGAGATGAGAAGACAGACTGAAGATACATTGAAGGCTTGGGCTTTTAGTTCACCTGTCTCCTTGTATTGGGATCACTGGGTTTGAGACTCATGCTGAGTTGACATGACAGATGGCCTCCTCCTATCTGCATTTCTTATTCTCTTGGTCACCTTGTCCTCCTGGTATAGGGAGGATGTGGCCAACAGGAAAGAGTGCAGAGAAGATCTACGATGAGTTTGCCTGGACTGGACAGCCTGAATAGTAGGGAGATGTTGGCCAGGGTAGATCTTGATTCCTGGAACATGGGTGAACGAGAGGTGGCATGGTAGTGTAGTGGTAAGCAGAACGACATACAGCGCCAGTGACCCGGGTTCAATTCAAGCCACTGTCTGTAAGGAGTGTGTACGTTATCCTCATGTCCTCATGGATTTCCTCTGGGTGCTCTGGTGTAATTGGGTGATATAGGTTTGTTGGGCCAGAAGGTCCTGTAACATTGCTGTATCTCTACGTAAAAATTAAAATACAATGAGGGGGAACAGTATAGAAATGTTTCAATTATTAAAGGTATGGATGAGGTCTTTTCTCCAGGACAGGGGAGACCAAGACTTGGGAATAAATGTTTAGGTTGAGAGGGGAAGATTACAAAGGGACGTGAAGGGTAATGTTTTCATGCAGAGGGTGGTGAGTTAATGGAACAAGCAGCCAGAGGAAGTGGTTGAGGCAAGTACAATAGTACATTGAAGAAGCACTTGGATAGGTACGTGGAGGGGCAGGGTGGCTCAGGGAGATTTGGGATGATGTAATGAGTTCTTCAGGTCTGTGCAGGGTGCCAGAGAGCATTAGGCACCTGAATTGGTTCATTGTAGTTTAACGAGCATCATTAGTCGTTTAGAATTCCTTGTGCTTTTCTTCAGTGACTTGCTCTTTGTATTGTCTCCTGGTGCTTTCCATTAGTAACTTGTTAAATTTACTTTGATAAGCTTGGGATTTCTGTGTTACTTGTATTGTCTAAGTGGATGCCTGATCAGCACTAATCGCGGGGTCCTAGTTTTGAGAGTGTTGCTTCTCATGGTATCACTCTGCTAAGCCGCCAACCCTTTGGAATTATTATGAATAAAGTCTCCTCCTCGTCTCTACATCCGAGTCTGTCTTGCCTCCGCACTTGCGTTCTGATATTGCCAGTTCACACCACGACAAAAAATAAATAATATTGTAAACATGAGATGTCAAGATCTTGAAAGTGAGTCTGTAGTTTATGGAATCATTTCAATGACGGGGAGAGTGAAGTTATCCTCTCTGGTTCAAGAGCCTGATGGCTGAGGGGTAATAGCTGTTCCTGAACCTGGTGGTGTAGGTCCTGAGGCTCCTGTACCTCCTTCCTGATACAGCACTGAGGGGAGAGCATGACCTGGGTGGTGGGGGTATCTGACGATGGATTCTGCTTTCCTGTGACAGTGCTCCATGTAGATGTGCTCAATAGAGGGAAAGGCTTTCCCCATGGCGGACTGGGGCTTACCCACTACTTTTTTAAATGACTTTAGTGTTTACAAACCAGGCTGTGGTGCAGCCAGTCTATATACTCTCCTCTCAGATCTGTACAAATTTGTAGCTATCATCCATTATGTTGTGCTGCAGGTGGTAAAACTGCATTTTGATCAAGGCGGAGCTGAACTGACTTCAAAGAACCTTGTTCTGGTGTTTGCATTGATGGGCTTGGTTTAGTGTGCTTAGGTACCTCATGACTTTTCAAGCCATTGAGGGTGTCCTGACCAGCTGTATCACTGTCTGGTACAGGATCGTAAGGCATCTGACCACAAGTCCCTACAAAGGACTGTGAAAAATGCTGAGAGGATCATCAAGGTCTCTCATCCATCCATCAGAGATATTTATCAGAAGCAGGGCCCTCAGCATTGTCAATGATCCCTCCCATCTGACCAACAATCTCCTTGACCCCCGACCATCAGGCAGGAGGTACTGGGCATTAGGGCAAGGACTGTTAGGATGGGAAACAGCTTCATCTCCAGCCAGAACTTCACGGCAGTTTGCTTCCAGCTCTGCCTAGTGACCAATCGGCATTTGGAATAGATTAGCAAGAACAAATTAAACAAAGGCGGGGTAACTGCAGTAGCCAACGTGGATAGAATTAGAGTGGTAACTTTGAGGCCTTAGTTTCGAGGCTTCAGTCAGAGAAGGCAAAAAGAAAAGCTCCAGGTGGAGTTTTTTCCACTTCCTTCTTCGCATTTGCTCAGTTAGGACGGCAGAGATACCAGGCAGGATAGGTGAATGCTCCTCTTACAGGATGTGGGAAGGTGGGGAGACCTCCAGTGTCCCCGATAACTACACCTGCAAGAAGTGCATCCAGCTGCAACTTACCCCAATCTGCGTTAAGGAGTTGGAGCTGGAACTAGATGAACTCTGGATCATTTGGCAGGCTAAAGATAGGACATATAGAGAGGTAATTACACCCAAAGTGCAGGATGCAGGAAACTGGGTGACAGTCAGGAAGAAGGAAGGGGTTAAAAATTCAGTGCAGGTAAACTTGGAGCATGGATCAATATGTGGAAATATGGCGTTGTGGCCATTACAGAGACTTGCATGTCTCAGGGGCAAGAATGGCTGCTGTGTGTGCTGGGAGTTAGATATTTCAAAAAGGACGGAGAGGGAGGCAAAAGAGGGGAAGGCGTGGCATTGCTAATCAAGGATAGTGCCATGGCTGCAGAAATGGAGGAAGTCATGGAGGGAGTGTGAGTGGAAGTCAGAAACAGGAAGGGTGCAATAATAATAGGGCTGTTGTGATGGATGATTTTAACTTTCCTAATATTGACTGACAACTCCTTAGAGAAAGCAGTTTTGATGGGGTGGAGTTTGTTAGGTGTGTTCAGGAAGGTTTCCTGATACAATACAGTATGTAGATATGCCAACTAGAAGAAAGGTTGTAATTGATTTGGTATTGGGAAATTTACCTGGTCAGGTGTCAGATCTCTTTGTGGGAGAACAATTTGGAGGTAGTCATCACAATTCTATCTCCTTCACCATCGTGCTGGAGAGGGATAGGAGCAGACTATGCAGGAAAACATTTAATTGGGTGGGTGAAATATGATGCCATTAGTCAGAAACTTGGGAACAGATGTTCTCAGGGAAATGCATGGCAGAAATATGGCTAATGTTCAGGAATATTTGCATGGCATTCTTCAGAAGTATGTTCCATCAAGGCAGGGAAAGGATGGTAGGGTAAAAGAACCATGGTGTACGAAAAGGCTGATGAAAATCTAGTTCAGAAGAAAAGAAAAGCTTATGAGAAGGTTCAAGAAATTAGGAATTACGAGGTTGTCAGGAAGGAGTTTAAGAATGAAATTAGGACAGCTAGAAGGAGTCATGAGAAGGCCTTGGTGAGCAGGATTAGGAAAACCCCAAAGCATTCTACAAGTATGTGAAAAGCAAGAGGATGAGCCATGTGAGAATAGGACCAATCAGGTGTGATAGTAGAAACATGTGCATGGAGTCGGAGGAGGTAGCGAGGTACTTAATGAATACTTTGCTTCAGTATTCACCAGGGAAAAGACCTTGGCAATTCTGGGGATAACTTACAGCAGACTGAAACGTTTGAGCATATAGACATTTAGGAAGAGGATGTGCTTTTGAAAAGCATTAAGTTAGATAAGTCATTGGGTCCAGACGAGAGATGTACCCCAGGCTACTGTGAGAAGTGAGGGAGGAGATTGCTGAGCCTCTAGCAATGATCTTTGCATTATCAATAAGGAAGGGAGAAATACCAGAGGACTGGAAGGTTGCAGACATTGTTCCCTTGTTCAAGAAGGGGAATAGAGATAATCCAGGAAATTATAGACCAGTAAGTCATACTTCAGTGGTGGGCAAGTTGTTGCAGAAAATCCTGAGAGGCAGGATTTATGAGCATTTGGAGAGACATAGTCAGATTAGGGATAGTCAGCATGGCTTTGTCAAGGGCAGGCCATGCCTTGCAAACTTGATTGAATTCTTTGAGGATGTAATAAAATGCATTGATGAAGGTAGAGCAGTGGCTGTAGAGTATATGGATTTCAGTAAGGCATTTGATAAGGTTCCCCATGCGAGGTTCATTCAGAAAGTACTGAGGCATGGGATCCAAGGAGACCTTGTTTTGCAGATTCAGAATTGGCTTGCCCACAGAAGGCAAAGAGTGTTGTAGATGGTTCATGTTCTGCATGGAGGTCGGTGGCCAGTGGTGTTCCGCAGGGATCTGTTCTGGGACCCCTCTTCTTTGTGATTTTTATAAATGACCTGGATGAGGAAGTAGAAGAGTGGGTTAGCAAGTTTGCTGATGACACAAAAGTTGGGGGTGCGGTGGATAGTGTGGAGGGTTATCAGAAATTTCAGTATGACATCGATAGGATGAAGAACTGGGCTGAGAAGTGGCAGATGGAGTTCAACCCAGGTAAGTGTGAAGTGGTTCATTTTGGCAGGTCAAATTTGAAGACAGGATATAATATAAATGGTAAGACTCTTAACAGTGTGAAGGATCAGAGAGATCTTTGAGTCCATGTCTATTGGACATTCAAAGCTGCTGCACAGGTTGAGAGTGTTGTTAAGAAGGCATATGGCGTGTTGGCCTTCATCAACCGTGGGATTGAGATCAAGAGCCGTGAGGTAATGTTACAGCTATATAATGCTTTAGTTAGACCCCCTTGGAGAACTGTGTTCAGTTCTGGTTACCTCACTACAGGAAGATGTGGATACTATAGAGAGTGCAGAGATTTACAAGGATGTTGCCTGGATTGGAGAGTATGCTCTATGAGAATAGGTTGAATGAACTTGACCTTTTCTCCTTGGAGCGACGGAGGATGAGAGGTGACCTGATAGAGGTGTATAAGATGATGAGAGGCATTGATCATGTGATAGTCCCAAGGCTGAAATGGCTAACACGAGGGGGCATAGTTTTAAGGTGTTTGGAAATAGGTACAAGGCGGATGTCAGGGTTAAGTTTTTCACACAGAATGGTGGGTGCATGGAATTCACTGCCAGTGACAGTGGTAGAGGCGGATATGATAGGGTCCTTTTAGAGACTTGGATAGGTACATGGAGTTTAGAGAAATGGAGGGCTATGTGGTAGGGAAATCCTAGGTAGTCTCTAGAGTAGGTTACATGGTCGGCAGAACATTGTGGGCCGAAGGGCCTGTAATGTGCTGTAGATTTCTATGTTTCTATGTTCTGTTACAGTTTGAAAAATAAATGTAGGCTGTTGAATGTAACTATTGATCCTGATATAATTCACTGCATTGTTAAAGGTGAAGGGCCTTGTCCCTAATTCCCCTCCACAGATGCTGCCTGACCTGCTGAGTTCCTCCTGAATTTTGTGTGTGTTGCTCTGGATTTCCAGCATCTGTAGAATCTCTGGTGTGAAAAATGTTAACAAATGTGAATATGCAAATATGCAGCCAATGGCTTAAAACTGTGCACAGGCAAGGTGGGGGGGGGGGCGGGGGTACTTGTAAAATTAACATAAACACAAGAGTAGTGAAATGCGAACAACCAAAATCTGTACTAAAAAGGTAACTTGCGTTTGATATCTGCTCAGCTAGGACAGTAGGATAGTGAAATGCTCCTCTTGCAGGATGTGGGAGGCAGGGAGACCTCCAGTGTCTCCGATGACTGCAACTGTGAGAAGTGCATTCAACTGCAGCTTCTAACTCTCAGCCTTAAGGAGTTGCAGCTGGAACTGGATGAATACTGGATTATTCAGGAGCCTGAGGGGTAATAGACAGACCATAAGACCATAAAACAGAGGAGCAGAATTAGGCCATCCAGCCCATTGAGTCCACTCTGTTCTTTCATCAAGGCTGATCCCGGATCCCATTCAACCCCAGACACCAGCCCTCTCACCATATCCCTTGATGCCCCAACCAATCAGGAATCTATCAACTCCTGCTTTAAATATACCCACGGACTTGGCCTCCACTGCAGTCTGTGGCAGAACATTCCACAGATTTACTACTCTCTGGCTAAAAATAATTCCTGCTTACCTCTGTTCTAAAAGGCCACCCCTCAATTTTGAGACTGTGCCCTCTAGTTCTGGATACCCCCACCACAGGAAACATATGAGGGGTGATTGATAAGTTTGTGGCCTAAGGTAGAAGGAGTCAATTTTAGAAAACCTAGCACATTTATTTTTCAACATAGTCCCTCCTACGTGTACACATTTAGTCCAGCGGTCGTGGAGCATACGGATCCCTTCTTTGTAGAAATGGTCCACAGCAGAGGTGATTGATAAGTTTGTGGCCTAAGGTAGAAAGAGATGAGTTATGCACATGCAGTTCAACTCTGTGTGAAAACGCAGGAAGTTTGAAGTTAATAACACATCTCCTTCTACCTTAGGCCACGAGCTTATCAATCACCCCTGCTGTGGACCACTTCTGGAGGTCCAAGATGCCGACTTCTACAAAGAAGGGATCCGTATGCTCCACAACCGCTGGACTAAGCGTGTAAATGTAGGAAAAATAAATGTGCTAGGTTTTCTAAAACTGACTCCTTCTACTTTAGGCCACGAACTTAACAATCACCCCTCGTACTTTTCACTTCCAACCCTGCATTCTTCTAAATTCCAGTGAGTACAGGCCCAAAGTTGCCAAACGCTCCTCATATGTTAACCCCATCATTCCCGGAATAGGCCTCGTGAACCTCCTCTGGACTCTCTCCAATGACAACACATCCTTTCTGAGATATGGGGCCCAAAACTGTTGACTATAACCAAGTGCGGCCTGACTAGTGTCTTATGAAGGCTCAGCATTGTCTCATTGCTTTTATATTCTATTCTCCTTGCAATAAATGCCAACATTGCACTCACCTTCTTTACCACAGACTCAACCTGTTAATTAGACTCCTGAGAGTCTAGTACAAGGATTCCTAAGTCCCTCTGCACCTCTGATGTTTGAATTCTCTCCCCATTTAGATAATATTCCACACTATTGTTCATTTTACAAAGATGAATTATCATACATCTCCCAACACTTTGTTCCTTCTGCCACTTTTTTGCCCGTTCTTCCAATTTGTCTAAGTCCTGCTGTAATCGCATTGCTTCCTCAGCACTACCCACCCCTCCACCTATCTTCATATCATCCGCAAACTTTGCCTCATAGTCATCAATTCCATTATCCAAATCATTTTCAAACAATGTGAGAAGTAATATGATTGAATTCATACTGAATTTGAGAGGGAGTAGCATGAGTCACATGTATCAGTATCACAATGGAATGAAGGGAATTACAGAGGCACGAGAGAGGAGCTTGTCTGGGTGGATTGGAGAGGGATTCTGGCAGGGATGACGGCAGTAAAGAGGTGGCTAAAGTCTCTGGTAATAGGTCAGGATAGATAAGTCCCACAGAAAAAGTTCTCAATTGGCAGGTCTAGGTACCCATGGCTGAAAAGTGAAGTTAAGGTCTGCATAAAAACCAAGGAAAAGGCATATAAGGTAGCAAAAGTGAATGGGAAGTTGGATGATTGGGAAGCTTTTAAAATCCAACAAAAGGCAACTAAAAAATCTATAAGAAAGGAAAAGATGAAATATAAGGGCAAACTAGCCTATAATATAAAGCAGGATACTGAAAGATTTTTCAGTTATATAAAGAATAAAAGGGAGGTGACAGTTGATATTGGACCACTGGAAAATGATGCTGGTGAGGTAGTAATGGGGGACAAAGAAATGGCAGATAAACTTAATAAGTACTTTGCTTCAGTCTTCACTGTGAAAGACACTAGCAGTGTGCCAGCGGTCTGTGAGTGTTAGGGAGCAGGAGTGAGTGCCATTGTTATTACAGAGGAAAAAGTGCTAGGCAAACAGAAAGGTCTTAAACTGGGTAAATCACCTGGGCCAGATGAACTACATCCCAGAGTTCTGAAAGAGGTTGCGGAAGAGATAACGGATGCATTGGTCATGATCTTTCAAGAATCACCTTATTCTGGCATAGTCCCAGAGGAGTGGAAGATTGAAAATCTCACTCCACTCTTTAAAAAGGGAGGAAGACAAAAGAGAGGAAATTATAAGCCAGTTAGACTAACCTCAGTGGTTGGGAAAGTGTTGGAACCTATCATTAAGGATGAGGTTTCCAGGGACTTGGAGACTAGTGATGAAATAAGTCAAAGTCAGCATGGTTTCTGTAAAGGGAAATCTTGCCTGACAAATCAGTTAGAGTTCTCTGAGGAAGTAACAAGCAGTGTGGACAAAGGAAAGGCAATGAATGTCATTTACTTACAGTTTTTCAGAAGGCACTTGATGTGATTGTGGGATTTTCACACACAAAAGTGAATGGCAGTTTTGCGGATGAAAACGCCGAGTTAAAACATTCAGTAAGCAACATTTCTGTGGACCAAAACACATTGTTAATGAGAGAGGTCAAAGGAGAATGGCCAGACTGTTCAAGCTGAGAGGAAGGTGATAGTAACTCCAACAACCACACATTATACAATAGCAGTGATATGTAGAAGGGCATCTCTAAATGCACAACACATTAAAACTTGAAGTGGAGGGGCTACAGCAGCAGAAGACCATGAACATGCACTCACTGGCCACTTCATTAGGTACCTCCTGTATAGTTTGAGTTACTGACCCCTTACTGTCAGCTTGAAACACTCTGCTATTCTCTCTGACCTCTCTCATTAATAAGGTGTTTTCACCTACAGAACTGGTGCTCACTGGATGTTGTTCAGTTTTTGCACCATTCTCTGTTAGCCCTTTATTGGGCTGACAAAGAAAGTCCTTAAAATTGTGATGATTTTTTGATGATTTCTAGTTCAACTGTAGTTTGTTCATTCAAATGGTTGTTTGATCACACAATCTACTTAACTCCTGTTTCAGCAATTCTCTCAAGTGAAAACAACAGCAGCGTGAGAGAGTGTTATCATTTTGTCCTGGTCTGAAATGAACAGGAGAGGCTGCACTAGTGCGTGATGAGGAGCTGCTGTGTGCTTGTTCTTATAGAAACATGGCTTCAGGACAATGCCCATGCACCATCAATCCTCAGGGCATGCTGCTCAGGAACTTGGGTTATAATCATTATTTTTGGATTTTTTTGTAACTGTTTTCTGCTATCATAATTATATGTGATTTATGCGCTGTGTGCTGTAGGTGACTGTATATACAGAGAAACGTTTCATTTGGCTGTTGTGAATAACAATTAAACTGCATCTATAAAAAAAGGGAAAATCTTCAAATGCTGGAAATCCAGAGTAACACAGACAAAATGCTGGAGGAACTCAGCAGGTCAGGCAGCATCTGTGTAAAAAAGTACAGTCAACGTTTTGGGCTGAGACCCTTCGGCAGGACTGGAGAAAAAAAGGGGTTGAGGAGTAGATTGAAAACTGCAACTTTAACTTGAATTTGCAACCTGGTCTGAACTTTAAAAGACAATATGTCAAAAGGTGGCATCCGTTATTGAGGACCCCCAGAACCTAGAACATGCCCTCTTCTCATTGCTACCATCAGGGAGGAGGTACAGGAGCCTGAAGACACACACTCAGTGTTTCAGGAACAGCTTCTTCCCCTCTGTCATCTATTTCTGAATGGACAATGAACCCATGAACACTACCTCACTTTTTCTTTCCTTTTTTGTTCTATTTTTCCATTACTTATTTAATTTAAAATATATACTATGTATTTCTTAACATAAATCATAATTTTATTATGGACTGCAATGTACTGCTGCTGTAAAACAACGCATTTCACATGTGCCAGTGATATTAAACCTGATTCTGAGAGTTCAGTGGTTTAATGGTTGAATAGTCCCATTTAATATCAGAGAATGGATACAATATACAACCTGAAATTCTTACTCTCTGCAGACGTCCTCAAAACAGAAGTGAACGCCCTGCTTTAGCCCACTTGCCAAAGCGGCGTACTGGGTTGTGACCACTGTCGCATGCCAATCAGAGACCCAGGTGAGAGCTGAGTGTCCATGGGGGCTAAAGGTGAGTGAGCTGTCCTGGAAAAGACATGGCAAGCCCCTTCACCAGAGGTACTAACTCTCCCTGGACACCTCATACAAGGTAGAGATCATAAGCCTGGCTGTAATTCAGCTCCCTAGGTCTAGGTTGTCCCGCTCGAAGAGACGGCCTCTCAGCATCTAGCCCATCAATCACTTTTCCACTTTTGTACTTCTCTATCAGATCACCTTTGACATTCTGGTCAGTCTAGGCCAATCGTATTCCATCTCTCCTTGTTAGTATGCTGAAGAGTTTAGTTTTAGGTTCTTTCGAGCAGATGGAGCATCAGTATCTGGTCTGGAGGGGCCACCACACAGGATCAGAGAAAGCTGCAGAAAATTGTAAACTCAGCCAGCTCCATCATGGGCACTGGGCTCCCCAGCATCGAAGACGCCTTCAAAATGTGATGCCTCAAAAAGGCGGAATCCATCATTAAGCACCCAGAACATGTCCTCTTCTCATTGCTACCATCAGGGAGGAGGTACAGGAGCCTGAAGACACACACTCAATGATTCAGGAACAGCTTCTTCCTCTCTACCATCAGATTTCTGAATGGACAATGAACCCACGGACATGATCGTGTTATTTTTTTCTCTCTTTTGCATTGCTTACTTAATGTTTGATATATTTTTATTGTAATTTGCCGTTTTTATTATTATAGAAACATAGAAACATAGAAAATAGGTGCAGGAGTAGGCCATTCGGCCCTTCGAGCCTGCACCGCCATTCATTATGATCATGGCTGATCATCCAACTCAGAACCCCGCCTCAGCCTTCCCTCCATGCCCCCTGACCCCCATAGCCACAAGGGTCATATCTAACTCCCTCTTAAATATAGCCAATGAACTGGCCTCAACTGTTTCCTGTGGCAGAGAATTCCACAGATTCACCACTCTCTGTGTGAAGAAGTTTTTCCTAATCTCAGTCCTAAAAGGCTTCCCCTCTATCCTCAAACTGTGGCCCCTCGTTCTGGACTTCCCCAACATCGGGAATAATCTTCCTGCATCTAGCCTGTCCAATCCCTTTAGGATCTTATATGTTTCAATCAGATCCCCCCCTCAATCTTCTAAATTCCAACGAGTACAAGCCCAGTTCATCCAGTCTTTCTTCATATGAAAGTCCTGCCATCCCAGGAATCAATCTGGTGAACCTTCTTTGTACTCCCTCTATGGCAAGGATGTCTTTCCTCAGATTAGGGGACCAAAACTGCACACAATACTCCAGGTGTGGTCTCACCAAGGCCTTGTACAACTGCAGTAGTACCTCCCTGCTCCTGTACTCGAATCCTCTTGCTATAAATGTCAGCATACCATTCGCCTTTTTCACCGCCTGCTGTACCTGCATGCCCACTTTCAATGACTGGTGTATAATGACACCCAGGTCTCGTTGCACCTCCCCTTTTCCTAATCGGCCACCATTCAGATAATAATCTGTTTTCCTATTTTTGCCACCAAAGTGGATAACTTCATATTTATCCACATTAAATTGCATCTGCCATGAACTTGCCCACTCACCCAACCTATCCAAGTCACCCTGCATCCTCTTAGCATCCTCCTCACAGCTAACACTGCCACCCAGCTTCGTGTCATCCGCAAACTTGGAGATGCTGCATTTAATTCCCTCATCCAAGTCATTAATATAAATTGTAAACAACTGGGGTCCCAGCACTGAGCCTTGCGGTACCCCACTAGTCACCGCCTGCCATTCTGAAAAGGTCCCGTTTATTCCCACTCTTTGTTTCCTGTCTGCTAACCAATTCTCCACCCACACCAATACCTTACCCCCAATACCGTGTGCTTTAAGTTTGCACACTAATCTCCTGTGTGGGACCTTGTCAAAAGCCTCCTAAAAATCCAAATATACCACATCCACTGGTTCTCCCCTATCCACTCTACTAGTTACATCCTCAAAAAATTCTATGAGATTCGTCAGACATGATTTTCCTTTCACAAATCCATGCTGACTTTGTCCGATCATTTCACCGCTTTCCAAATGTGCTGTTATCACATCCTTGATAACTGACTCCAGCAGTTTCCCCACCACCGACGTTGGGCTAACCGGTCTATAATTCCCCGGTTTCTCTCTCCCTCCTTTTTTAAAAAGTGGAGTTACATTAGCCACCCTCCAATCCTCAGGAACTAGTCCTGAATCTAACGAGTTTTGAAAAATTATCACTAATGCATCCACTATTTCTTGGGCTACTTCCTTAAGCACTCTGGACTGCAGACCACCTGGCCCTGGGGATTATCTGCCTTCAATCCCTTCAATTTACCTAACACCACTTCCCTACTAAAATGTATTTCGCTCAGTTCCTCCATCTCACTGGACCCTCTGTCCCCTACTATTTCTGGAAGATTATTTATGTCCTCCTTAGTGAAGACAGAACCAAAGTAATTATTCAATTGGTCTGCCATGTCCTTGCTCCCCATAGTCAATTCACCCGTTTCTGTCTGCAGGGGACCTACATTATGTTGTGTGTTGAACTGCTGCTGCTTAAGTTAACAAATTTCACGACATGTGCCGGTGATATTAAACCTGATTCTGATTCTGAGGGGTTTGCTGGTAGCAGCGAGAGAGTGGCAGTGTCTCTGGTGAAGTTTCAGGCAATGTCCCAAAGCTGAGGCTGTCAACACTGACTTCACCCCTGACGGGCAGCTCCCAGTCATGACCCAATTCAGAGTCAGGTTTATTCACATCGAAACAGAGAGTGAAATGAGAGGTATGTATAGCCCTCCTGGCCACTCTCAGGGTCGCTCGGCTCGCTGTCGTCTAGGGAAACAGCCCTTGGCCCCGCCAAACTGGGTAATTAGTTTGTGTGGATGCTGTGTGATGTACCCCACCCCGCCCAAATAACAGACATTACACCAGATACGATTGAGTGAATTACAGTTTATAGATATTACCGGAACTATATAATTAATAGAGAATAAAATATAAAAGGAAAATAAAAGGCGCCACACTTATCAAAGTTCAATTTCTTCGTGCACAAACAGTTGGAGCTCAAGGACCTTCTTCTTCACCCTGCGACCCCTCGGACCACCTCGACCGGCCGCCTGGGACCAACAATAGTGGTCGACCAGAACGCTCCACACGAGTCCGTCTCCGTCTCCCCTCCTCGCCGAACGTCCTCCTCGGGTCCGACCCCGTTAGCGGACATCACAGCACATCGTCCATCCTCTGTCTCGCTCTCCCGCCTTCTGCCCCAAAATCCCGCGCATACAGTATCTTCAAATACACCAAAACCATAACAACTATCCCAATTGGTTAATAGCACCCTGCTGTCTGTATTAACCCAAGCAAATGTCTAGCGAGAGACTTTCTCAGCATTTAACATAACAAAGAAGCACTCCCCAGTATAACATAACAAAGAAGCCATTTTAATTAGCCTACACAGTAAAAGACGAAACCCCCTTACATATGTTCCAGAAAGAAGGATGAACAAGGCTGCCAACTTCAAAAAAGTTATTTTATTTAGTGATACGGCAAAGAATAGACCCTTCGAGCCCTTTGAGCCACGCCATCCGAGCTTGATTTAACCGCAGCCTAATCACAGGAAAACTTACAATAACCAATTAACCTACCTGGTACATCTTTGGACTGTGGGAGGAAACCAGACCACTGGGAACACCCATGAATTCCACGGGGAAGATGTAAAGATTCCTTAGAGATGAGGCCAGAATTGAACTCCAAACTCCAACACCCTGAGCTGTAACAGTGCCGAACTAACTACGATCCAATCATGGTGCCCAAGGTATCTTGGATGTCAAGGGAGGTGATAAATATAGTCAAACAGAAAAACGGAAGTATGTAAAGTACGTAAAACGGAAGCTGGAATCAAACAGAGAGTTAAGGATTATAAAGAAGCCAGAAAAGAACTCAAGGAGTGAATTAGAAAAGAGCAGCCAGGAAAAGTCCTTGGCAAGTAGAATATTAACAGGAACAGGCCCTTCGGCCCACAATGTTGTGCCAAACACTTTAAATTAGTAATTAATTAGAATTTAGCTCCAGTGGGCGGAGCTGAAGATGGCAGCAGAAGGCAACTGCTCCCAGCTCAGCAGTGAAACAGTTAAATTCTTCCTATTCAGGGTGGCTGGAGTCCTGTCAGGATCTCTGGTCTACAGCGGCACTCAAACTGCAGTTCAGCACGACGGCGTGCTCCTGTTCGTGGAGCTTGCCGAGATCAGCCATGTTTCGATACGGACAGGAATTCTCATCAGTGTCGTGAACAGAAGTGCAGTGGGAGCTGGAACATCGAAGACCACCCTCTCAAGTTGTTACACTCAGACTGACTGTAACATCAAACAGCAACTGCTTGTCTCTCCTCTGGCTGTGGAAGGAGCAATATCTGTCTCTCCCTTGAGAGAGAGAGAGAGAGAGAGAGAGAGAGCGAGAGAGAGCCTAAGGGGAGTTAAAATGTTGCAGTGAACAGTTAGTTTTTGATGGACTGTAGACCATGGTCTCTCTTTAGGGGCTTTGTTGTTGCTTGCATGGTGGGCCTTGATCTTCAGTGTCAACCCCGGGACACACTGGTGATGATTGTAACGCCCTGGTTCAGATTTTACTGTATGCTGCAGGGACTTCATTATAGCAGTTCTGTAAGAGCAGTCTGTACTGCTCTCAGCTTGTCTGGGTCTGAGCTGAGATAAGAAACTTTGTTATTCAGCTTAGGAATGGGGTGTCAGCCCATCAGGATGGTAGATTTGGGAAGAGGTCTCTGTTGGCAGGAGCTGGGAGAAGACAGGGGCAAAAGATGGCGGAGGATACTGTCCCTGTTGCACAAGGTGCTTCCTGCCGATGAATGGCTTCAAGAAGGAAGAACCAGTACTCCCACAGGAGACCTGTTTGTTTCAGATGGATTTTGAGTGACCTTCGGAAGATGGTGTATGCTTTCACACAGACCGAGGGCCCAGGGAGTGAGTGACAGACAAGTTCAAGATGAGCTCCAACTTGTGCACGTCTGACTGTTTAAGCGTAATGAGCCCTTTTTGTTTTTTCCTTTCTTTCACTTAGTAATTGTTTGCTTATATTAACATTCTTAAATATACTCCTTTATAAATGTATGTAGTGCACCATCTGTTATTTCTTGCCGGGGGCAGTAAATCATACAACATTCACACAAACTGGGGTTCAGGTGGGTGAGACATCCCAACCTGATGGATTTGGCGGGACCAAAGTTGAATACAAAGCTGGAGAAAGGTGGGTTTATCACAGCAGAATCCAGGAGCTGTTAACGAGGGGCTATCAAGCCAGTTTCCAGAGACGCCCAGCATAAGGGGGTTTCACGATGAATGAGGAACCTGGTTGAGGACCAGACCTCCAGGCCTCAAGCACCGGATTCCCTGATGATGGGACCCAGGCACTGGGCTTCAAACCCCAAAATCACTGTTGACAGGATACAAATACTAGGCTTCAAACCCCAAAATCACTGTTGACGGGATACAAATACTAGGCTTCGAACCCCAAAATCACTGTTGACGGGATACAAATACTAGGCCTTGAGTTCCAGACTCGCTGACGACAGGACTTCAAAAATGAGGCCTCAGGCAATGGACTCGCCGATGATGGGACCTGAACATTAGGCCTTGAACTCCAGACTCGCCAATGACAGGACCCCAAACATGAAGGCCTCAAGCAGTGGACGCACCAACAATGGTACCCAGACATTAGACTTCGAGCTCCAGAATCACCAATGACAGCAGCTGAACTCTTAGCTTCGAGATCCGAGTCACTGATGATGAACCCTGAGCTCTGGGCCTTCACCTCCAGTCTCATTGGCTCATGTACCCACTGATCCTCGGGGTGGAAAAGGAGCACCAGCTCTTATCACCATTAGTCTGTTGGCCCAACATCTGACCACAATCTGTCACTGGCCTTCAACCACGGAGCAGGGGCTTACACTCTGGCCTGGCCTCCAATTACCCTTGGTTCAGAATCCCACCTAAAGAAAATGACCAGCATCATTTGTACGCTATTGCCAGTATGTCCGTTTCCACCACAAACTGACGCTGAAAACCTAAAACACACCTTTATATTGAATAGACTAGATTAGAGCAATGGTCTTTTCACTGGCCTTCCAAAGGAAGCTATTGACAAACTTCAATTCATTCCGAATGTTGCTGCTAGATTTTAACCAAACCTAGGATGAGGGAGCATATCACCCCTGTCCTAGCTACTCTGCTCTGGCTTCCTGTATTTTTTAGAACTGATTTTAAAATCTCTTACTTATAGATAGGTAGATATACTTTATTGATCCTGAGGGAAATTGGGTTTCATTACAGCCACACCAACCAAGAATAGAGCATAAATATAGCAATACAAAAACCACAAACAATCAAACAACAAAATGCAAATTATGCCAGATGGAAAATAAGTCCAGGACCAGCCTATTGGCTCAGGGTGTCTGACCCTCCATGGGAGGAGCTGCACGTTCGATGGCCACAGGCAGGTTTTTAAAACTCTCAATGGTCTGGGACCGGACGACATCAGAGAATCGTTTTCATTTTATAATTCTGCTCGAGCTCTCAGGACTTCCTTCGACGGTCCCTTAAATTTAAACGATCTCCCTCAAAGTATAATTGTCAGCTCTGCTTTTTTGGAACTACGCTCCTAAACCGTGGAACTCAATATCTAAAACTATAAAAAACGCAGACTCTGTTGACACTTTTGAACACCAAATCAAAATCTATTTAACCTTGCTTTTAACTGACATCTTTTTATCTTTTATTTCATGTTTATTTTTACCTGTTTGTGAACCACATCGTCTCCCTGAAAAGTGCTCCATAAATAAGTTATTATTACTATGTAGATAGATACATGCATACATACATTATTGATCCCAAAGGAAATTACAGTGTCACAACAGTATTACAAATAACAGGAATTCTGCAGATGCTGGAAATTCAAGCAAAACACATCAAAGTTGCTGGTGAACGCAGCAGGCCAAGCAGCATCTGTAGGAAGAGGTGCAGTCGACGTTTCAGGCCGAGACACTTCGTCAGGACTAACTGAAGGAAGAGTGAGTAAGGGATTTGAAAGTGGGAGGGGGTGGGGGAGATCCAAAATGATAGGAGAAGACAGGAGGGGGAGGGATGGAGCCAAGAGCTGGACAGGTGATTGGCAAAAGGGGATACAAGAGGATCATGAGACAGGAGGTCCGGGAAGAAAGACGGGGGGGGGGGGACCCAGAGGATGGGCAAGAGGTATATTCAGAGGGACAGAGGGAGAAAAAGGAGAGTGAGAGAAAGAATGTGTGTATAAAAATAAGTAACAGATGGGGTACGAGGGGGAGGTGGGGCCTTAGCGGAAGTTAGAGAAGTCGATGTTCATGCCATCAGGTTGGAGGCTACCCAGACGGAATATAAGGTGTTGTTCCTCCAACCTGAGTGTGGCTTCATCTTTACAGTAGGGGAGGCCGTGGATAGACATGTCAGAATGGGAATGGGATGTGGAATTAAAATGTGTGGTCACTGGGAGATCCTGCTTTCTCTGGCGGACAGAGCGTAGATGTTCAGCAAAGCGGTCTCCCAGTCTGCGTCGGGTCTCGCCAATATATAAAAGGCCACGTCGGGAGCACCGGACGCAGTATATCACCCCAGCCGACTCACAGGTGAAGTGTTGCCTCACCTGGAAGGACTGTTTGGGGCCCTGAATGGTGGTAAGGGAGGAGGTGTAAGGGCATGTGTAGCACTTGTTCCGCTTATACGGATAAGTGCCAGGAGAGAGATCAGTGGGGAGGGATGGGGGGTGCGAATGGACAAGGGAGTCGCATAGGGAGTGATCCCTGTGGAAAGCAGAGAGCGGCAGGGAGGGAAAGTTGTGCTTAGTGGTGGGATCCCGTTGGAGGTGGCAGAAGTTACGGAGAATAATATGTTGGACCCAGAGGCTGTTGGGGTGGTAGGTGAGGACCAGGGGAACCCTATTCCTAGTGGGGTGGCGGGAGGATGGAGTGAGAGCAGATGTACGTGAAATGGGGGAGATGTGTTTAAGAGCAGGGTTGATAGTGGAGGAAGGGAAGCCTCTTTCTTTAAAAAAGGAAGACATCTCCCTTGTCCTAGAATGAATAGCCTCATCCTGGGAGCAGATGTGGCGGAGACGGAGGAATTGCGAGAAGGAGATGGCATTTTTGCAAGAGACAGGGTGAGAAGAGGAATAGTCCAGATAGCTGTGAGAGTCAGTAGGCTTATAGTAGACATCAGTGGATAAGCTGTCTCCAGAGTCAGAGCTCCGTCTAGCGGAATTAGTCCTTACTCTTAATAATTTCTCCTTTGATCCTCCCACTTCCTCCAAACTAAAAGTGTAGCTATGGGCACCCGTATGGGTCCTAGCTATGCCTGCCTTTTCGTTGGCTTTGTGGAACAATCTATGTTCTGTGCCTATTCTGGTATCTGTCCCCCACTTTTCCTTTGCTACATCGACGACTACATTGGCGCTGCTTCCTGCACGCATGCAGAGCTCGTTGACTTTATTAACTTTGCCTCCAACTTTCACCCTGCCCTCAAGTTTACCTGGTCTATTTCCGACACCTCCCTCCCCTTACTAGATCTTTCTGTCTCTGTCTCTGGAGACAGCTCATCCACTGATGTCTACTATAAGCCTACTGACTCTCACAGCTATCTGGACTATTCCTCTTCTCACCCTGTCTCTTGCAAAAATGCCATCCCCTTCTCGCAATTCCTCCGTCTCTGCCGCACCTGCTCTCAGGATGAGGCTTTTCATTCCAGGATGAAGGAGATGTCCTCCTTTTTTAAAGAAAGTGGCTTCCCTTCCTCCACCATCAACACTGCTCTTAAACACACCTCTCTCATTTCACGTACATCTGCTCTCACTCCATTCTCCCGCCACCCCACTAGGAATAGGGTTCCCCTGATCCTCACCTACCACCCCACCAGCCTCCGGGTCCAACATATTATTCTCCGTAACTTCCGCCACCTCCAACGGGATCCCACCACTAAGCACATCTTTCCCTCCCCCCCCCCCCGCTTTCCGCAGGGATCGCTCCCTACGCGACTCCCTTGTCCATTCGTCCCCCCCATCCCTCCCCACTGACCTCCCTCCTGGCACTTATCCGTGTAAGCGGAACATGTGCTACACATGCCCTTACACTTCCTCCCTTACCACCATTCAGGGCCTCAGACAGTCCTTCCAGGTGAGGCAACACTTCACCTGTGAGTCGGCTGGGGTGATATACTGCACCCGGTGCTCCCGATGTGGCCTTTTATATATTGGCGAGACCCGACGCAGACTGGGAGACCGCTTTGCTGAACACCTACGCTCTGTCCACCAGAGAAAGCAGGATCTGCCAGTGGCCACACATTTTAATTCCACATCCCATTCCCATTCTGACACGTCTATCCACGGCCTCCTGTACTGTCAAGATGAAGCCACACTCAGGTTGGAGGAACAACACCTTATATTCCGTCTGGGTAGCCTCCAACCTGATGGCATGAACATCGACTTCTCTAACTTCCGCTAATGCCCCTCGTCCCCCTCATACCCCATCTGTTACTTATTTTTATACACACATTCTTTCTCTCACTCTCCTTTTTCTCCCTCTGTCCCTCTGAATATACCCCTTGCCCATCCTCTGGATTCCCCCCCACCGTCTTTCTTCCCGGACCTCCTGTCCCATGATCCTCTCATATCCTCTTTGCCAATCACCTGTCCAGCTCTTGGCTCCATCCCTCCCCCTCCTGTCTTCTCCTATCATTTTGGATCTCCCCCTCCCCCTCCAACTTTCAAATTTCTTACTAACTCTTCCTTCAGTTAGTCCTGACGAAGGGTCTCGGCCTGAAACGACTGCACCTCTTCTTAGAGATGCTGCCTGGCCTGCTGCGTTCACCAGCAACTTTGATGTGTGTTACAGTATTACAAATGCACATTTATAAATATTAGAAGAGAAGTAAGAAAGAATTAAAAAAAGTTACCTGAAAAATAAGATTACAAGATTTACAAGATTTACAAGCACAGTCATTTGTTAATTGCTAGGAACTTTCAGACCATCATAACATCGTTCCCACAATCCTGATTGACAAGTTGCAGAACCTGGGCTTCTGTCCCTCCCTCTGCAATTGGATCCTCGAATTCCTAACCAGAAGACCACAATCTGTGTGGATTGGTGATAACATTTCCTCCTCGGTGACGATCAACACTGGTGCACCTCAGGGGTGTGTGCTTAGCCCACTGCTCTACTCTCTATATACACATGATTGTGTGGTTAGGCATAGCTCAAATACTATTCACAAATTTGCTGACGATACAACTATCGTTGGTAGAATCTCAGGTGGTGATGAGAGGGTGTATGGGAGTGAGATATGCCAACTAGTGGAGTGGTGTCACAGCAACAACCTGGCACTCAATGTCAGTAAGACGAAAGAGCTGATTGTGGACTTCAGGAAGGGTAAGATGAAGGAACACATACCAATCCTCAGAGGGATCAGAAGTGGAGAGAGTGAGCAGCTTCAAGTTCCTGAGTGTCAAGACCTCTGAGGATCTAACCTGGTCCCAACATATCGATGTAGTTATAAAGAAGGCAAGACAGCGGCTATACCTTATTGGGAGTCTGAAGAGATTTGGTATGTCAACAAATACACTCAAAAACTTCTACAGTTTATACTGTGGAGAGCATTCTGACAGGCTGCATCACTGTCTGGTATGGAGGGGCTACTGCACAGGACCGAAAGAAGCTGCAGAAGGTTGGAAATCTAGTCAGCTCCATCTTGGGTACGAGCCTACAAAGTACCCAGGACATCTTCAGGGAGCAGTGTCTCAGAAAGGCAGCGTCCATTATTAAGGACCTCCAGCACCCAGGGCATGCCCTTTTCTCACTGTTACCATCAGGTAGGAGATACAGAAGCCTGAAGGCACACACTCAGAAATTAATAAACTTCCCCTCTGCCATCCGATTCCTAAATGGACATTGAACCTTTGGACACTACCTTGCTTTTTTAAAATATACAGTATTTCTGTTTTTACACATTTTTGAAATCTATTAAATATATGTATACTGTAATTAATTTACTTGTTTATTTATTTTTTAAGTTTTATTTATTATTATTTTTTCTCTGCTAGATTATGTATTACATTGTACTGCTGCTGCTAAGTTAACAAATTTCACATCACATGCCAGTGATAATGAACCGGATTCTGATTCTGACTCTGACTATTCTAATGGTGTTTAGTTTTGTGGCTTTCTGGAGATTTATATAAATATTGCTGTGTAGGCCTAAAGCTCAACGCTGTTGTGTATTATTGAACTATTATTTGTGTATTATTATTATTGTTAACCTAAACCAAAATAAAACATGAAGAAATCATAAAATACTGCAGGCAGATGGAGGGCCTTTTGCCTGCTCACTGGGAGACAGACACCTGAAGTTAGGGCAGGTAACAAACAAGTCACTGTCTTGTGCCTGGATTACTTCAATGGAACGGCCAGTGGTGCTGTTTGAAACTGGCAGGAACCTTGCTCCAGAGCTCCCACTTTGAGTTCCAGGACCCTGGCGTGATTTCCATGGACCTTTGGGAGAATCACTCTGGACTGTGTGCACACCATCAATCACCTCCCAGATCGAGGACAGCATGGTTAGGCTCTGAATTCTGCCAACTTTATTCTGCTCGGGTAACGTCCCTCAGAACAAAGTCCCTGCTGCCAGATAAAGTCACAGAGCACTACACACAAGTAGGCCCTTCGGACCATCTAGTATGTGCCAACCTGTTTTTCTGCTGAATCCCATCAACCCAAATATGGACTGAGCATGACATCTACCCAAGGTATCATTCAAAATATATTTAACTTGGGAGTTCTTCAAACTTAAAAAATGGAAGGATGTTGAGGCTTTGGAGAGGGTGCAGAAGAGATTCACCAGGGTGCTGCCTGGTTAAGAGGGTTATGTAATGAGAGGCTGGATAAAAGTGGGTTGTTTTCTCTGGGGCAGTGGAGACTAAGGGGAGATCTGATAGAGGTTTATAAGACTATGAGAAGCAGAGACAGACAGTATCATTTTCCAGGGTTGAAATGTCTAAGACCAAAGGGCATGCATTTAAGGTGAGAGGGGGTAACTTCAAAGGAGTTGTGAGGGGCAGGTTTGAGTGGTGGGTGCTGGAACATAGAACATAGAACATAGAATAGTACAGCACATTACAGCCCTTCGGCCCACAATGTTGTGCCGACCCTCAAACCCTGCCTGCCATATAAGCCCCCACCTTAAATTCCTCCATATACCTGTCCAGTAGTCTCTTAAACTTCACTAGTGTATCTGTCTCCACCACTGACTCAGGCAGTGCATTCCACGCACCAACCACTCTCTGAGTAAAAAACCTTCCTCTAATATCCCCCTTGAACTTCCCACCCCTTACCTTAAAGCCATGTCCTCTTGTATTGAGCAGTGGTGCCCTGGGGAAGAGGCGCTGGCTATCCACTCTATCTATTCCTCTTAATATCTTGTACACCTCTATCATGTCTCCTCTCATCCTCCTCCTCTCCAGAGAGTAAAGCCCTAGCTCCCTTAACGTTGTGCCTGGGGTGGTGGTCGAGGCAGATACGTTAGAGACTTTTAAGAGACATAGATAGGCACATGAATGTGAGGGAGTAGGAGGGTTTGGACATTCTGTAGGGAGAAGAGATTAGTTTACCCAGCCGTTTAATTACTAATTTAATTGGTGTGGGAGAATGGCCTGTTCCTGTGTTGTGTTGTTCGATGTTCTATGTTAGATATTTGCTCAAAAGTTGGCATTTTACTTAACCATCACTGGTGTTGTTACAACAGCTGATGAGGGTCTGGGGAAGTCATTCCTACTCCACAGCACATAAAGCATAGAAAACTACAGCACAATACAGGCCCTTCAGCCCACGATGTTGTGCTAACCCTCTAACCAACTGTAGGGAAAATCTAACCCTTCCCCTCCACATACCCTCCATTGTTCTAACATCCATGTGCCTGTCCTCAGGAACAGATTCTTCCCCGCCATCGTCAGATTTCTGAATGGTCTATGAACCCATGAACATTACCATACTATTTTTCCTTCTTCTTTCTATTGTAATTTATAGATTTTGTTACTTGGTACTGCAATGTACTGCTGTCGTAAAACAATAAATTTCATGTCATAGTGTACGCTAGTGATATTAAACCTGATTCTGATTCTGATCTGAGTCTCTTCAATACCCCTAATATATCTGCCTCTACGACCACCCCTGGTAGGTGATCCACACACTCACCACTCACTGTGAAAAAAACTTACTTCTGACATCTCCCATAAAAAAGCTCCTAGAAAGAAAGATTTAAGTGGCCACACACATATTTTTTATCAGTACCCTCGCAGTCACTACAATGTTTAAATACTCTGCACTGAATCAAATTGTTCCAAATTTTCTAGCTCTAAATCTCTCACACAGATGAAATACAAGAATATTTTTCATTTTCGC
This sequence comes from Mobula birostris, assembly GCF_030028105.1. NCBI lineage: Eukaryota > Metazoa > Chordata > Chondrichthyes > Myliobatiformes > Myliobatidae > Mobula > Mobula birostris. The sequence goes on along the minus strand of NC_092370.1, from coordinate 3,475,573 downwards.
ATTTGACAAGCTAAACATTGATGATGATATCGTTAAAGAGCGTCGCATAGCTGAGGCTTAGTTACCGAGTTTATTTAACTGGTGAGTAACTCACTCCTGACCACTGCAGATGAGTAATGGGCTTTCAGACTGGTGAAATAAAGCCATTAATTACCTGCCACCGATGTCAAACCCTGAACCGTGAGGATCTGTATTTTCTCAGGTGGCATGGTTTTCAAAGGGACAGAAATGAGTGACACTATGTAATGCTAAAATGCTGTGTTGCTTCTGTTTAACAGATATGGTAGCACTCAGTTCCTAAAGGTTGTCATGTGGGGGAGGAGTGTAGTGGAGATAAGTGCCCACTACCTATTAAATGTTCCTAATGATGTGCATCTCAAATAGCCTCTAACAACCAAGTCCAGCTCCTGGCCTTCACGTGTGGCTTAGCTACTAAGCCCAGTGAAACCATTTCTACTGACACAAGAAGGGGCAACCATGGGTTACTGACACCTTAAAAACAGTTGGGGCTCGTCGGTCATGGTTGACAGCTCATCTAGAAGGAAAACCCTGATCTCAAACTCCTGCGCTTGGGAAGGCTTCGGGAGTAAACTCCGAGGAAAAATCTGGAGCTGGAGCCCCTCAGGCAATCCTACGTTGAGTCCAATGCTCCTGTGACGCTGCTGGTGCCAAACTGTATCGGCCTCTCCTGTTCCTTTGGATTCATCAGCTGCGTGTGGAGGGGGGGAGCCTGTTGCATGGGCAACAGCTTGCTCCCCACATCGTACTGCCCTGGCCTGCGTACGTAGACAGCTGGGACACAACATCCACTGTCGACCCTGACCAACAGAGGCTTCAAAGATGGCATTTGTGTTTTTGAAGTGATGACTGAGTTTTAAAAGAAAATGCAATCGGAATGACTTAATGTGAAATAAATTCCTGCAGTCGAATGATATTTCAATGGTCCCAACATAAAATAATCAACTTGTGCTAAAGCATCAGATCTGCAAAATAAAACCTGTGCTCTTTCTTCAGAAAGGATATTCAACCTTTAACGATTGAAACAGGACTTTCACTTTGCAGACTTGGAGGTGAAAATGAATACCAGTTACTGTCTCTCCTACACCCCCAACATCCCGAACCACATCCCCTCATGATGCAGCACCGAGCGTCATAGGAAGTCATTCCTGCCTGTGGCCATCAAACTTTACAACTCCTCCCTTGTTTAATTTTAAGTTTAATAAAATCTTGTGCTTTAAGTGTTTTTAAACCGGGTGCACAGTGAAACAACAAAATTCACATCAACAAAAATCTTGCTTGGGCGATATCTTCAAAATACTGTAGAATTGACTCGAGTTCTTTGAGAAGAAAGAATAAAAAATAAATATAATGTTTTTCCCAGAAATAATGTGTGAGTAAATTTCAGGTTGAAGTAATGGAAGGAAGTTTGAATACACTAAATCCAAGCTGTAGTGTTGAATATCTCTCTGCAATTCAAGCATTCACCAGTTTAACAGCTACCTCTCTGTAAAAAGCTCACCTGCAATGACCCTGCCTGTCAGTTCCAGCCGGGTATTAGTATCATGCTGTCTTTGAAGTTGCTTACAAGCATTAGGATATATCACCTTGTGCTGTGCTTTCAGCTTAGAGAAGCCTGTGACATTCAGTGATCAAGGCAATTGGCCCCAGACAGACAACTACGTGTGAGACCCGGTTCGGGTAGGAAGGTTTGGTTTCTTCAGCGATATTGAGGGAGGAACAGAAATGAAGCATGGACTTACCAGTGCAGCTTTTAGTCTCAACTGATCCTGTAGATAAGGAGCTCAGTATTTTTTAGTAATACTGCTACCCCTGCAGTTCCTTAAGGTTGTTATCGCTGGAGGTGGTAGTGGGGATAAGCTCCCACTGCCTATTAAATGCTCCCAGTGACGAGCATCTTAAAGAGCCTCTGACAACCAAGTTCAGCTCCTGCCCTGCACGTGTTGCTTAGTTACTCAGCCCGGTGGAGCCATTTCTACTGACAGAATGTGCCCTCCCATCGTGTGACAGCCCTAGGAATAAGATGTGTATAAGATGATGAGAGGCATTGATTGTGTGGATAGTCAGAGGCTTTTTCCCTAGGCTGAAATGGTTGCCACAAGAGGACACAGGTTTAAGGTGCTGGGGAGTAGGTACAGAGGAGATGTCAGGGGTAAGTTTTTTACTCAGAGAGTAGTGAGTGTGTGGAATGGGCTGTTGGCAACAGTGGTGGAGGCAGATATGATAGGATCTTTTAAGAGACTTTTGGATAGGTAAATGGAGCTTAGAAAAATAGAGGGCTATGGGTAAACCTAGTAATTTCTATTGTAGGGACATGTTCGGCACAACTTTGTGGGCTGAAGGGCCTGTATTGTTCTGTAGGTTTTCTACGTTTCTAGGGGGCAAAGGCAGGTTACTGGCACTTTCAGACAGATGGGCTCACCAGTCAGGGTTGGCAGCTCATCAAGGAGAAGGAAAACTCTGATTTCAAACCTCTGCTGCCTTTGTGGCTGTATCGACTCATGGGGAAGGCTTCAGGAGTAAACCCTGAGGAAAAATCCAGAGCTGGACTCCCGAAGGCAGTCCTACACTGAGTTCAACACTGACCGGCAACTCCTGCAGTGCCACTTGTGACAAACTGTTTCAGTCTCTGTCTTTCCTTTGGATTCATCAGCTGCATGGAGAGGGGGAGCGTGCTACATGGGCAACAATGTGCTGTTGGGTCCTGGCTTGTGTATTGACTATAACAGCTAGGACACAATGTCCATGGTCAGCCCAGACCAGTAGAAGACCTCTATCCACCCCTGACATAACCCAAAGATCTTCAGGGACAGAAAGAGACAGAGAGCTCAAAAAACAAATCCTCTTTTGAGCCCAAAAACATGTGATATTTTTAATCTGGCAATTGGAAGAACACAAAAAAGTTTTTGTGATCTTTCTGATTAATTAGAACCTGGAATGTGGAAGCAATTTTTGAAAGAAATTTCGTTGAAGGCCTTCTGTCGCTCATCTTCGGCTGAAGAATAAGTAAAGCCCATAACAACAGATTTATATTTCACTCCTTGCAATAAAGAGTTATGAGTTATGGCTTAATCTTATCATTTTGGTAGATATTTGAATGAAAATTTAATGTAAATAATCAATAAATTTTACTGAAATGACATGGTTTTTAAGCTAATGTTTTATTTGTGAACTACATAATATTTTCAGATTTTATTGATGAATGTTATGAATTGTTCCTTTTTAGTATTTTAAAATTTTAAACATAGAACATAGAATAGTACAGCACAGCACAGGCCCTTCGGCCCACAATGTTGTGCCAATCCTCAAACCCTGCCTCCCATATAAGCCCCCACCTTCCATATACCTGTCTAGTAGTCTCTTAAACTTCACTAGTGTATCTGCCTCCACCACTGACTCAGGCAGTGCATTCCATGCACCAACCACTCTCTGAGTAAAAAACCTTCCTCTGATATCCCCCTTGAACTTCTCACCCCTTACCTTAAAGCCATGGCCTCTTGTATTGAGCAGTGGTGCCCTGTGGAAGAGGCGCTGGCTATCCACTCTATCTATTCCTCTTATTATCTTGTACACCTCTATCATATCTCCTTGCATCCTCCTTCTCTCCAAAGAGTAAAGCCCTAGCTCCCTTAATCTCTGATCATAATGCACACTCTAAAGCAGGCAGCATCCTGGTAAATCTCCTCTGTACCCTTTCCAATGCTTCCACATCCTTCCTATAGTGAGGTGACCAGAACTGGGCACAGTACTCCAAATGTGGCCTAACCAGACTCTTATAGAGCTGCATCATTACATCCCGACTCTTAAACTCTATCCCTTGACTTAGGAAAGCTAACTCCCCATAAGCTTTCTTAACTACCCTATCCACCTGTGAGGCAACTTTCAGGGATCTGTGGACATGTACCCCCAATCCCTCTGCTCCTCCACACTACCAAGTATCCTGCCATTTACTTTGTACTCTGCCTTGGAGTTCGTCCTTCCAAAGTGTACCACCTCACACTTCTCCGGGTTGAACTCCACCTGCCACTTCTCAGCCCACTCCTGCATCCTATCAATGTCTCTCTGCAATCTTTGACAATCCTCTACACTATCTACAACACCACCAACCTTTGTGTCATCTGCAAACTTGCCAACCCACCCTTCTACCCCCACATCCAGGTCATTAATAGAAATCAGGAAAAGTAGAGGTCCCAGAACTGATCCTTGTGGGACACCACTAGTCACAATCCTCCAATCTGAATGTACTCCCTCCACCACCACCCTCTGCCTTCTGCAGGCAAGCCAATTCTGAATCCACCTGGCCAAATTTCCCTGGATCCCATGCCTTCTGACTTTCTGAATAAGCCTACCGTGTGGAACCTTGTCAAATACCTTACTAAAATCCATATAGATCACATCCACTTCACTACCCTCATCTATATGCCTGGTCACCTCCTCAAAGAACTCTATCAGGCTTGTTAGACACAATCTGCCCTTCACAAAGCCATGCTGACTGTCCCTGATCAGACCATGATTCTCTAAATGCCTATAGATCCTACCTCTAAGAATCTTTTCCAACAGTTTTCCCACCACAGACGTAAGGCTCACTGGTCTATAATTACCCGGACTATCCCTACTACCTTTTTTGAACAGGCGGACAACATTCGCCTCCCTCCAAACCTCCGGTACCATTCCCATGGACAACGAGGACATAAAGATCCTAGCCAGAGGCTCAGCAATCTCTTCTCTTGCCTCGTGGAGCAGCCTGGGGAATATTCCGTCAGGCCCCAGGGACTTACCTGTCCTAATGTATTTTAACAACTCCAACACCTCCTCTCCCTTAATATCAGCATGCTCCAGAACATCAACCTCACTCATATTGTCCTCACCATCATCAAGTTCCCTCTCGTTGGTGAATACCAAAGAGAAGTATTCATTGAGGACCTCACTCACTTCCACAGCCTCCAGGCACATCTTCCCACCTTTATCTCTAATTGGTTCTACCTTCACTCCTGTCATCCTTTTTTTCTTCACATAATTGAAGAATGCCTTGGGGTTTTCCTTTTCCCTACTCACCAAGGCCTTCTCATGCCCACTTCTTGCTCTTCTCAGCCCCTTCTTAAGCTCCTCTCTTGCTTCCCTATATTCCTCAATAGACCCATCTGATCCTTGCTTCCTAAACCTCATGTATGCTGAGGTTTATGCTTATGTATTTTTTCGAATGTTTTCTTATTTCTCAGCCTTCAAGGCAGTCAGATGAGCAAGTATTATCAAAGCACAAATTTCAGTCCAGCTGCAATGTTACTGTCACGTTTGTCTGGACAAATGCTTGTCTTATCTGGTTACATTTTGAAGTTGCACGATATTAGGGCACCACGGTGGTGTAGTGGTTAGCACGATGCTCTTACAGACTTCAGAGTTCAGTTCCAGCGTCCTCATGTTCCGTCCCATGTGTGTATGGGTTATCTCTGGATGCTCCAGTTTCCTCCCACAGTTAGGAAGGTTAATTAATCATTGTAAATTGTCCCATGATTTGGCTAGGGTTAAATTGGTGGGTTGCTGGGCAGCACGGTTTTATGGCCGGAATGGCCTGTTTTTCTCTGTATCCCTAATTAAATAAAATAAAGTTTCTACTGTAACAATATTGTGTTATGAAATAATGATTTCATCGCAAGTGATCCACTAAAATAGTCATAGTCATAGTCATACTTTATTGATCTCGGGGGAAATTGGTTTTTGTTACAGTTGCACCATAAATAATTAAATAGTAATATGTAAATTATGCCAGGAAATAAGTCCAGGACCAGCCTATTGGCTCAGGGCGTCTGACCCTCCAAGGGAGGAGTTGTAAAATTTGATGGCCACAGGCAGGAATGACTTCCTATGACGCTCTGTGTTGCATCTCGGTGGAATGAGTCTCTGGCTGAGTGTACTCCTGTGCCCACCCAGTACATTATGTAGTGGATGGCAGACATTGACCAAGATGGCATGCAACTTGGACAGCATCCTCTTTTCAGACACCACCATCAGAGAGTCCAGTTCCATCCCCACAACATCACTGGCCTTACGAATGAGTTTGTTGATTCTGTTGGTGTCTGCTACCCTCAGCCTGCTGCCCCAGCACACAACAGTAAACATGATAGCACTGGCCACCACAGACTCGTAGAACATCCTCAGCATCGTCTGACAGATGTTAAAGGACCTCAGTCTCCTCAGGAAATAGAGACGGCTCTGACTCTTCTTGTAGACAGTCTCAGTGTTCCTTGACCAGTCCAGTTTATTGTTAATTCGTATCACCAGGTATTTGTAATCCTCCACCATGTCCACACTGACCCCCTGGATGGAAACAGGGATCACCGGTGTCTTAGCTCTCCTCAGGTCTACCACCAGCTCCTTAGTCCTTTTCACATTAAGCTGCAGATAACTCTGCTCACACCATGTGACAAAGTTTCCTACCTTAGCCCTGTACTCAGCCTTATCTCCCTTGCTGATGCATCCAACTATGGCAGAGTCATCAGAAAACTTCAGAAGATGACAAGACTCTGTGCAGTAGTTGAAGTCCGAGGTGTAAATGGTGAAGAGAAAGGGAGACAAGACAGTCCCCTGTGGAGCCCCAGTGCTGCTGATCACTCTGTCAGACACACAGTGTTGCAAGCACACGTACTGTGGTCTGCCAGACAGGTAATCAAGAATCCATGATACCAGGGAAGCGTCCACCTGCATCGCTGTCAGCTTCTCCCCCAGCAGAGCAGGGCGGATGGTGTTGAACGCACTGGAGAAGTCAAAAAACATGACCCTCACAGTGCTCGCTGGCTTGTCCAGGTGGGAGTAGACACGGTTCAGCAGGTAGACGATGGCATCCTCAACTCCTAGTCGGGGCTGGTAGGCGAAATGGAGGGGATCTAAGTGTGGCCTGACCATAGGCCGGAGCAGCTCCAGAACAAGTCTCTCCAGGGTCCTCTTGATGTGGGAGGTCAATGCCACTGGTCTGTAGTCATTGAGACTGCTGGGGCGCGGCGTCTTCGGCACAGGGACGAGACAGGACGTCTTCCACAGCACAGGAACCCTCCGGAGCCTCAGGCTCATGTTGAATACATGGCGAAGTACTCCACATAGCTGAGGGGCACAGGCTTTGAGCATCCTGGTACTGACACCATCCGGTCCTGCAGCCTTGCTTGGGTTGAGACGTCTCAGCTGTCCAGCTGATGGATGCTATCCAGCTAAGTATGTGGGGTAAATGCAAGCAGGCTCTTTCCACTGAGGTTGGGTGAGACTAGAACTAGAGGTCATGGGTTAAGGGTTAAAGGTGAAATATTTAAGGGGAACAGGAAGGGTGGTGAGAGTGTGGAATGAGCTGCCAGCACAAGAGGTGAATACAGGTTCGATTTCAACACTGAAGAGAAGCTTGGACAGGTATGTGGATGGCATGGGCATGGAGGGCTGTGCTCCACGTGCTCATAAATTGGAGTGGGCAGTTTAAATGATTCAGCATGGGTAGATGGGTTGGACAGACTGCTTCTGTGCTGTTGTTTCTATGACTCCATGACTAAATCCTCAAGCCCATCTCTGTTAATGTAGAAAATCAGATTCAGACTCAGATATTTGTAGGGTTAAGTCGGAGGGAAGGGTTAGATTTAACTTAGAGTAGGTTTAAAAGGTTGTGCGCCGAAAGTCCTGTACTCAGCTGTAATGTTCTATGTCGTAAGGACGGTTGATTCCATGCCTCATCAGGAAATAGGTGGGAAGGTGAATGAAAGTTTGGTCAAAGGGAAAGGTTTTAAGGAGGACAATGAGCCTAAATGATAGAGAAAAGGAATTCTGCACTGAGATTTTGGTAGTTAGGGCAGGACTTTGGAGCTTTGATCTTAATCACTGTCACTTCTTCCTTTCTGATCTCTGCTGCTTAACCTGTGACCAGCAGTAAGTAATCTGCGCTGTAGATTGAGAATCAGATTCAGATCAATTTATTTATCACATGTACATTGAAACATTCAGTGGTGGGCAGGTTGTTGGCGAAGATCCTGAGAGGTAGGATTTATGAGCATTTGGAGCGATGTAGTCTGATTAGGGATAGTCAGCACAACTCTGTCAAGGGCAGGTCGTGCCTTATGAGCCTGATTGAATTATTTGGGGATGTAACAAAACACATTGATGAAGGTAGAGCAATAGATGTAGTGTACATGGATTTCAGCAAGGCAATTGATAAGGTACCCCTTGCAAGTTCATTCAGAAAGTACTGAGGCATGGAATCCAAGAGGACCTTGCTTTGTGGATCCAGAATCGGCTTGCCCACAGAAGACAAAGGGTGGTTGTAGATGGTCTGTATTCTGCATAGAGGCCAGTGACCAGTGGTGTTCCGCAGGGATCTGTTCTGGGACCCCTCCTCTTTGTGATTTTCATAAATGACCCGGATGAGGAAGTAAAGGGTGGGTTAGTAAGTTTTCTAATGATACAAAAGCTTGGGGCATTGTGGATAGTGTGGAGGGCTGTCAGAGGTTACAGAGGGACATTGATAGGATGCAAAACTGGGCTGAGAAGTGGCAGATGGAATTCAACCCAGGTTAGTGTGAAGTGGTTCATTTTGGTAGGTCAAATTTGAAGGCAGAATATAATATAAATGGTAAGACTCTTGGCGGTGTGGAGGATCTGAGAGATCTTGGGGTCCGTGTCCATAGGACATTCAAAGCTGCAGCAGTGGTTGTCAGTTGTTGTTAAGAAGGCGTATGGTGTGTTGGCCTTCACCAACCATGGGATTAGATTCAAGAGCCGAGAGGTAATGTTACAGCGATGTAAGGCCTTGGTCAGACCCCGCTTGGAGTACTGTGCTCAGTTCTGGTCACCTCACTACAGGACGGATGTGGAAACTATAGAGAGAGTGCAGAGGAGATTTACAAGGATGTTGCCTGGATTGGAGAGTGTGCCTTATGAAAACAGGTTGAATGAACTTGTCCTTTTCTCCTTGGAGCGACAGAGGATGAGAAGTGACCTGATAGAGGTGTATAAGATAAGGCTTTGATCATGTGGATAGCCAAAACTTTTTTCCCAGGACTTGTAATGGCTAACACGAAGGGGCGTAGTTTTTAAGTTGTTTGGAAGTAGGCACAGAGGTGATGTCAGAGGTAAGTTTTTCACACAGAGAGTGGTGAGTGTGTGGAATGCACTGCTGGCAGCAGTAATGGAAGTGGATACAATAGAGTCTTTTAAGAGGCTCTTAGATAGGTACATGGAGTTTAGAAATATAGAGGGCTATGCGCTAGGAAATTCTAGGCAGTTTTTGGTCTGCAAAACACTGTGGGCCGAAGGGAATGCGCTGTAGATTTTCTGTTCTATGTTCTGTTTGCGTTAACAACCAACACACCCAAGGATATGGTGGTGGCAGCCCACAAGAGTTGCCGCTCATTCTGGTGATGATATTGTACCAACAACAAAACCGGGGAATCACTCTGATCGAATTTCAGCCCAGACTGTGATATTACTGCCATGTTTCTTTAGACAAGTACTTGTTTTATGTGGCTATATTTTGAAGTAGGACAATTTTTACCCCAACAATATTGTGTTGTTAAATAATGATTTCACAGCAAGTGATTCACTAAAATGTATGCTATCCAGCTTCATCCTCAGGACCAGCTTTGTTAAGGCAGAAATGTTTCTCATCCCAGACGTTCCTCCTGGATGTGAGCAAGGTGCCAGCACTATGCAGTGTCTATTGACTGCTCTGTGCTTCCAAGCCAGTCTCAATCCAGTAGAGCACAGTACACAATGTTAGCCCACAATGTTCTGCCAACCTTTTAACCTACTCTGAGATCAATCTAACCCTTCCCTCCCACATAGCCCTTCATTTTTCTATCATCCACGCGCCTTTCTAAGAGTTTTTTCAATGTCTCTAATATATCTGCCTCTACCACCAGCCCTGGCCGGGTGTTCCACACACCCATCACTCTCCGTGTAAAGAACTTAACTCATACTTTCCTCCAACCATCTTAAAATTGTCTCCCCTTAGTATTAGTCATTTCCACCCTGGGAAAAATTCTCTGGCTGTCCACTCATTGTTAACACATCGTACACCTCTATCAAGGGATCTCACATCCTCCTTCATGCCAAAGAGAAAAGGCCTAGCTCACTCAACCTTTCCTCACAAGACATACACTCTAATCCTCGTAGTGTTGTGGTCCAGTCCATGAAGTCTGCATTCCGGTTCACAGTCCGGTCCATCAATCCTTATTCCAGGTTTTCTGGTTTTCCCTTGTCCTGTTGTGTGCCTTAATTGTGGCAGGTGATTCTCATTTTGGGCAGGCTCAGTGTTCTGTGTATGAGTCCTGGCTCTACGTCCTGCTCCCTAGGAGGGGTCCCGGCTCTGTGTTCCATGATCCTGTCTCTCAAGACCAAGGCTCTACGTTCCTGTCTCCCTCGACCAAGTCAAGGCTTTGTGTTCTCGTCCTGTCCATGTGCCTCGTCCAGCCCAGGAGTACCCCACCCACCCCAGTGCTGGGGTTCCCTCGTCCTGTCCAGGAGTCTCACGTCCAGTCCTGTTGCCACTCCTCGTCCTGTAGCCATGTCTTGTCCTCACCTAGATTCAGAGTCTGAGCCCAAGTCAAGACCCAGGTTTTGGGTCCCTGTCCAGTCTCTGGCTCGGAGTCCTTGTCCAGGTTCCAAGTTCCTTGTTCCTCGTCAAGGTCCCACTTTCCTAGTCTAGTCCTAGCCCAGGCCCTGTATCCCAGTCTCTTCCAGGGCCTGTGTCTTGTCCAGTGTTGTTTCTTCCCAACTTCCCTTGCTTTCTTGACCACCTAGTCCTTGTCCTAGTACTTCAGTGTCTGTGTCTTGCATTTGGGTCTGCTCCCAGTGCCCCATTTATGATAGGTAGCATCTTAGTAAATCTCTTCTGCTCCCTTTCTAAAGCTTGCACATCCTAAATTCGGATCCTTGGATACTTTACTGAAGTGCCTTTGAATGTTTTTGCTGCATTACAGGTGCTATATAAGTGGAACTTGCTGCTGTTGTTGCCAGCTTTTGATGACTCAGAAATTATTTGAAGTTCCTTGAGTTGTTCTGTAAGTAGGAGTCTTCAATCTAAATGAATTGTTTTTTTTTAAACTAGACTGTTTCCTTGGAATGAGATTTTCCAGAGCATGAGCCAGTCACCAGAGTGGATAATTTCACTTACCTCATCTCTGCACTATTGCCTTAACACCTGGATTCACTTTCAAGGACTCCTCATCTCATGTTTTCAGTATCTATTGCTTATTTTCTTTCTTTCTTTCTTCCTTTCTCTATTTGCTGTTTATTGTCTTTTGCACATTGGTTGTCCAAACTCTTGTGTGTGGTCTTTGGTTAATTCCATTGTGATTCTTTGTATTTAAAGAGAATAAATTTCAGGGTTGTACATCGTGATATATATGTACACTGATGATAAGTTTACTGTGAACTCTGAATGCTCTTCCACACTCACTTTAGATCATGAGTGCTTTCACAATGCCTGATCTTCTCTCTCCTCTGTACACCCAAAGGTGTTCATTAGCGCTACTTTAACTGTGGCTAACACGTTAGTGTAGTGGTTAGAGCAATGTTTTTACAGTGACAGCAACTGGAGTTCAATTCCTTCTGCTCTCTGTAAGGAGTTTGTACTTTCTCTCTGTGGCCTCGTGGGTTTCCTACAGGTGCTCTGGTTCCCTGCTACAGTCCAAAGACGTACAATTTAGTGCAAAGGCATACAGTTTAGTAGGCTAATCGGTCACATGGGTGTAATTGGGTGGTGTGGGCTTGTTGGGAAGGGCCTGTTACTCTGCTGGATCTCCAAAAAAAAAAAAAATTCTCGATAAACGAAACATACTGCAAATGCTGGAAATCTGAAATTGGAACAGAGAATGCTGGAAACACTTAGTCTGAGGAGTTTCTGTAGGGAAAGAAAAATAAGTTAATGCTATAGGTTGAAGAGCTTCCACCAGACCTGGCCAATTCTGGCTGAAACTGGAAAGGCTGGTTATCTGAAATTGCTGAAATCAGAGGTCACCCTTGAGGGTTGCAATGCACCTGCTCTGAATGTTCAATGATTCAAAGTACATTTGTTGCCAAAGTACGTGTGCAGTGTACAACCTTGAGAGTAGTTTTCCCACAGAGAGCCACGAAACAAAGCACCATGGAACCCGTTCAAAGAAAACATCAAACGCCCAACACACAAAAAATGAACAAATCACTCAACTGGTGAAAAAACAAACAAATGACGCAGAATATTAAACATCAAACCACAGAGACCTTGCAGTGGTCTAGGAATGTTCAGTTCAGTTCAGTATAGTGTCGTTCATTGACTTCAGGCCACAAAACCAGTCCACCCCAAGCAATAAAAAAGGAGTAACTAGAAACCAGAAACACATCACAACATGAACTACATATCCTCTAAAGACAAACTCAATCCACAAACTACACCGATCAAACCTTGCCCAGGATCCAAGACTCCAGCGCCTTCCTCCAACAGCAACAACAGAGGGAGAAAATGATCGGTCAAAGGCAAGCAGATGGACATTCGCTGATGTTCTTGGAGTTTATGGTGTGTTTTTTTGGGATGGTGTAAAAGGCAAAGATAGAGGAGTCAGTTTGGAAGTAAGTTGCAAAATTAAAGTGGCCATCTACAGGAAATTCGGGGTTACCCTTTTTGATTCCTCATAAGCAACCGCCCCGACAATGAGGTAGATCTGCTACATTGGAAGCAACGCAAGTGAAAAGTTCGTTCACCTCAAAGGACTCATGGGGTTCATGAATCATTGGAATCAAAGGTGTAAAATAAATCAAGTTCTCCTCCTGTGGATGCACAGCAGAGTATCTGAAACAGAGAAGAGTGGAGTCAAACAGCTGATCCAGGGTCAGGGAGGAAGTGGTCTGAGAGGGGAAGATAGTTGTGGTGGTGCCACTGTGTTCAACTGCTCTACCGATGACCTGGGTGGTGAGATGGAGATACGTCTCTAACAAAGGAGGTGTAAAGTGCTCCTTCCCTCCACTAGCCACCAAGTCATACCTGGGCAAGGTATAGCACCTGATTAGCCCCCCGATTACGATCACATGAAGCCACAGGAGCAGGTGGTGGAAGGTCATAAGACCATAAGATATAGGAGCAGAAGTAGGCCATTCAGCCCATCAAGTCTGCTCCGTCATTCAATCATGGCTGATCCAATTCTTCCAGTCATCTCCACTCCCCTGCTTTCACCCCATACCCTTTGATACCCTGGCTAATCAAGAACCTGTCTATCTCTGCTTTAAGTACACCCAATGACTTGGCCTCCACAGCTGCTTTTGGCAACAAATTCCACAGATTTACCACACTCCACTTCTCTGTTCTAGATGGACATCATTCAATGCTGAAGTCATGCCCTCTTGTCCTGGACTCCCCTACCATAAGAAATAACTTTGCCATATCTAATCTGTTCAGGCCTTTTAATATTCAGAATGTTTCTATGAGATCTCCGCCTCATTCGCCTGAACTCCAGGGAATACAGCCCAAGAGCTGCCAGACGTTCCTCGTACGGTAACCCTTTCATTCCTGCAATCATTCTCGTGAATCTTCTCTGAAACCTCTCCAATGTCAGTATATCCTTTCTAAAATCAGGAGCCCAAAGCTGCACACAGTACCCCAAGTGTGGTCTCACGAGTGCCTTATAGAGCCTCAACATCACATCCCTGCTCTTATATTCTATACCTCCAGAAATGAATGCCAACGTTGCATTCGCTTTCTTCACAACCGACTCAACCTGGAGGTTAACCTTTAGGGTGTCCTGCACAAGGACTACCAAGTCCCTTTGCATCTCTGCATTTTGAATTCTCTCCCCATCTAAATAATAGTCTGCTTGTTTATTTCTTCCACCAAAGTGCATGACCATACACTTTCCAAAATTGTATTTCATTTGCCACTTCTTTGCCCATTCCCCTAAACTATCTAAGTCGCTCTGCAGGCTCTCTGTTTCCTCAACACTACCGGCTCCTCCATCTATCTTCGTATCATCGGCAAATTTAGCCACAAATCCATTAATATCGTAGTCCAAATTATTGACATGCATCGTAAAGAACAGCAGTCCCAACACCGACCCCTGTGGAAATCTACTGGTAACCGGCAGCCAGCCAGAATAGGATCCCTTTATTCCCACTCTCTGTTTTCTGCCGACCAGCCAAAAGCTCCACCCACGTTAGAAACTTCCCTGTAATTCTATGGGCTCTTACCTTGCCAAGTAGCCTCGTATGCGGCACCTTGTCAAAAGCCTTCTGAAAATCTAAGTACACCACATGTACTGCATCTCCTTTGTCTACCCTGCTTGTAATTTCCTCAAAGAATTGCAGTAGGTTTATCAGGCAGGATTTTCCTTTCAGGAAACCATGCTGGCTTTGGCCCATCTTGGTTTCCTGGTTATGTGACCACTGACACCAGGCAGACAATCTTTGAAGAGAATTGATAATGGCTGGAGTTACCCATCTTGTAAAGACATTGCTCAGAAGAAGGCAATGGCAAATCACTTCTGTAGAAAAAATTTCCAAGAACAATCATTCAGTCATGAGCCCTGCTGGCTTCTGTGTCTTGCCGTCGAATGTCAATTTTCTTAGTTTCCTGAGCACATCTATTTACTAATCATTATCTTAACTAGACCATTAAGACCTTGTGCTTTCGGTTTAATCTTGTCAAGTTGATTGTGGCTGGCTTGTGTTTCCTGCATTCTATGACTATTTAAAGGGGTCTCTGGTTAGCTCTATATCAGTCCTACTGTGTTGGATAGACAGATCGATCTGTCTGTCTATCTATCTATTTAAAGGGGTCTCTGGTTAGCTCTTTAGCAGAGTCCTACTGTGTTGTAGAGAATGATTTGTCTTGCAGTGTCGCTCTGCCGAGACTCTGTCAGTATTCCTATGTCTACCCTCTTGTTTCTGTCTCTTCACGGGGACTCCCAGCTCTCAGGCCGCGCTGTGAGCCTGCCGTCCACTGCTCCTGGGTTAAGCTGGTGCCGGTGACCACCATGGCCGAGAGAGTCTGCCGTCCCTTTGCACTTGGGTCTAGTCCTGTGAACGTGCACTGTTACTAATCTTCAGAAAGATCGTGATTACCTGTGTCAAGTGACTCGGCACGTAATGACAACAAGAAACCTCAGTGATGGTCCTCTGAGAAGGGTAACTCTCTGAGAGCATCTTTACTGTATAAACAGCAGCAGCGCAAGAGGCAGATGAGCATCACCTTCTCAGGACAATTAGAACAAACAGTATTCCTAGCCCTGCCTGTGAAGCTATTGTTCTAAAAATACTAGATAGAATGGATATGGGGAGGATGTTTCCTATGATGGGAGAGTTATAAAGCTATTGACCAGTTCCTGAGGATGTTAAAATGAACTCCTGACATCACAATGTACTTTGATGTGACCTTACTGCCTGCCTGCACCACACTCTCCCTCTGCAACTTTATTCTGCACTCTGTAACTGTCTTTCCTTGCACTATCTCAATGCACCGTGTGAAAATGAATCAATCTGTCTGAAAGGAACAACATGCAACACAAGCTCTTCACAGAGGCATGACCTTTATTTGTCACGTGTACATCGAAACATACAGTGAAATTTGTCGTTTACCTCAATGATGAACACATTCCGAGGACTGAGCTTGGGAAAGTCGGAAAAAGTAGCTATGCTTCTGGCACCAAGATAGCATGCTCAGAGCTTCCTAACCCGAACCCGTGCACTCTAGGGACAGGGCAGGAAACTGGAGCACCCGGAGGAAACTTAGTCAGCTCCATCATGGGCACTAGCCTCCACGACAACTTCAAAAGGTGATGTCTCGAAAAGGTGGCGTCCATCGCAAGGACCCCATCACCCAGGACCTGCCTCTTCTCATTGCTACCGTCAGGGAGGAGGTGCAGGAAACTGAAGACACACACTTGACAATTCAGGAACACTTCTTCTCCTCTGCCATCAGATTTCTGAATGGACATTGAGCCCACGAACACTACCACAACACTTTTTATTTCTATTTTGCACTATTAACTCAATTTAACTATGATGCATATATATGTATATAAAGTTACTGTAATTCACACTTTTTTTTCTATTATTATGTATTGCATTGCACTGCTGCCACAAAGTTTACAAATTTCACTACATAAGCAGGTGATATTAACCCCGGTTCTGAACCCGGTCGCGGGGCGAACGTACAGACCCGATTCCGAAGCTGGTCGCGGGGCAAACGTACGGACCCGATTCTGAACCCGGTCACGGGTGAACGTACCGACCTGATTCTGAACCCGGTCACGGGTGAACGTACCGACCTGATTCTGAACCCGGTCACGGGGTGAACGTACAGACCCAATTCTGAATACCGTCACGGGGTGAACGTACAGACCCGATTCTGAACCCGGTCACGGGTGAACGTACCGACCCGATTCGGAAGCCGGTCGCGGGGGGAACGTACCGACCCGATTCTGAACCCAGTCGCGGGGGGAACGTACCGACCCGATTCTGAAGCCGGTCACGGGGCGAACGTACAGACCCGATTCTGAACCCGGTCACGGGTGAACGTACCGACCCGATTCCGAACCCCGATCGCGGTGGGAACGTACTGACCCGATTCTGAACCGGGTCGCGGGGGGAACGTACGGACCCGATTCTGAAGCCGGTCACGGGGCGAACGTACAAACCCGATTCTGAACCCTGTCACGGGTGAACGTACCGACCCAATTCGGAACCCGGTCGGGGGGCAAATGTACGGACCTGATTCTGAACCCTGTCGCGGGTGAACATAGACAGCTGATTGCTGGCACTGTAAATTGTACCATGGTGCATGTGACCATAATAATCGAACTTACCAATTTCAGGTGGTGGATGTTGCTGAGGAAGAGAGGTGAAGGCAATTGGAACACTGTCCTTGCTGGTGGTGCAGGAGAGGGGCTGAGGCAGACACATTAAATGGAACAAAGAAGGCTGCCAACTATTGTGAAGAGAAAACCACAATAAAAATACAGACAGAAATCACAGAATAATCACAAGAGATTCTGAAGGTGCTGGAAATCCAGAGCAACAAACACAAAATGCTGAGGAGCTCAGTAGGTCAGGCAGCACCTATGGAGAGGAATGAAGAGTGGACATTTCAAACGGAGACCTTTCATTGGGATTGGAAGGGAAGGAGGAAGAAGCCAGATTAAGAAGGTGGGGGACGGGAAGGAGTACACACTGAAAGGTGGCAGGTGAGACCAGGTGAGGGGGGAGGGTGAGTGAGTGGGGAGGAGGATGAAGAAAGAAGCTGGGAAGTGATAGGTGGAAGAGGTAAAGAGCAGAAGAAGAAGAAATCTGATCGGAGAGGAGAGTGGACTGGGGAGAAAGGGATGAGGGGGCTACCAGAGGGATGTGATAGGCAGGTGAGGAGAGGAGAAGGGGTGAGAGGAGACCTGAATGGAATTAAAAAGACAGAAAGGGACAGGGAGTGTAATTTCCAGAAGTGAGAGAAATAAATGTTCATGCCATCAGATTGGAGGATAGCCAGGTGGAATATGAGATGTTGCTCCTCCACCCTGAGAGTGGCCTCATGCTGGCGTCAGATGAGGCCATGGACCGACATGTTGGAGTGGAATTGTGAAGTGGTATTTAAATGGCTGGCCACTGGGAAAGTCTGTCTGTTGTTGCTGACAGAGGAAAGGTTCTCGATGAAGCAGTCCTCCAATCTACATCAGTCTCCTAATGTACGTTGGGTTATATTGGGAGCAACTGATACAGAAGGTGACTCTCTCCCTTTGGAACAGAGATGATGAGGAGGAGTGTCTTTAGCCAGAGGGTGGTGAATCTGTGGAATTGGTTGTCACAGGCAACACTGGGGAAAGTTGAAGCAGAGTTTGATAGGTTCTTGATTAGTCAGGACATCAAAGCTTCTTGGGAGAATGGGTTGAAAGGAATAATAAATCAGCTTTGATGGAAAGTCAGAGCAGACTCTGATTCTACGCTGGCCTAATTCTGATCCCACAGCTTATGGTATTATGACCCCGACAGACTCACAGGTCAAGTGTTCCCTCGCCTAGAAGGACTGTACAGAAGGTGCCTAATGGCCACCGAGTGTGCATTTACACGCATTAGGAGCTTACTGTGGGGTGTTGGTCAGGGAGCAACACGCAACGAAAAACAACAACATTCAGCGATCATACAGAATAAAGAATTATACAAAAATAAAGTTTGAGGTTAAGTTACAGACACGGAATGAAATGTGCTTAAATACATAAAAGCAGCATGTATTTTCTCTATTCCTAAACTTAGTGACATCAGGTAGAAGTCACAAGCACCTCAGGACTCACACCACCAGGTTCAAGAACAGATACTACCCCTCAACCATCAGGCTCTTGAACAAAAGGGGATAACTACACTCATTTAAGGACACTTTTACCATGCTATTTCATGCTTATTGTTTATTGCTATTTATTTATATCTGCAGTTGTACAGTTTGTTGTCCATCGATCCTGTTTACAGTTACTGTTCTATAGATTTGCTAAGTATGCCTACAGAAAATAAATCTCAGGGTTGGATTTGGTGACATGTATGTACTCTGATAATAAGTTTTACTTTGAACTTTGAACTTGCATCCCTGATGACGGATGCTGCTTTCCTGTGACAACGCACCATGTAGACGTGCTCGATGGTGGAGAGGACTTCACCCATGATGGACTGGGCCGTATCTGTGACTTTCTGTAGGTTAGAGTGTTGGCTGCCACTGAGCATGAATCTGGTTCACTGACTATACTAAGCTGATTGACACTAGTTAAGTGTACAAGGTGGTTGTTGTACATGGTTTTGGGGTTAGCTAATGGGACACTAGTTCAGGGTATGGAATGATGCTGTGCATGTTTTTGGGGTTAGCTGACATAGCCCTCCTTTATTAAAAGCAACTCCAATGGAGAGGTCATGTCATCCGGATGTGTAACCCACGTCTCCCCAAAGGGATCCTTTACTCCCAGGTGAAGGGTTGTCAGCAAGCCCCTGGTGGGCAAAGGAAACACGTCAAGATCAGCCTGAAGAAATTCACCAAGACATGGAAAAACTGGGAAGACATTCCACTCAGTAGGTACGCTGGAGGAAGTCTGTTCAGGAGGGAGCTGCGCTACACGAGAACGATCTCTGCTGTGCCACAGGGAACAAGCGGCCGCTGTGAACGGAGAGACTGAACGACCAAAAGACCCAAACACTCACCACAGACGCCGCTTACTTGTGCCCACACTGAGCCAGAATACCTGGATCCTCTCCAGCCACCAACGGGCAACCCCTCAGGAGAACACCATACTCGACTTGAGTGATCACACTATTAACACACGTCAGCAGAAAACTTCACATAAAATGCAAAAAAACTCTCAGAGCTGCTTTTTATTCAACAATGTGGTCAGCAAGAACCTAGAACACATTTCAGAGCAATTTCCTGCATTCCATAAGGCATAAACATCGAAACATAGAAAACCTACAGCACAGTACAGGCCCTTCGGCCTTAAGTCACCAGAGCAGAATTAGGCCATTCAGCCCATCGAGCCAGCTCTACCATTCCATCATAGCTGATTTATTAGCCCTCTCCTGCCTTCTCTCCGTAACCTTTTATATCCTAGTTAATCAAGAATCTATCAACCTCCGCTTTAAATATATCCATCGACTTGGCCTCCATGGCCATCTGTGACAATGAATTCCACAGATTCACCAGCTTCTGACGAAAGAATTTCCCTCGTCTCTGTTCTAAATGGATGTCTCTCTGTTCTGAGAGAGTGCCCTCTGGTCTGAGACTCCCCCACTATAAGAAACATCGTATCCACACCCACTCTATCTGTGCCCTCTGGTCCGAGACTCCCCCACTACAGGAAACATCGTCTCCACACCCACTCTATCTGTGTCCTCTGGTCTGAGACTCCCCCACTATAGGAGACATCGTCTCCACACCCACTCTATCTGTGTCCTCTGGTCCTAGACTCCCCCACTACAGGAAACATCGTCTCCACACCCACTCTATCTGTGTCCTCTGGTCTGAGACTCTCCCACTATAGGAAACATCATCTCCACATCCACTCTATCGAAGCCTTTCAGTATTCTTTCAGTTTCATTGCGATTCCCCCCTCATTCTTCAACATTTCAACATTCGATAGGTTTCAGAACATTCGCATTATTTATGGTTTTTCTCACAGCAATTTGCTGGTAAGTGGTGCCTCTAACATGGAAAAACATGTCGAAGTGTTTAACAAGTTGTTGGGTGGAATCAAACACCTCATAAATTTGCTAATCATCAATTCCCAGCAGGGACCACATTCAGAGTGACAGGGCTGTAGCCAGAATTCCAGACCACGGCCTCTGAACCTGAGTCCAAGATCAAGAGATTTCCCCTCGAGGAGATCACGCAGTGATTAAACTTAGCTACTAAGTATAGAATCTATAAATATAGAAGGTGCAGCTCATCTATTCAATCTCTTTTGTATCCTTTGGCAATATTTCACAGAATTGTGTGGTGCTTGGTCAGAGAGCTGTACAATATTACAGCTCAGCAGCAAGCCGTTTGGCCCATTTATTCGATGCCAAACTTTTAAACTGCCCAGATCCATCAGTCTGCACCTGATTAATACCCTCCCATCAATGGATGTTGGTTACTAATTACATTAGAAGACCATAAGGCATGGGACTAGAAATAGACCATTCGGCCCATCGAGTCTGCTCTACATTCCATCATGGCTGATTAATTCTCTCTCTCAAATGCCATTCTCCTGCCTTCCCCCTGTAACTCATAGAGACATAGAACACAGAAACAAGCCCTCTGGCCTATCCAGTCCATGCCAAACTATTACTTTGCATGTCCCATTAACATGCACCTGGACAAAACCCTGAGGGGTATAGACAGAGTAAGTGCAAGCAGGCTTCTTCTGCTGAGATTGGGTGGTACTGCAACCAGAGGTCATGGGTTAAAGGTGAAATGTTTAAGGGGAACATGTAGAGAACATGGATGGTAGGGGTATGGAGGGCTATGGTCCTGGTGCAGATTTAGTAGTTTAAGTGGATTTGGTATGGACTAGATGAGTGAACAGACTCTTTCTGCATGCCTATGACTACAATAAGAAGTAAAAATTACAATAAGAAATGTGTATATATATCTCCCTGTGACCACCTGGTTTCCTCTGGATGTTCTTGCTCAATACAGTGTGTAATGATTTGATCTGTATGAAGAGTATGTAACACAAACTTCCCACTCAACATCATGGATATCTTCAAAAGGCGATGCCTCAAGGAGGATCCCCATCACCCAGGACATGCCCTCTCCTTATCACTGGCTCAAGGAGGAGGGACAGGAGCCTGAAGACATTTTAGGAGCAGCATCTTCCCCTCCACCACCTGAATGAACAATGAACTCATGAACACCAACAAATTATTTGGTTTTCTATTTTTTCTCATTTTTTGCACTACTTATTTCATTTTGATATAAATTTCTTATGGTAATTTATAGTTTTTATTATTATGTATTACACTGTACTGCTGCTGCAAAACAAGAAATTTCACAACATATACTTTATACTTTATTGTCACCAAACAATTGATACTAGAACGTACAATCATCACAGCGATATTTGATTCTGCGCTTCCCGCTCCCTGGATTACAAATATTAAATATTAAAAATGGTAAAAATGAGTAAATATTAAAAATTTAAATTATAAACCATAAATAGAAAATGGAAAGTAAGGTTGTGCAAAAAAGAAAACAGAGAGGCAGGTCCGGATATTTGGAGGGTACGGCCCAGATCCGGGTCAGGATCTGTTCAGCAATCTTATCACAGTTGGAAAGAAGCTGTTCCCAAATCTGACCGTACGAGTCTTCAAGCTCCTGAGCCTTCTCCCGGAGGGAAGAGGGACGAAAAGTGTGTTGGCTGGGTGGGTCGTGTCCTTGATTATCCTGGCAGCACTGCTCTGACAGCGTGCGGTGTAGAGTGAGTCCAAGGACGGAAGATTGGTTTGTGTGATGTGCTGCACCGTGTTCACGATCTTCTGCAGCTCCTTTCGGTCTTGGACAGGACAACTTCCATACCAGGTTGTGATACACCCTAGAAGAATGCTTTCTACGGTGCATCTATAAAAATTAGTGAGGGTTTTAGGGGACAGGCCAAATTTCTTTAGTTTTCTCAGGAAGTAAAGGCGCTGGTGGGCCTTCTTGGCAGTGAACTCTCCTTGGTTGGACCAAGTCAGGTCTTTTGTGATATTGACCCCGAGGAACGTAAAGCTTCTGACCTGTTCCACTTGCGCACCACCGATGTAAATTGGGCCGTGCGGTCCGCTACTCCTTCTGAAGTCAACAACCAATTCCTTCATCTTGCTGACGTTGAGGGATAGGTTATTGTCTTCGTACCATGCTACCAGGTTCTTAATTTCCTCTCTGTGCTCAAACTCATCACTACCTGAGATACAGCCTACAATTGTTGTGTCATCAGCAAACTTATATATTGGGTTTGATGGAAACTTGGCTACACAATCATAGGTGTACTGTGAGTACAGCAGGGGGCTGAGTACACAGCCTTGTGGGCAGTACATATGCCAGTGACATTAAACTTGATTCGGATTTGGATTCTGAATCTGACTGTGTAAGTTCCTCTGGATCTTGGTAACGTGCGATAATAAACCATTATAATAAACCATTATAATGGTTTATAATGGATAATAAACCATTTCAGATCCCTGAAAGTTGCCTCACAGGTGGATAGGGTAGTTAAGAAAGCTTATGGGGTGTTAGCTTTCATAAGTCGAGGGATAGAGTTTAAGAGTTGCGATGTAATGATGCAGCTCTATAAAATTCTGGTTAGGCCACACTTGGAGTACTGTGTCCAGTTCTGGTTGCCTCACTGTAGGAAGGATGTGGAAGCATTGGAAAGGGTACAGAGGAGATTTACCAGGATGCTGCCTGGTTTAGAGAGTATGGATTATGATCAGAGGTTAAGGAAGCTAGGGCTTTACTCTTTGGAGAGAAGGAGGATGAGAGGAGACATGATAGAGGTATACAAGATAATAAGAGGAATAGATAGAGTGGATAGCCAGCGCCTCTTCCCCAGGGCACCACTGCTCAATACAAGAGGACATGGCTTTAAGGTAAGGGGTGGGAAGTTCAAGGGGGATATTAGAGGAAGGTTTTTTACTCAGAGAGTGGTTGGTGCGTGGAATGCACTGCCTGAGTCAGTGGTGGAGGCAGATACACTGGTGAAATTTAAGAGACTACTAGACAGGTATATGGAGGAATTTAAGGTGGGGGTTTATATGGGAGGCAGGGTTTGAGGGTCGGCACAACATTGTGGGCCGAAGGGCCTGTACTGTGCTGTACTATTCTATGTTCTATGTTCTATGTTCAAATACAAAGAACCTCTTCGATCAAAAACTCCTCAAGCCACTGAATGAACCGGACTGTAAAGTAAATACAGATTAAAGCTTGTGAACAGCCAGAGAAGACAAAAATTCGAAGATTCAAGATACAGTTATCATCAAAGGATGTATGCATTGCACAGCTCTGAGATTCATCTTTCTCACCGACAGCCACGAAACACAGAAAAACCATGGACCTGTTCAAAGGAAACCATCAAGTCCTCCAATTCCCTTGGCGCTTTAATCAGCAAGATCAGTGAGAAGTGGAGTCGATCACCTTGTCTCCGGGATTCTTGGCCTCCACACTTCACTCGCAGTCCGATGGAACCCTCTCAGAGATAGGAAAGTGCCAGGTCGTTCAATCAACTCAAAAACATGCCACCAATATGTACCCCAACAGGCTCGAACACAGGCTCCAACATTAACAGAACCACATTTGAAAGAAAAGAAGACGTAAAAGAAATGAAGGAAGTAGCTTTGTGAATCATCTGGAGGCTGTTGCTCTTGGTTGCACTGTCCACTGGCGTCATAGCAAAACTGAACTATGAATTTGGTGATGACAGGACTATCATTTGCAGAATTTCAGATGGTGACAAGAAGATGTATAAGGGTGAGATATGCTGGAGGAACTCAGCAAGTCAGACAACATCTCTGGAGGGGAATATAGTTAAGAGTCTTCATCAGGACCAGTAAAGAAGGCGTTCGAAGATGGGTGGAGGGGAGGAAGTACAAACTGGGAGGTGATAGGTTGTGTGTGTTGTTCAACTATAACACCTTTCTTAGTACAGCTATTCACATTTGAAAAGATTTTTAGATTGATCTTAGAGTGGTTAAGAGATTGGCATAGTATCGTGGGCCAAAGGGCCTGTACTGTGGTATTATGTTCTATGTTCTGTATCACAGCAATATGCTTGCATTCAACATCAGTAAGACCAGAGAATAGATTGCGTTCCTCAGGAAGGGTAAGATGAGGGAACACACACCAGTCCTGATCGAGGGATCAGAAGTGGAAAGGCTGAAAAATGTCAAGTTCCTGGCTGTCAACATCTCTCATGATCTATCCTGAACTGAACATATCAATGCAATTACAAATAAGGCATAACTACGACTATATTTAAATTTCATTAGAAGTTTGAGAAGAATGGGTATGTCACCGAATACACTTGCAAATTTCAGAAGATGTACCATGGAGAGCATTCTAACTGGAGGTATCACAGTCTGCTATGGGGGGGTGGCGGGGGCTACTGCACAGGATCAAAGGAAGCTGCAGAAAGTTGTGAACTCAGTCAGCTCCATCACGGGCTCTAACCTCTCCAGCATCCACTAAATTTTCAAAAGATGATTCCTCAAAGAAGCAGCAGCCGACATTAAGGACCCCCATCACCCAGGACATGCCCTCTTCTCATTGCTACAATCAAGGATAAGGTACAGGAGCCTGAAGACACACACTCGGTGATTCAGGAACAATTTCTTCCCCTCTGCCATGGACATTGAACCCATGAACAGCACCTCACTACTTATTTGCTCTCTTTTTGCACAACCTATTTAATTTAATTTTTAAAAACGTATTTCTTATTGTAATTTATAGCCTTTTCATTATTATGTAAAGCGATGTACTGCTGCCACAAAACAACACACTTCACAACATAGTTCAGTGACATTCAAGCTGATTCTGATTCACAATTTGGGGATGTTGAGGTATGACCCCACTCAGGGAGAGGTCAATCCCTGACATCACAAGGCCACTGTGACATCGGTGGGACACATCACAATGAGATGCATCAGCATCACGCCAGGATTTAAACTCTGGTCGCTCAGAGACCAGAGGCAGAACAACCACTTCAGTGTAGCTGGAGGATGGTTTGCTGATCTGGAGGCTGGTGCAGACGCGATGCTTTCAAATGTCCTCTTCTGGGCTGCAGATTTCCCTGATCCTCTGATGGTGATGTTCAGATTGTAGAAGAACCATGATGGGATGCAAGGCCTCTTCCTGGTCCTTGTTGGGACTTCAGCACAGATGTGACTGACTTTCTTGGATTTTAGGGGTGCAAAATCAAAAAGGATAGCAACTATGATATTCAAAGTGTTATATCTCAATGGGTGTTGTTGCGTGGCCAAGTGGTTAAGGCATTCGTCTAGTGATTTGAAGGTCACTAGTTCGAGCCTTGGCTGAGGCAGCGTGTTGTGTCCTTGAGCAAGGCACTTAACCACACATTGTTCTGTGACGACACCGGTGCCAAGCTGTATGGGTCCTAACGCCCTTCCCTTGGACAACATCGGTGGCATGGAGAGGGGAGACTTGCAGCATGGGCAACTGCTGGTCTTCCATACAACCTTCCAAGGTGCAAATCCATGGTTTCATGAGACTAACGGATGCCTATATAATATCTTAATGCATGGAGTATAAGAAATAAGGTAGATGATTTTGTTGCACTTTTACAGATTGTCAGGTATAACGCTGCGGCCATCACTGAATCGTGGTTGAAGGATGGTTGTAGTCGGGAGCTGAATATCGAAGGTTATGCATTCTATCAGAGGGACAGGAAGGTAGGCAGAGATGGGGGTGTGGCTCTACTGGTAAAGAATGGCATCAAATCAGAAGAAAGATGTGACATAGGATTGGAAGATGCTGGATCCTTGTGGGTTGAGTTAAGAAACTGCAAGGGTAAAAGGTACCCCAATGACAGTTATATATGGACCTCCCAACAGTGGCTGGGAGGTGGACCACAGATTACAACAGGAAATAGAAAAGACATGTCAAAAGGGCAATGCTATGGTAGTCATGGGAGATTTCAACATGCAGGTCAATTGGGAAAATCAGGTTGGTATTTGTCATTGAGCCTGCTAGGGGATCAGCAATACTGGATTGGGTGTTTTGTACTGAACCAGAAGTGATTAGGGAGTTCAAGGTAAAAGAACCCTTAGGAGACAGTGATCACAATATGATTAAGTTCAACTGAAATTTAATATGCAGAAAGTAAAGTCTGATGTAGCAGCCTTTCAGTGGAGTAAGGAAAATTGCAGTGGTATGAGAGAGGAGCTGGCCAAAGTAAATTGGAAGGAGATACTGGCAGGGATGACAGCAGAGCAGCAATGGTGTGAGATTCTGGGAAAAATGAGGAAGCTGCAGGATAGATGTATTCCAAAAGCAAAGAAATACTCAAATGGCAAAATAGTACAACCATTGCTGACAAGGGAAGTCAAAGATAATGTAAAAGCAAATGAGAAGGCATAAAACAAAGAAAAAAATTAGTGGTAAGATAGATAATCAGGAAGCTTTAAAAGCCTACAAAGAGCAACTAAAAGAATCATTATGAGGGAAAATATAAAAGCAAGCTGGCAAATAGTATCGAAGTAAAAGCTTTTTCAAGTATGTAAAAAATAAAAAAAGATGAGGGCGGATATAGAACTGCTAGAAAATGAGGTATGAGAAATATGAAAAGAACACAAGGAGATGCAGATGAACAAAATGACTATCTTGCATCAGTCTTCACTGTGGAAGACGTTAGTAGTGTGCCTGATGTTGAAAGGTGTGAGGGAAGAGAAGTGGGTGCAGTTACTATTACAAGGGAGAAGGTGCTCAAAAAGCTGAAAAACCTGAAGGTACATAAGTCACCCGGACCAGGTGAACTGCACCCTTGGGTTCTGAAAGAGGTAGTGGTAGAGATTGTGAGGGCATTAGAAATGATCTTTCAGAAATTATTGGACTCTGGCATGGTGCCAGAGGACTGGAAAATTGCAAATGTCACTCCACTCTTGAAGAAAGGAGGAAGGCAGCAGAAAGGAAATTATAGACCAGTTAGCCTGGCCTCAGTGGTTGGGAAGATGTTGGAGTCAATTGTTAGGAATGAGGTGATGGAGTTCTTGGTGACACAGGACAAGATAGGACAAAGTCAGCATAGTTTCCTTCAGGGAAAATCTTGCCTGATGAACCTGTTGGAATTCTTTGAGGAGATTACAAGTAGGAAAGATTAAGTGGAGGCTGTGGATATTTGGCAAAGTGCCAAACATGAGGCTGCTTACCAAGTTAAGAGCTCATGGTATTACAGGAAAGTTACTGGCATGGTTAGAGCATTGGCTGATTGGTAGGAGGCAATGAGTGAGAATAAATGGATCCTTTTCTGGTTAGCTGCCAGTGACTAGTGGTGTTCTGCAGGAGTCAGTGTTGGGGTTTCTTCTTTCCATTTAGATAATGGAATAGTTAGTTTTATTGCCAAGTTTGCAGATAATACAAAGATTGGTGGAGGTGCAGATAGTGTTGAGGAAAGAGAAAGGCTGCAGGACTTAGATTAGGAGAACGGGCAAGAAAGTGGCAAATGAAATACAATGTTGGAAAATGCATGGTCATGCACTTTGGTAGAAGAAATAAATGTGCAGACTACTTTCTAATTGGTGAGAAAATTCAAAAATCTGAGACGCAAAGAGACCTGGAAGTCCTTATGTAGAACACCCTAAAGGTTAACTTGCAAGCTGAGTCAGAGGTGAGGAAGGCAAATGAAATATTAGCATTCATTTCAAGAGGTCTAGGATATAACAGCAGGGTTGTGATGCTGAGGATTTACAAGGCACTGGTGAGGCCTCACCTTGAGTATTGTGAACAGTTTTGGGTTCCTCATCTAAGAAAAGTTGTGCTGGCTTTGGAGAGGGTTCAGAGAAGTTTCACAAGGATGATTCCAAGAATGAAAGGGTTATTGTATGAGGAACATTTTATGGCTCTGGGCCTGCACTCACTGGAATTCAGAAGGATGGGTGGCGGGTAGGGTGGGGGGTGGAATCTCATTGAAACTTTTCGAATGTTGCAAGGACTAGACAGAGTAGATGTGGAAAGGATGTTTCTCATGGTGGGAGCCTAGGACAAGGTGGCACAGCCTCAGGATAGAGGGGCGCCCTTTCAAAACAGAGATGCGGAGAAATTTCTTTAGTCAAAGGTTGGTGAATTTGTGGAATTTATTACCACAGAGAGCTGTGGAGTCCAGATCATTGGGTGCATTTACAGCAGAGATTGATAGGTTCTTGATTGGACATGGCATCAAAGATTATGGTGTGAAGGCCGGGAGGAGAGCGAGGAGGGGAAGATAGGATCAGCCATGATTGAATAGCAGAGCACACTCGATGGGTCAAATGGCCTAATTCTGCTGCTATGTCTTATGGTCTTCTGGTCTTTATCACCCTGACCAGATCTGCCTGAAGTTGTTTAGTCTGAATGTCTCTCGGTGAAATTTGACAATAGGTTCTCCCCCGTCTTTGGATCTTCACGTCCAGTCTCTGTGACCTCGCATCAGCAACAGGAACTGACCCTGCTCCAGCTCCAGGCTCAGCTCGGCATTGCTTGGAGTTACCACACGGCACTGGAGAGCACCCGGTCTATGCGGTCAATTCCGGACAATGTTGGCTGGGAGATACACCCTGACACTGAGGCTGACAGTCTCAGAGGGTGCCCCAGTTGTTCGTCCCAATGGTGAAGAGAGGGAAAGACACATTCAGGCCACCCACCAACCAGTCGCTGCCCCCGCCCAACAACACTCAGTACCGAGACCTCCCACAACAGAGGGAGGGTCCTTGTCTGGCACCAGCAGGCTCTGAGGAGTACAGTACCAGGATCAGGCTGGTTCACGTCATGCCGACAGGGGCATAGATCATTCACTCTGGAGGCACCAACGCAGCCCTGGGACCCTGGTCTCCGATTGGTGCCATGTCATGTTGGGGAACCACCCTCTTGGACTGCACCCCATTCAGGGACGCCTGTGTTGTAGTTGGGTTAGGCTGTCGTGGAGGGTAGTCACAGGTTTCGATTAGCACTATATGTGACACCCCTCCCCTCTCCCCAGTGTGGACCCACCAGCAGCCACTCTCCACAATTCATGTGGGGGGACATCTGGGTTCATAGAAACGTAGAAAACCTACAGCATAATACAGGCCCTTCAGCCCACAAAGCTGTGCCGAACATGTCCTTACCTTAGAAATTACCGAGGGTTACCCCCAGCCCTCTATTTTTCTGAGCTCCATGTACCTATCCAGGAGTCTTTTAAAAGACCCTATTGTATCCACCTCCACCAATGTCACCGGCAGCCCATTCCACGCACTCACCACTCTGTAAAATCTTACCCCTGACGTCTCCTCTGTAGCTATTTCCAACACCTTAAAACTGCGCCCTCTCGTGCTAGCCATTTCAGCCCTGGGAAGGAGCCTCTGACTGTCCACACAATCAATGCCTCTTATCATCTTATTCCTAGGGCTGTCACACCAAGGGAGAGTATATGGGCCCAGAGGCTCACAGCAAGGGTTAATCTCCTTCGGCCCCTGTAATGGTGAGCTCAGAGCTGGATAGCCACCCTCATCTCTGCTCCTAGGCATTCCCTTTTAACCTTCCCTGGTTCGTCTGAAGGAAGCTTTTCGGGGGCCCCTGAGTCAGTCACCACCTCCTGTTGTTTTGGCTGATGTACTGAGTACAAGGGTGATTCGAGTCTGGAACTGAGAGTCAGGAATTTCCTCCATTTGTCCTCCCAACATCACCCCCCCATCCCCGCCCTCGGCAGCTCAGCTCTTGCATGTACGTTGAGGCAGCAACTCCTGCCAGAGCAGGAACCAGCCTCCGAGAGGTGCCACCGTGAGAGCAGGCTGTGGAGACTCCGTGAAGGAGCAGGGTCTCTTGCCTTGTCCACCTGATATCACCACTTCCCCTGGCCTCTCCTCGGCCCTCCTCCAGGTCCTGTGCTGTGGCAGCAGAACCTTCAGGAGATCTCTCACTGGTTCTCAAGGAATGGGGACGTGGCTCAAAAGTAGCTTTGACCTCCCTCCCTCCCCCCCCCCATCTGTGCCCAGATCTCAATGTCCTTTGGCTAGTCGTTCCAGATTAGGAATGAGGGGTCAGCTTTTGCAACCAGCCACCTCCGAGACCCTGTCCGGTTACACCTTCCCAAGCACTGATCCTGCCTCGGTCACCCGGTATCGAGCGGGAAGAGTGCGCACTGCCAGTGGTCCCAAGGTGAAGCACTAGAGCAGGCTCAGTCCATGCTGGGGCTCAGGAGATCTGGGAAGCTCTAGGGCAGGCTCAGGAGATCTGGGAAGCACTAGGGCAGGCTCAGTCCATGCTGGGGCTCAGGAGACCCAAGGTAGTGAGGACCACTGCTTTTGTACCATCAGCCGACCTCCCCCCATCTCCAATGTTGCTCAGAACGTGGGTAGGGGTGGTTTGGCCCCAGGCGAGACCCTTTACTGGTGCACACACTGGAGGGTGATGTCCTGGTCCCTGACCCTGACCATCCACACCCAGTGAGAGTCATTCCAAAACCTCCGGATGACCCTCCCTCTTCCGGGAATGTGTCCATTGGACATTGTCCAGGTCCAGAGCTGGGGCAGGGTTAAGTCACTGTGTTTCCCGTGTTACGTAGCCAGCAACAACAGATGTAGAATGGACCTCACTGTAGATGTAGAATTTACCTCACCAATGGCAGTCTCATCACTAAACTTTAGACGACTGTCTAACATAAGTGACTGAGAAGCCCCAGTATCCTGAAGCATCTTTACTGGTACTGGGGTAGACACTTCATTTACTGAAACAACTCCCTCTGATATAAAAGGATTGAAGCCTTTCCTAACTCAGTCAGACCTCTTAGACCCTGACAGAGCTTCATCAGACTGTTCAGAACCCTATGGGTTTATGGGTGTTTCAAAGGGTTGGACATGGGCATCTGGGCCTTCCTCCTTTTCCTCCTTCTTCAGACAGAAACAGTTAGCCATAACATGACCAGATTTCCTACAATAGTGACAAATAGGACCAAACTGTTTTTCCTTCACTTGCTTCCCTTCATCCCTACCTTTTTCACTTGTCCCCAGTTTAATTTCTGGTTTACCCTGACAATCCACGCTACTCTTTTGGAAGGTTTTACTCAGGGTAAACTTAACTCTGTGGGTTAGGGCAAACGCATCTGCTTACTTAGCAGACTCCTGCAATGTGGCAGCATCCTTCTAATCCAAATAGGCCTTTATGTCATTAGGGACGCACCTTTTAATTTCCTCAATTAAAACCAACTCTTTCAAGTTGTCATAACCTCCATTCACACTTTTAGATGTGCACCATTGCATGTGGCCAAGTGGTTAAGGCATTGGACTAGCGACCTGAAGGTCGTGAGTTCCAGCCCCAGCCAAGGCAACGTGTTGTGTCCTTGAGCAAGGCACTTAATCACACATTGCTCTGCCAAGCTGTAACATTGGTGTCATGGAGAGGGGAGACTTGCAGCATGGGCAACTGCTGGTCTTCCATACAACCTTGCCCAGGCCTGCACCCTGGAGAGTGAAGACTTTTCAGGCGCAGATCCATGGTCTCGCAAGACTAACGGATGCCTTTACTTTACTTTATCACTCAAAACACACAGATTTGTCACAGGCAAATTCCAAATTCCACATAAGTCTGGTTCACAGATTTCTTTAGACTTCTAAATCTTTGTCTACAAGCTTCTGGAACCAACTCATAAGCTTTCAGTACAGCCTGTTTCACAATATCATAATCAGCTGTCTGTTCAACAGATAAGGCTGTATAAGCTTGTTGTGCTTTACCTTTAATTACACTTTGTAAGAGAAGAGGCCAGCCCTCTTTTGGCCACTGTAAACTCTGAGCAACTTTCTCAAAATGCAGGAAGTATTTATCAACCTCAGCCTCATTAAATGGAGGAACCAATTTAATTTCCTGACTGGCAATAAACGGTACTACCTGTTTCCTAGAACCAGAAGCCTGATTCTCGAGCCTCATCCTCTGCATCTGTAACTCAAACTGCCTCTGTTTGTCTGCTTCTCTAGCATCATACTGCCTCTGTCTTTCTTTATCCTCTAATCTTATTTGTTCCAGTCGTAACTGGATCTCCTCTTCACTTAGAGCAAACTTCTCTAACACCTTCTCATCAAATTTCCCTTTAGTTATATAGTACTCAGCTATTTTCCTCTGAATCTCAGGCTTTGTCATAGCCAGCTTTATCTCAGTAAGCTCCAGCTCTTTAGCAATTTCCAACAACTCATCCTTTTTCGCTTTTGTTAGTGCACCGGAGTTGGCAATGCCAGAAATCCCCCAACATCCATTGCCGCTGATTTCCACACACAAACCAATTAAACAAAAGGAATCGGGTATTTCCCTTTTCCCAATTAGATGGATAATTAACCAATAAGCTCCAAGTTGTTCCGATCCCGGACGAGCCCCCAATTTTTATGTTATGTAACGAGCAACAATAGATGTAGAATGGAGTTGGGGATTTATTCCAAAACAACTAAATTAATTAACATTAATGCAGAAATATAAAAAACTAAACAAAGGATTAACTTAAACAGAATATAATGGTGTTACACATCTATAGCTCCCAAACAGTTAAACTTAGAAACCATTCTTAACAAAGTCTTTCTTAAGCAAAGTCTTTCTTAAGCACAGTCTTAGAGCGGCAGTTTAGAAAGTCCAGGTGATTCATGAAATATGTGAGAGGAGAGACTTGTATATTCACGATGCAATGGAGTGACGATCTTGGAGATTCACAATACGGCGGAGAGGCGATCTTGAAGAAACAGTTACAGGATTTTATAGCCGCGGAGTACCCTTTTCGAAGAGTCCAAGATGAGCGAGATTTCACAGAGTAACTGACAGGGAAAGTCCCTTTTGCCAAAATGATCACCATACAACACCCGAGGCTAGACAGGGGTTAACCAAAAGCATGTGCCACAATCCACGTATTGTCAGCTACATTCAAAATGCACAGAGTGCTGTCGGCTAACCCAATTCTTTTGGTTCGTTTGAAGCCTGCAATCTTCACTCTCACTCTCTCTTCCCATCTATTTCTTAATGACTCCTTACCGAGCGACTCCCTAATGAGCGACTGCCCACTCCTTTGTCTACCTGCTTGTAATTTCCTCAAAAAATTGCGGTAGGTTAGTCAGGCAGGACCTTCCTTTCAGGAAACCATGTTGGCTTTGGCCTATCTTGTCATGCGCCTCCAGATATTCTGTAATCTCATCCCTAACAATCAATTCCATGAACTTCCCAACCACTGACGTCAAGATAACAGGTCTATAGTTCCCTTTCTGTTGCTTCTCACCCTTCTTAAATAGCAGAGTAACATTTGCAATTTTCTAGTCATCTGGTACAATGCCAGAATCTATCAATTCTTGGAAGATCATCACTAATGCCTCTACAATCTCTCCAGCTACTTCCTTCAGAACCCAAGGGTATTCCATCAGGTCCAAGAGATTTATCCACCCTCAGACCATTAAGCTTCCTGAGCACCTTCTCAGTCATTATTTTCACTGCACAAACTTCACTTCCCTGACACTCTGGAATGTCCGGTATGCTGCAGACGTCTTCCACTGTAAAGACTGATGCAAGATACGCATTCAGTTCCTCTGCCATCTCTGCATCTCTCATTACAATATCTCCAGCGTCATTTTGTATTGGTCCTATATCTACCCTCGATTCTCTTTTACCTTTTATATACTTAAAAAACCTTTAGTATCTTCTTTGATATTAGTCACCAGCTTCCTCTCATAATTCATCTTTTCCTTCTTAATGACCTTCTTAGTTTCCTTCTGCAAGTTTTCAAAAGCTTCCCAATCCTCTATCTTTCCACTAGCTTTGGCTTCCTTGTATGCCCTCTCTTTTGCTTTTACTTTGGCCTTGAATTCACGTCAGCCATGGTAGTGTCTTTCTTCTTGTCACAGTCCAGTCCGTGAACTCTGCATGCCAGTTCACGGTCCGGTCCGTGGATTCCGCATTCCGGTTGTTTCTGTTTTCTTGTGTTCTGTTGGGCACCTTGATTGAGGCAAGGCACCTGATTCTCGTTTCGGGTTTGCAACATAAATAGCTCCGGGGTTCAGCTATTCCTTCGCTGGACCGCCCCGTCAAAAACCCGTCACAAACTCATTCCAGGAAGCTCGGCATCAAGAATCTGTCAAAA
The DNA here is from genome assembly GCF_030028105.1 of Mobula birostris. Classification (NCBI taxonomy): domain Eukaryota; kingdom Metazoa; phylum Chordata; class Chondrichthyes; order Myliobatiformes; family Myliobatidae; genus Mobula; species Mobula birostris. The sequence continues at coordinate 3,441,299 of NC_092370.1, read as the reverse complement.
TTTCTCCAAGGAGCTCGGCATCAGAAACTCAACAGAAATTCACACCAAGAAGCTCGGCAACAGAAACTCACACCAAGAAGGAGTCCCGGCTCCATGTCCCAGAAGGAGTCCCGACTCTGTGTCCCAAGTCAGGTCAAACAAAGTCCGAGTCCTAGGTCCAGCCAAGTATGAGTTCCAGGTCAAGAGCCAAGTCAAGACCCCGGTACCAAGTTCCTGCCAAGACCCAAGTTCCGAGTCATGACCCGAGTTCCCAGTCAAGTCCAAGTCCCAAGTTCTAGTCCTGGTTTTTCAATTTGTTATTCTACATTTACGTTCATGATGCCATTTTGTCCTCGCTCCTTGGCCCCATGGTAATTCTTAATAAACATAGTCCTGTTTATACTACTTCATGTGAGCACGTGGCCAAGTGGTTAAGGCATTGGACTAGCTACTTGAAGGTCGTGAGTTCGATCCCCAGCTGAGGGAATGTGTTGTATCCTTGAGCAAGGCATTTAATCACACATTGCTCTGCGACGACACTGGTGCCAAGCTGTATGGGTCCTAATGCCCTTCCCTTGGACAACATTGGTGTCGTGGAGAGGGGAGACTTGCAGCATGGGCAACTGCTGGTCTTCCATACAACCTTGCCCAGGCCTGCGCCCTGAAGGGTGAAGGCTTTCCAGGCGCAGATCCATGGTCTCGCAAGACTAACAGATGCATGTTTATACTACTTCAGCGTCTGTGTCCTGCATTTGGGTCCGATCCCCATCACCTCCTTGCAACACTTCTATTCGAAAATTTCTTCTTACTTGGAATACATCTGTCTTGCTCTTCCCTCATTTTTCGCAGGAACTCCAGCCATGGCTGCTCTGCTGTCCTTCCTGCAAATATCCCTTTCCAGTCAACTTTGACCAGTTCCCCTCTCATGCAATTGTAATTTCCTTTATTCCACTGGAACACCGACACTTTGGAATTTAGTTTCTCCGCATGGGATATCAAGGAGCAGATAGGGAAACAGATCCTGGAAAGGTGTAATAATAACAGAGTTGTCGTGGTGGGAGATTTTACTTTCCCAAATATCGATTGGCATCTCCCTCGAGCGAGGGGTTTAGATGGGGTGGAGTTTGTTAGGTGTGTTCAGGAAGGTTTCTTGACACAATGTGTAGATGAGCCTACAAGAGGAGAGGCTGTACTTGATCTGGTATTGGGAAATGAACCTGGTCAGGTGTCAGATCTCTCAGTGGGAGAGCATTTTGGAGATAGTGATCATAATTCTATCTCCTTTACAATAGCTTTGGAGAGAGATAGGAACAGACAAGTTAGAAAAGTGTTTAATTGGAGTAAGGGGAATTATGAGGCTATCAGACAGGAAATTGGAAGCTTAAATTGGGAACAGATGTTCTCAGGGAAAAGTACGGAAGAAAAGTGGCAAATGTTCAGGGGATATTTGTGCGGAGTTCTGCATAGGTACGTTCCAATGAGACAGGGAAAGAATGGTAAGGTACAGGAACCGTGGTGTACATAAGCTGTAATAAATCTAGTCACGAAGAAAAGAAAAGCTTACAAAAGGTTCAAAGAACTAGGTAATGTTAGAAATCTAGAAGATCATGAGGCTAATAGGAAGGAGCTTAAAAAGGAAATTAGGAGAGCCAGAGGGGGCCATGAGAAGGCCTTGGTGGGCAGGATTATGATGATTGTGTAGTCCTCTTTTATTGTCATTTAGTAATGCATGCATTAAGAAATGATACATTATTTCCTCCGGTGTGCTATCACAAAACACAGGACAAACCAAGACTGAAAAAACTGACAAAACCACATAATTATAACATATAGTTACAACAGTGCAGCAATACCATAACTTGATGAAGAAGTCCGTGAGCACAGTAAAGTTCAAAGTTTTTCAAATGTCCCACATCTCACGCAGACAGGAGAAGGAAGAAAAACTCTCCCTGCCATGCCGACCACAATTCGACTCTGAGTCATCCAAAAACTTCGAGCTTCGATCAGCTCTCCGACACCGAGTACTGAGCAGCATCTCTGTCCGAACGATTCGACCTCCTTCTCGGTCACCAAAAGCAGGCAAGGCCGGGAATTTTGAGGCCTACCCTCTGAAAGATTCCCGACCACACAGTAACGACAGCAGCGAACGGGCGTTTCAGAAATTTCTCCAGATGTTCTTTTGTGCTTTCACGTCCGTTTCCATCAAATCAGAATTGTCCACGGCCCCTATTTAACAGATATGATATCATTTTCACCGGAGTGCTGCGCACGCCCGGCGCACTGCCATCTTCTCCTCTCGCCTTAAGGAAAACCCCAAGGCATTCTACAAGTATGTGAAGAGCAAGAGGATAAGACGTGAGAGAATAGGACCAATCAAGTGTGACAGTGGGAAAGTGTGTATAAAACCAGAGGAAATATCAGGGGTACTTAATGAATACTTGACTTCAGTATTCACTATGGATTGTAGTGATGACTTGCAGTGGACTGAAAAGCTTGAGCATGTAGATATTAAGAAAGAGGATGTGTTGGAGCTTTTGGAAAGCAAGTTGGATAAGTCACTGGGACCGGATGAGATGTACCCCAGGCTACTGTGGGAGGAGATTGCTGAGCCTCGGGCGATGATCTTTGCATCATCAATGGGGATGGGAGAGATTCCGGAGGATTGGAGGATTGCAGATGTTGTTCCCTTTTTCAAGAAAGGGAGTAGAAATAGCCCAGGAAATTATAGACCAGTGAGTCTTACTTCAGTGGTTGGTAAGTTGATGGAGAAGATCCTGAGAGGCAGGATTTATGAACATTTGGAGAGGTATAATATGATTAGGAATAGTCAGCATGGCTTTGTCAAGGGCAGGTTGTGCCTTAGCAGCCTGATTGAATTTTTTGAGGATGTGACTAAACACATTGATGAAGGAAAAGCAGTAGATGTAGTGTATATGGATTTCAGCAAGGCATTTGATAAGGTACCCCATGCAAGGCTTATTGAGAAAGTAAGGAGGCATGGGATCCAAGGGGACATTGCTTTGTGGATTCAGAACTGGCTTGCCCACAGAAGGCAAAGAGTGGTTGTAGACGGGTCATATTCTGCATGGAATTCGGTGACCAGTGGTGTGCCTCAGGGATCTGTTCTGGGACCCTTACTCTTCGTGATTTTTATAAATGACCTGGATGAGGAAGTGGAGGGATGGGTTAGTAAGTTTGCTGTTGACACAAAGGTTGGGGGTGTTGTGGATAGTGTGGAGGGCTGTCAAAGGTTACAACAGGACATTGATAGGATGCAAAAGTGGGCTGACAAGTGGCAGATGGAGTTCAACCCAGATAAGTGTGAAGTGGTTCATTTTGGTATGTCAAATATGATGGCAGAATATTGTATTAATGGTAAGACTCTTAGTAGTGTGGAGGATCAGAGGGATCTTGGGGTCCAAGTCCATAGGACGTTCAAAGCAACTGTGCAGGTTGACGCTGTGACTAAGAAGGCATAGAGTGTATTGGCCTTCATTAATGATGGAATTGAATTTAGGAGCTGAGACGTAATGTTGCAGCTATATAGGACCCTGGTGACATCCAACTTGGAGTACTGTGCTCAGTTCTGGTTGCCTCACTTCGGAAAGGATGTGGAAGCCATAGAAAGGGTGCAGAGGAAATTTACAAGGATGTTGCCTGGATTGGGGTTCATGCCTTATGAGAATAGGTTGAGTGAACTCGGCCTTTTCTCCTTGGAGCGACGGAGGATGAGAGGTGACCTGATAGAGGTGTATAAGATGATGAGAGGCATTGATCGTGTGGATAGTCAGAGGCTTTTTCCCTAGGCTGAAATTGTTGCCACAAGAGGGCACAGGTTTAAGGTGCTGGGGAGTAGATACAGAGGTGATGTCAGGGGTAAGTTTTTTACTCAGAGAGTGGTGAGTGCGTGGAATGGGCTGCCGGCAACGGTGGTAGAGGTGGATACGATAGGGTCTTTTAAGAGGCTTTTGGATAGGTACATGGAGCTTAGAAAAATAGAGGGCTATGGAGAAGTCTAGTAATTTCTAAGATTGGGACATGTTTTGGATCTGGGCCGTACCCTCCAAATATCCGGACCTGCCTCTCGGTTTTTTGCACTACCTTACTTTCCCTTTTCTATTTTCTATTTATGATTTATAAATTAAATTTTTAATATTTTCTATTGATTTGTACTCCAGGGAGCACGAAGCGCAGAATCAAATATTGCTGTGATGATTGTACCAGTATCAATTGTTTGGCGACAATAAAGTATAAATTATAAAGTAAGTTCGGCACAACTTTGTGGGCCGAAGGGCCTGTATTGTGCTGTAGCTTTTCTATGTTCCTATGTTCCTCAAATTTCAAAGTGAACTCGATCATATTGTATTCACTGTGCCCTGAGGGTTCCTTAACCTTCTTATCACCTCCGGATCATTGCACAACACCCAATCCAGCACAGCTGATCCCCCAGTGGGCTCAACAACAAGCTGTTATAAAAAAACCATTCCTTAGACATTCTACAAATTCTCTCCTGAGCTCCAGTACTGGCCTGGTTTTCCCAATCCACTTTCATGTTAAAATCCCCAACAATTATCATGACATTGCCCTTCTGATACGCCTTTTCTATTCCATGCTGTAATTTGTAATCCACATCCCGGCTGCTGTTTGGAGGCCTGTATACAACTACCATTAGGGTCCTTTTACCCTCGCCATTTCTTAACTCAACCCATAGAGACTCTACACCTTCCAATCTCTTTCTAATGATTTAATATTATTTCTTATACACAGGGCCACACCACCCCCTCTGCCTACTAACCTATCTTCCCGATACACCGTATATCCTTGGACGTTCAACTCCCAACAGCAGCCGTCCTTTAGCCAAGTTTCAGAGATGGCCACAACATCATTTTTGCCAATCTGTGGCTGAATTTCAAGATCGTCCATTTTATTTCTTATGCTGCATGCATTGAAATACAACACTTCCAGTCCAGTATTTGTTGCTTTTTGTTTTAACTGCACCACACCTCTATTGCCCTGTAATTCATCCCCTCCTCCTTCCCTTCCTCCCATGATCCACTCTCCTCTATTGGCGGATTCTTCCTTCTTCAGCCCTTTACCGTTACCACCATCCCCTCCCTGCATCACCATCTGGTCCGGAGGGGCCACGGCACAGGGTCAGAAACGGCTACTGAAGCTTGTAAACTCACCAGCTCCATCATGCACACCAGCCTCCTCAGCATCGAGGACTTCAAAAGGCAATGCCTCAAAAAGTGTCATCCATCATTAAAGGCATCCATCACCCTCTTCTCATTTCTACCGTCAGGAAGAGGTACGAGAGCCTGAAGACTCACACTCAGTGTTTTAGGAACAGCTTCTTCCCCTCCGCCATCAGATCTGTGAACGGGCAATGAATCCATGAGAACTACTTTACAGTTTTTATTCTCATGTATTGCAATGTACTGCTGTCACATAACAACAAATTTCATGCCATGTGCTGGTGATATTAAACCTGATTCTAGGGGTATATGAGAAAAACAATCACAGCAGCAATAAATTTAAATCCACAAGACCTTCACATTAAAATCGACACAATCTTCCTTCGAGCGGAATGCATGCTAACATTGTGACAAGAGGCCGAGGTGAGCATGGTAAGGAGCCAAGTGCTGCAGAAACTGGAAATCCGAGCGGCACACACACAAAATGCTGGAGGAACTCAACAGGCCAGGCAGCAACTAGGAAAAGAGTACAGTCGATGCTTCAGGCGGAAGCCCTTTGGCAGGACAACAAGGTGTGTGTTGCCGTGGATACAATCCTTTTTTTTCGTACTGTTCCAAGAGTGGAATTTCTTTTTCTTCCAGAAAAAGTGAAACTTCTGTCCTTAATTCAAACCAGCACTTCAAGACTTGTCCTTTCGAAAGCCAGCAAACTTCTGTGGGGTAGAGAAGCACTTGATATTCTGCACCCATTTCCTGACAAAATCTTTTAAAAGACTTTTAAAATCAGAGACCTGATCCTAATAAAGTTGATGACTTTTATCAATGTTGACAAAACTTCTTTCAGGGCTGTTGGAAGAGTCTCTGTTGCCGGTACATGTCTGTGTAAAATCAGAATTGGAGTATTGTGCTCAGTTTTGGTCACCTACCTACAGGAAAGATATAAATAAGGTTGAAAGAGTGCAGAGAAAATTTACAAGGATGTTGCTGGGTCTGGAGAGCCTGAGTTATAAGGAAAAATTGAGTAGGTTCGGGCTGTATTTCCTGGAGTGTAGGAGATTGAAGACTGATTTGATGGAGTATATAAATTATGAGTGTATAAATGGGGTAAATGCAAGCAAGATATTTCCACTGAGGGTAGGTGAGACTACAACGAGAGGTCATGGGCTGAATGGCCTAACTCTGTCCTAGCTCTTATGGTCTAGAAGAGCATTAAGAGCTGATGTGGTAACTCAAACAGCCACCTTGCTATTTATCTTTCGGAATGTGAAACAGACTTAAATGGGCTGAATGGCCTAATTATGCTGCCAGGGATTATGATCCTATCTGAAAGTGAAAGTCTCAACTGATAAAGGTAAATTGTACCAGATACAGAGTAAATTTACAAGGATACTGCCTCCCGGGCTCCAGGGTCTGGGATATCTCAGATTGAGTCCACAGCATTCTTAAATGAGAGGGTGAACAGCCAGAAGTCGTGGTCCATGTCGGTACTAATGACATGGGGAGGACGAATAATTAGTATTTTGTATTGTTCATGTAGCACCAGGGTCCTGAAAAACGTTGTCTTGTTTTTACTGTGTACTCTACCAGCAGTTATGGTCGAAATGACAATAAAAATTGACTTGACTTGATTAGGTTCTGCACAGGGAGTTCAGGGAGTCAGGTGCTAAGTTAAAGGGCAGGACCTCCAGAGTTGTGATCTCAGGATTGCTACCTGTGCCACGTGCTAGTGAGGCCAGAACTAGGAAGATTATACAGATTAACACATGGCTAAGGAGTTGGCGTAGGAGGGAGGGTATAAGATTTTTGGATCATTGGGCTGTCTTCCAGGAAAGGTGGGACCTGTACAGAAGGGACCGTTTGCATCTGCGCTGGAAGGGGACTAATATCCCAGCAGGAAGGTTTGTTAATGCTACCCGGTGAGGTTTAAACTAGAGTTGCAGGGGGATGGGAACCAGAGTGCCAGAGCAGTTGTGGAGAGGTTGTGGAGACAGATGCTGGTAAGAACTCAGACAAAGTTATGAATCAAAATGTTGAGCATGGTGTGACTAGTGTCCTGAGCTGCATGTATTTCAATGCAGGAAGTACCACAGGAAAGGCAGATATTAGTACAGTACTGAAGATGAGGTAATGAAACAGAGACAATGTGCAGTGAGGAGAGGCTGTTTATAGGGTAAAATTGCAGTCAACAATATGAGTTGCAGCATAAAAGGTGGACAAAATTGAAAAGGGTGAGTACAGCACTGAAGGTGCTGCGGCTGAATGCGTGCAGTATATGGAATAAGGGAGGTGAATTCGCAGCACAGTTGCAGATTGGCATGTACGATGTTGTAGGCATCACTGAATCATAGCTAAAAGATTATAGCTGGAAGCTTAGTGTCCAAGGATACACATTGTACAGAAACAATAGGCAGGAAGGCAGAAGAAAAATTGAAAGCAAACCATCAGAAAGAGGTGACATAGGGTCGGAAGGTGTCGAATCATTGTGGATAGAGCTAAGGAACTGCAAGGGTAAACAGACCAAGATGTGAGTTGTATACAGACCCTTAAACAGAGGTAAGGATGTAGTCTACAAATTACAATGGGGGATAGAAAGTGCATTCCAAAAGGGCAATGTTACAATAGTCATGGGGGACTTCAATATGCAAGTAGAACGGTGCTGGATTCCACAGGAGGGGGAGTTTCTAGAGTGCCTACGAGATGGCTGCTTAGAGCAGCCCCTTGTGGCTGAGCCCACTAGGGATCAGCTATTCTGGACTGGGTGCTGTGCAAAGAACTGGAACTGATTAGAGAGCTTAGGGTAAAAGAACCCTTAGGGGAAAGTGATCATAATATAATTGAATTCACCCTGATTTTTGAGATGGAGAAACTAAAGTCAGATGTATCAGTATTATAGTGGAGTAAAGGGAATTACAGAGGCATGAGAGAGGAGTTGACCAGGATTGATTAAGAAAGCCCACAGACGGGGACAATGGCAGAGCAGCAAAGGCTAGAATTTCTGGAAGCAATTCGGAAGGCTCAGGATATATACATCCCAAAGAGGAAGAAGAATTCCAAAGTATTCACTTTAGTCAGAAGGTTGTAAATCTGTGGAATTTGTTGCAATGAGAGGCTGTGGAGGCCAAGTCACTGGGTGCATTTGAGGCAGAGATAGAAAGGTTATTGATTTGCCAGGACATCAAAGGGTATCGGGAGAAGGCAGGGGAGTGGGGACGACTGGAAGAATTGGATCAGCCCATGATTGAATGTCAGAGCAGACTCGATGGACCAAATGGCCTACTTCTGCTCCTGTATCTTATGGTCTCATGGTCTAAAGGAAAGATGACACAACCATAGCTAACAAGAGAAGGTAAAGCCAAAATAAAAGCATTTAATCAAGCCAAAGTCAGTGGGAAGTTGGAGGACGAGGAAGCTTTTAAAAATCATCAGAAGGCAACTAAGAAGTCATTAAGAAGGTAAGGATGGAATGTGAAAATAAGCTTGCCAATAATTTTAAAGAGGATACCAAAAGTTTCTTCAGATACATAAAGTGTAAAAGAGAGGTGAGAGTGGATATTAGACCACTGGAAAACAGTGTTAGTAATGGGGGACAATGAAATGACAGAAGAACTGAATAATCTTTGCATCAGTCTTCTCTGTGGAGGACACGAACAGTATGGTGGAAGTTCCAGGTGTCGGGGGCATGAAGAGTGTGAAGTTATTATTACTAGAGAGAAGTTCTTGGGAAACTGAAAGCTAGACAAGCCACCTGGACCAGATGGTGTACGTTGCAGAGTTTTGAAAATGGTGGTTGAAGGGATCGTGGAGGCATCTTTCAAGAATCACGAGGTTCTGGAATGGTTCTGGAAAACTGGGAAATAGCAAATGTCACTCCAAGGGAGAGAGGCAGAAGAAAGGAAACTATAGGCCAGTTAGTCTGACCTCAGTGGATGAGATGATGTTGGAGTCGATTATTAAAGATGAGGTTTCAGGGTACTTGGAGGCTCATGATAAAGTAGGTCGTAGTCAGTGTGGTTTCCTCAAGGGAAACTCTTGCCTGACAAATCTATTGGAATTCTTTGTCGAAATAACAAGCAGGATAGACAAAGCAGAGTTGGGTGATGTTGTGTACTTGGATTTTCAGAAGGCCTTTGACAAAGTGCCACACATGAGGCTGCTTAACAAGCTATGAGTCCATGGAATTACAGGAAAGAGTCTCGCATGGATAAACAGTGACTGATTGGCAGGACGCAAAGAGTTAAAGTAAAGGGAGCTTTTTCTGAATGGCTGCTGGTGACCAGTTGAGACCGGTTCTTTTTACATTATATGTCAATAATTTGGATGCTCGAATTGATGGTTTTTTTACAAAGTTTGCAGAGGATATGAAAATAAGTGGAAGGGCAGCTAGTTTTGAGAAAGTAGAGAGGCTACAGAGGACTTGCACAGATAAGGAGAATGGGCAAAGAAATGGCAGATGGAATACAGTGTCAGGAAGTGCATGGTCATGCACCTTATTAAAAGAAATGAAAAGGTTGACTATTTTGTAAATGGAGAGAAAATACAAAAAAATGAGGTACAATGGGACTTGGGGGTCCTTGTGCAGGATTCTCTAAACATTAATTTCAGGTTGAGTCAGAAGGTAACTGCAATGTTAGCATTCATTTCAAGAGGACTAGAATATAAAAGCAAGGATGTAATGTTGAGACTTTATAAGGCACTGGTGAGGCCTCATTTGGAATATTGTGAGCATGTTTGGTCTCCTTATCTTACGAAGGATGTACTGTAACTGGAGAGTGTTGTAAGGAAGTTCACAAAAATGATTCCAGGATTGAATGACTTGCTATATGAAGAGTGTTCGATGGCTCAGGCCTGTATTCACTGGAATTCAGAAGAATGGAAGTAACCTCATTGAAACCTATCAAATAGTGAAAGGCCTTGATAGAGTGGATGTAGAGAGGATGTTTCCTAAGGTGGGAGAGTCTAAGACCAGAGAACACAGCCTCAAAATAGAGGAGCGTCCTGTTAGAACAGAGATGAGGAGTAATTTCTTTAGCCAGAGAGTGGTGAATCTGTGGAATTTGCTGCCAAAGGCAGCTGTGGAGGCTCAGTCTTTATGTATATGTATGGTGGAGTTGATAGATTCTTTACTGGTCAGGGATAAAGGGATACAAGGGAGAAGGTAGGGGATTGGGGCTTATCGGAAAATTGGATCAGCCATGATGAAATGGCGGAGCAGACTCGATTGGCCAAATGGCCTAATTCTGTTCTTATATCTTCTGATCTTATGGTCTTATACAGTGGACATCAATAAGGTTGAAGGAGTACAGTGAAAATTTACAAGGATGATTCCAGGACTTGAGGATCTGGATTATGGGGATAGTTTGAATACATTAGGACTTTATTCCCTGGAGTGTTGAAGATTGAGGGAAGAAATAATGGAGGTATACAAAATTATGAGGCATCTAATTAGGGTAAATGAAAGCAGAATTTTTCCACTGAGGTTGGGTGGGACGACAACTAGAGGTCATGGGTTAAAGGCGAAAGGTGAGAAGTTAAAGGGGAACTTGAGGGGAAACTTCTTCACTCAGAAGATCATGAGAGTGTGGAATGAGCTGCCAGCACAAGTGGTGCATGCGAGCTCGATTTCAATGTTTAAGAGAAGTTTGGATAGATATCTGGATGGCAGGGTTATGGAGGGCTATGGTCCTGGTGTATGTCGATGGGAGCAGCCAATTTAAATAGTTTGATTTAAATGGACTAGATAGGCCAAAGGGCCTGTTTCTGTGCTGTACTTTTCTATGACTACGAATCTAATGAGTGACAGCAATGTGAGGAGTTTCTTTTTTTCACTGAAGAGTAAAACCAGATGTACTATCAAGCATCGCAAGAGCTCCATCTGTGCATCGTATGAAGTTTTTCTTTCCAATCAAAGTTTTGTTTGGCAAAAAAAACTTTTTACCATTTCCAAAATGTCAATGACCTTTGTAGTTTCCAAAAAGGATGCACAAGTAAGAATTCTTTGATGGCATCAGCATGCACATAACGAGCAAAACCAAGGAGCTGAGAGATGTCTGCAGTTTCATCCAATTGCATACTGAATGGGAATTGTGAAGCTGCCAATTCCTCAATGACCTGCTTTAAAATGTTTTTTAAAAATCAACTGTCTTAGAATGTATCATATTATTTGATAAGGGAACCACTTCCAGTTATTTCCTCTGCTGCAGCCCACAAACCAGCTCAGCCATTTCCAGTGTACATGTCTTTACTAAAGTCTCTCCAAGTGTGGGGCTTCTTTTGTTTGGCAATCTGGTAAGCAACTTTATAGGATGCTTCAAGAAAACATGTTTGTGAAATGGCAAATCCAAGTGTTCTAACTTCTTTGAATTGAGTTTTCTTTACATGATAAAAACCCACATATTTAGATGCATTTTCAGATTGGACAGATGTGAGGTGCTCTTTCAGTTTTGCTGGCTTCATACTTCCATTTGCAAGAATTTTTCTGCACAAAAACACTGCGACTTTTGTGTCCCATCAAAGCCATTAATGCAAGTGAATCCATATAATACATAGTTGTCATTACACTTCCATTTCCTCCACATTTCATCTTAAACTAGGTCTGTAAGAATATAAATTAGACAAAGCTAAAATAAAATATTTGATTCAATTGACATTTTTTGTAATTCAATATAGTTTTGAGTAACTTGTTTGATAGATATGCAAAGCAAGAAGTAGCCGAACATTGTTAAAGAATTGTATGTTAAATGATTGAAATGTAAGATATTCAAGTGATTTGAGTATGCCAAGAAAGTGAAACAAAGCAGGCTTTACAATTTATCTGAGTTTTAACACCTTTAATGGCATTTAGACTCAAGGATTGCGTCAGTAGCTCAGGCATTGTGTCCTTCCTGGAATTTGACTATTGTTGCACGTGGAGGCGCGTGGTATTACAAAAGGCCGCCTGGCCTTAAGGAGAGCTAAGAGTTCTCAGTTGAAGTGCCCAGTTTTGCAAAACCTTAACACACAATAACAATGACTCATCTCCTTCCACACATTGGTCAACAAGCAATTGTAGACAGGAAACAGTGGAGGTCAACGTAGCTGTCTGGGTCATGAGCGTGAGACACGCGACTTCACCGTTTGGTGGCTGACTGACTTCTCCGCACAGGGCTGCCTGATAGTTGGCCCGCTACGTCACACAGGAAGACTGTGATCATGTTCGATCTAGTAGCGGGTCTAATAACTACCGAAATTTCAAAGTAGCGATGAGCATGCCATAAATGATATTCTGAGATATTTGTAACAACTGTGATGTGATGTGAAAATATACGTGATTTCTATCAGTGACAAAGTCACAAGTACTGTTAATACTACTGTGGCTTGTTGCCTACATTCATAATTGAAGGAAATGCTAAATTTCAGTGAGGTCAGTGAAAATAAAGATATAACATTTTTCCTCTCCAAGTTCACAGACACTCTGGAATCTATCCACCGAACCCAGGTTAAGAACCCCTGCTCTAAATATATAAAATGAATAAGTAAATAATCGCTGTTTGTGAGCAATTTGTGGGTGGCATGATAGCATAGTGGTTAGCACAACACTTTACAGAACAGGTGATCAGGGTTCAATTCCCACCACTGCCTGCAAGGAGTTTGTTGTTCTGCCCGTGACCATGTTGGTCTCCTCCAGGTGCTCCAGTTTCCTCCCACAATCCAAAGATGTACTGGTTGACAGGTTAGTTGGTCATTATAAATTGCCCCGTGATTAGGCTAGGATTAAATTGGGGAATTGCTGGGCAGTGTGGCTCGAAGGAACAGAGCTGGGCACAGCTCAAATACCAGCTATAAATGTTTCCTACTATACATCTGTTGTTGCCAGAATTTCAGGTGGTGACTAGAGGGCGTACCACTGTATCTCAATAATAAATAAATTTGTGGACTTCAACATGAATCAGTTAATCAGGTGAACAAGTTCTTTGGAGTTTGAAAATGAACATCAACTACAATCTCACCGATTTGAGATTAAATTGTGCCTCACAGTTGAGGGGGAGCACCTTGGTGCATTACTGATGTAAACTGATCACTAAGTAACACTAATCCACTTATCAAAATTACTACTCTAATGTGCAAGCCTTTCTTCCACTTCTCAAAATCCGATAATAGTCTCCTTTGCCTCATACAGAACGCTACGGGCAAACATGTCATGTTCACCACAGTTTGACTAAGACCAGATACATGCCACTGGCCGTTAAAGGTAAACACTTAAAGCCATTTAACCCAGCTGAGCTGTAGTAAATGGACTGAAATGGTCATCTGGCTCATGAATCACTTAATTGACATGTCAGTAAATACGCATTTTAGTGACAGAACCTGAATGAAGGGAAAGTAATTTTGCATTGGAACAGGGTTGCTGTCTTCACCACACCTGGCATAGATTCTCGAGTTCAAATTACTTCTCAAACAAACAAATTTTTCAATAGGTAGAATTCATCGTTTTTTCCCCATTGTTGACTCCTGTACTAAGCTTTAAGAGATGGAAATTAAAAGCCACAAAGGTTCCCCTGCTTTAGCAGGTCAGTGGAAAAGCTAACAGTGAAAGAGGAAGGAGATTTGAGGGAGTATTTTCTGCTCGGCGCACTCTGCAGACTCTGAATTCAATTATGGCCATGTTAATTTGTTACCTCACGAGAGACGTGTTTATTTGAGCTCGCTGGCTGAGGTTGACCCCACATTTCACCGCTGCTCTGCTAAGAGTTAGCAAAATTTAGTCGGACATTCGTCCCCTTGCTGAGCTTGGGCAGACAAAATTTCAGCTTAACATGAAGTCTAAAAGACAGAATATCCAACATCTTCATCAAATGTGTTCATTCGAGCCCTCCATTGGTGGGGATCGACCATGGATGTCGTGTATTAGGCTGCCTACATATACGCAAGCCTGAGCAGTACAATACAGGGAGCAAGCTGTTCCCCGTACAGCAGGCTTCCCCTCTCCACACAGCTGATGAATCCAAAGGAACAGCAGAGAGCGATACAATTTGGCACCAGTGGCGTCACAAGAGTTGCCAGCCAGTGTTAAAATCCATGTAGGATCGTTTTAGGGCCTTAGGGGCTCCAGCTCTAGATTTTTCCTTGGGGTTTACCCTCGAAGCCTTCCCCATGAATGGGTATAGCCGCAAGACAGCGAAGGTTTGAGATCAGAAGTTCCCTTCTCCAAGATGAGCTGCTGTCAATGGCTGACAGCCCCATCTGTCCAAAGAGACTGGTTTTAAGGCACCAGTGATCCACCTTTGTCCCATCTCCTGGCAGTAGAAACAGTTCCACCGGGCTTAGAAGCTAAGTCACACATGAAGGACAGGAGCTGGACTTGGTTGTCAGAGTGCACACCATTGGGAACATTCAATAGGAAGCAGGAGCTTATCTTCACTACACCCCAACTATGACAGCCTTAAAGAATCACTGACGAAGGGTTCTGGCCCGAAATGTCGACCGATCTTTTCCACGGATGCTGCCCGATCTGCTGAGTTCCTCCAGCGTGTTGTGAGTGTTGCTTTGACCCCAGCACCTGCAGATTATTTTGTGTTTTAAAAAATCACTACTTCAGTGTCATGCACAGTATAAGGACTCACAGAGTAAATGAGTTCAAAATTCAAAGTTCAAAGTAATTTATTATCAAAACAATTATACATATATATCACCATATACAACTCTGAGATTCATTTTAGACAATAAGCCATAAGGTATGGAGCAGAATTAGGCCATTTGGCCCACTGAGTCTGCTCCGCCATTTCATCATGACTGATCGTCCTGCCTTCTCCTTGTATTCCTTCACACCCTGACAAATCAAGAACCTCTGCCTTAAATATACCCAATGATTTGGCCTCCACAACCGCCTATGGCAATGAATCCCACAGATTCACCACCCTCTGGCTAAAGAAATTCCTCATCACCTCTGTTTTAAAAAGACGCCACTTCTCCTGCTGCCGTACATGGTAAATCCAGAAAACATAATAGAATCAATGAAAAGCCGCACCCAACTGTACGGACAAAGAAGATAATAATAAATAAATAAGCAATAAATATCGAGAACATAAGATCCTTGAAAGTGAGTCTATAGGTTGTGAGAAAAATTGAGTGATGGGGTGAGTGAAGTTATCCCCTCTGGTTCAGGAGTCCGATGGCTGAGGGGTAATCACTGTTCCTGAACCTGGTGGTGTGGGTCTGAGGCTCCTGTACCTTCCTCCCACTGGCAGCAGTGAGAAGAGAGCAAGGATAGCGGTGTTCCTGAACAATTCAGGGATGGGGTGAGTGAAGCTGTGAAGTTATCCCCTCTGGTTCAGGAAACGAAAAGAAAATGAGATGAATTGAGAAGGGGAGAAAGTGAATGAACTGGGCATGGAATATGTCTGGTGGAGTACTGGGATGGATAACTAGCTGGATAATAGTGTTGGAGTCTCAGAGCAGAGGGCACAGCCTCAGAAACCTATTGAATTTTGAAAGGCCTAGACAGAGTGGATGTGGAGAGGATGTTTCCTATAGTGGGGAGTCTAGGACCAGAGGCCACAGTCCATTTCAAGCAGAGATGAGGAGGAATTTCTTTAGCCAGGGGGTGGTGAATCTGTGGAATTCATTACCACGGATGTTGTGGAGGCCAAGACCTTGGGTACAGAAATTTGGCCTGTCCCCTAAAACCCTCACTAATTTTTATAGATGCACCGTAAAGCATTCTTCTAGGGTGCATCACAACCTGGTATGGAGGTTGTCCTGTTCAAGACTGGAAGAAGCTGCAGAAGATCGTGAACACAGCCCAGCACATCACACAAACCAATCTTCCGTCCGTGGACTCACTTTACACCGTACGCTGTCGGAACAGTGCTGCCAGGATAACCAAGGACACGACCCACCCAGCCAACACAATTTTCGTCCCTCTTCCCTCCGGGAGAAGGCTCAGGAACTTGAAGACTCATATGGCCAGATTTGGGAACAGCTTCTTTCCAACAGTGATAAGACTGCTGAACGGATCCTGACCCGGATCTGGGCCGTACCCTCCAAATATCCGGACCTGCCTCTCGGTTTTTTGTGCTACCTTACTTTCCATTTTCTATTTTCTATTTATGATTGATAATTTAAATTCTTAATATTTACTATCGATTTGTAATCCAGGGAGCATGAAGCGCAGAATCAAATATCGCTGTGATGATTGTACATTCCAGTATCAATTGTTTGGCCACAATAAAGTATAAGGAATAAGGTATGTTTAAGGCAGAGGTTGATAGGTTCCTGATTAGCCGGGCCATCAAAGGTTACGGGGAGAAGGCAGGAGAATGGGGTTGAGAGAGAGGTTCAAAGGTCCATTTATTATCAAAGTATACAACTCTAAAATTCTTCAGTTCTCCGGGTAGCCATGAAACAAAGAAAGAAAAGAAAGGCGGGATGATTGTCAAACCCCAAATCCCCACACAAAAAAAATATCAGGTGAGAAAACATAGAATATAAAAACTATAAGATTGAAAAAAGGAGTCTATAGTTCAAGTCTATATCCAAACCACAGAAATAACCTGGCCAACACTTTGAGTCTCTCCTCTCTCCAGTACAGAGCAACCAATCAAAAGGCAAGCAGCAGGCACTCACCTTCTGCACTCGCTTCGATGCTGCAGTCTCCCTTGTCGCTTTAATGAGTGAACAATGGAAGCTTTAATCAGCAAAATGGCTTGCAAATCCTGCAGCCTACCTGCTACAAGGTTTGTGCACGCTGCCTCTGCCTCCCAGAATCCTCTCGGAGACTGCAGAGCGCTGGAACACCCAAACTATCTCCAAACTTCCACACTCAGCTTGATGCTTCAAATGCCCTTGTCACTCTGCTCGATGAACAAAGGAAGCTATAATCAGTGAAATGGGGTCAAACACCAGCTCACGCACCGTCCCACAGCCTTCTCACCACGAGGCTCACTCACACTGCCTCTGCCTCCCAGAATCGTCTCGGAGACTGCAGAGCACTGAAGCACCCAAACAGCAAATCACAGGCTCCAGCAGTTCCAGAGTCACAACCAAGACGAAAAACAAATGCAGAAGACATAAAAGAAGTGAAGAAGATTGTTCTGTCATCTATCCAGAAAATGTCTACCAACAGAGCTCAGTACACAGGTGCCATCTTGACCAGAGATAATAAATCAGCAATGATAGAATTACAGAGCAGACTTAATGGGCCAAATGGCCTAATTCTGCTCCTCTCTTATGGTCTGAAGAGGGAATATTCTGCTAATAGTTTCTTGTGCGATTCACTGTGACAGGTAACATTGCCAGAGAACTGGAACCTTCTCTTTCAGCCATCCACATCAGTGGCTGATGAAGAATCACACATCTGTCTATCAACAGTTGAGGATAGTGTTAAACTTGGAGATGCAGCAAGTCACAACCTTCTAGAACCATTAATCTGCCTACTCCCATCATCCTGCACCCAGACCATCGCCCTCCATAACTCCTCTTATCCATGTAATTATCCAAACTTCTCTTAAACATTGCAATTGAACACACATCTACCATTTCCACTGGCAGCTCATTCCACACTCACACCACCCTCTGAATGAAGAAGTTTCCCCTGGTGTTCCCAGTAAATATTTCACCTTTCACCCTTAACCAATGAACTCTAGTTCTAGTCTCACCCAACCTTAGTGGAAAAAGCCTATTCGCATTTACACTAACTATACCCCTCATAATTTGTATACCTTTATCAAATCACCTCTTAATCTTATACATTCTAGGAAATTCTTAACCAGTTCAAGTTTTCCATAAAACTCATGTCCTCCAGACCCAGCAACAGCCTTGTGATTTTTCTCTGAACTCTTTCAACCTTATTTACATCTTTCCTGTATGTAGATGACCAAAACTGCACACAATACTATAAATTAGGCCTCACCAATGTCTAATACAACTTCAACATAACATCCCATCTCCTGTACTCAGTACTTTGATTTACGATAGCCAATGTGCCAGAAACTTTCTTTACAGCCCTATCTACTTGTGACACCACTTTCAATGAATTATGGACCTGTATTCCCAATCCCTTTATTCTATCACACTCCTCAGTATCCTACTGCTCACTGTGTAAACTCTTTAAAAAATCTTTAATTAGTGGTTAGAAAAAAAATTAACTTGTTTGGTACAACTGTGTCCAATTGTTAAGTCATTTTTTCCCCAAGGGAAGTTTGGGAGCATGGTAACAATATGTAACTCGTGTCAATCCAGGTATCCTTAATGCTTAGAGCAATCTGGCCAATGCATTTTAAAAACAGCTTCAAAAATTCCCTATAAAATAACTATCTACACTTTATCTCAGCAGTTAAAAAAGGAACTGTTATTGGAGAAAAGAATGCTCTACAGGAGCTGCTTTTGACTGGAGTGAAATGTCCTTGGTGTAAGAACATTTTGCTGTATTCCTGATAGTGCCACACAAGAGAGTTCAGTTTATATTAGCTAAGAGGGGGTGCTTGACAAGGGGGATTGTGTGTCAGCGATGGGAGAAGATACGGATGGTAAAATCACTGCTTTATAGTTACAAATGCAGCTGAGTCCTAGCAAACATATTTACAGGTAAGCTGTGTGAACAGCACGGTGACTTCTTGGCCCTTTACATTTGCAGGTTATTGCAAGTGCCATGCAGTCATAAGGCTTGGAATGCAGTTTGTACAGGAAATTCTGTGCGGAACAAAAGATACTGATTGAGTTTTCACAAAGTATTTAAGTTTCTGTTTTGCACTTTTCACCACCTGATTTTGAAGCTTTTGAATATTTGAATCCAAACATCACCTCATCAATAAAACGGTGGTCAGATAGATCGGTAACGATTGGGACGGAAAACCTGTGTTTTTGCATCATTTCTTAGGCATACATGTCAAGCACCAGTGTTTCAGCCCATTTATCAGTTTGTCAGTGTTTTACAAGAGAATAACAGCTTTTATCACAGGAATTGAAGGTTGTCAGTCTGATTGGTTGGTGGGTAAGAGGGGAAGCCATTAGGTTAAATCAGTCTGACATTAGCCAGTTCTCTGCTGCCTGGCTGAAACGCTGGGCATCAACCCTCTCTGCTGAGCAGCAATTCTTGCAATTACAGATCCTTCATTTAAGTCTCTGTCTCCAAATTATAGAACATGGAACTTAACAGCACAGGAACCGGCCCTTCAGCCCTCACCTAATGAACTAGTCATCAAATGGCCAACTAAACTAATCTCCTCTGTATACACAATGTCCATATCCTTCCATTTTCCTCACATTCATCTGCCAATCTAAATGTTGCTTAAAAGTCTCTAATGTATCTGCCTCCGTCACCAACCCAGGCATCCACCACTCTGTGTGAAAACCTTGCACCTCACATCTCCTTTCAAATTACCCCCCCCCATCTTAAATGCATGCCCCCTGGTATTAGACATTTCAACCTGCGAGAAAGGTATTATCTGTCCCTCATAATATTATAAACCTCTATCAAATCTGGCCACATTTTCTGCTGCTCTGAGTTTGTCCAACCTCTCATTATAGCACATGCATTCTAATCCAGGCAGCAAAACCTCGACGTCCCCCCTATGATAGGGCGAGCAGAGCTGTATGCAATACTCCAGATGCAGCCTAACTAGAGTTTTATAAAGCTGTAACATAATTTCTTGCCTTTTGAACTCAATGCCTTGACCAATAAAGGAAAGCGTGTCATATGCCTCCTTAACCACACTAACAGCCTCTGGAGCCACTTGCTACACAGAAAGTGGTGACACAGTTCATACCTCTACTGTATGAACACACACTCCAAAATCCCTCTGCTCATCAACACCGGTAAGGGTCTCACCTTTAACAATCTAATCTCTTTATATTATTATATAACAGTAAATTGCTGACGTGCCATTCAAAGAAAGAAATAATTCAATGTTCAAACTTCACACGAAATTTATTATTAAAGTACATATATGTCACCATATACAACCCTGAGATTCATGTTCTTGTGGGCATTCACAAGAGAAACACAAAAGAAACACAATAGAATCAATGAAAGACCGTACACAACAGAACAGACAAACAACCAATGGTTAAAGCTCAAGAGTTAATTTATTATTGAAATATACAACTCTGAAATTCTTCTTCTCCAGATAGCAATGGAACCAAATAAAAAAAAAGAATGGTAGTAGAATCATCAACCCCCAAATCCCTCCTCCCTGCACAAAATACAAACAAAAACAGAGCAGGCACATTAACCCCCAATCCCCCTCCCCCGCACACAAAAATCGAGAAAGATCAGATGAAAAACACAGAATATAAAAAACTATAAGCCTGGAAAAAAGTCTATAGTCCAAGTCCATATCCAAAACACAGAAAACCTGGGTAACATTCCCAAGCACAGCAGTAGGCCTTACTTCTCCAAAGCAGTGATCAAAAGGCAGTCTCCTCTCTTTAGTAGCAGAGCGATCCCACCAGCGATCAAAAGGCAGAGTCCCCACTCCGATAGCAGAGTGATCCCACCAGTGGTCAAAAGGCAGAGTCCCTTCACCATAGCAGAGCGATCCCACCAGCGATCAAAAGGCAGAGTCCCCACTCCGATAGCAGAGTGATCCCACTAGCGATCAAAAGGCTGTCAGCCGATGCTCACCTTCTGCATTTGCCTCGAAGTTTCAATCTCCCTCGCTGCTTTAATCAGTGAAATGGAGTCAAACATCGGCTGGCAGCCTTCTCACCACTTGGTTCACGCACGTTCCCTCCACCTCCTGGAACCCGCTCGGAGGCTGCAGAGTGCTGAAGTATCCAAACCATCTCCAAACTGCAAATTATAGGCTCCAAAAGTTCCAGAATCGCATTAAAAATGATAAGCAAACATAAAAGACATAAAAGAACTGAAATATATCGTTTCATGATCTGTCCAGAAGATGTTGACTGAAGGTGTGCTGTACACAGGCGCCATCTTGACAGGAAGCAATGTGCAAAAGGCAACAACATGTGCAAATGGAAAAGGAAAAAGATAAACAAATATAATTAATAAATAAGTCGATAAATAAATAAACAATAAATATCAAGAACATGAGATCAAGAGTGCTTGACAGTGAGTCTATAAATTTATTTATTTATTGAGATACAGCCCTTCGAGCCACACTACCCAGCAATGCCCTGATTTAACCTTTGCCTAATCGAAGGTTCAAAGATACATTTAATGTCAGAGAAATGTATACGTTATACATCCTGAAATTCTCTTTCTTCGCAACTATCCACAAAAACAGAGGAGTGCCGCAAAGAATGAGTAACACTTAATTGTTAGAACCCCAAAGTCCCTCCTAGCTTCCCCCTCCCTTGCATAAGCAGCAGCAAAGTGACGAACCCTCCACCCACTGAGAACTCAAGTGTGCAGCAAAGCATCAATAAAGACACAGACTTGCAGTACCCCAAAGACTACTGGTTCACCCGGTAGTTCGACATACCACAGACTCTCTCTCTCTCCCTAATAAGGGAAAAAGAGGTGTCCCTGTTTCACAGTGAGAGGGGAAACACAACAAACAGCTCACTGATTTTCGATGTTAAAAGTCGGTTGCGTCGCTTTTTCTGACCTCTGTGCCCAAAGAACTCGAGTCTCTGGGCACACAGCCAGCAGCCAGGAAGCTGCTTTCGATCTTCTATCTCCCATGACAAACCAATTTCCTGCAGAGGCACCGACCTCGATCCCTCCCGCCTCCAGAGCCACAAAATCCCAAAATTCTGAAGGCACGCTAATTTTTTAGGCCGTGTCCCTGGTATAGTGAATAACGGCTAGTCATGAGACCCTAAGAGTGGGTCCCATTCCCGCAAAGAACTGAAGTCAGCTTGTAACTCCAGGTCAGGGTCTTCAAAACAACCCTGAGAGGGAAAAATAGAGATATTAAAGATGGAAATAGAGCTGTTTTTGAAGATGCAAACAAAGGAGCTGCTTTTAGACACCACTGTCTCCTAAGATGGTAAATCTTTGTAATTTGTTGCCACAGATGGCGGTGGAGGCCAGGTCATTGGGTGTATTTAAGGCAGAGATTGATAGATTCTTCATTACTCAGGGCATGGAAAGTTATGGGCAGAAGGCAGGAGAATGTGGCTGAGAGGGAAATGGATCGGCTGCGAAGGAATAGCAGAGTAGACTCAATGGGCTGAATGGCCTAATTCTGCTCCAATGTCTTATGGCCTTATTGTCTTATGGATCTGTTCAGTAGTGGGGTGAGTGAAGTCAGTTGAAGTTATCTGCTTTGGTTCAAGAGCCTGATTTTTCAGGAAGACTTTTTCTCAACAACTCCTCACAAATGTTTTACTTAAAAGATGTTTTGTTTTCATAATCCACTACACTTATTCAAGGGAAACAGAAAATTCTCAGGTGCAAAAATCTGCAGGTGCTGGAAATCCAAGCAACACACACAAATTTCTAGAGGAAATCAGCAGGTCAGGCAGCATCTATGGAAAAGAGTAAACAGTGGACAATTCAGGATGAGACCCTCATCATGTCTGGAAAAAAGATTACAAGTTAGAGCAAGGAGATGGGGGTAGGGAAGGAAGAAGAACAAGGTGGAGGTAATACTTGGATCAGGGAGAGGGGGAAGGTTGAAGGGGGAATCTGAAAGGAGAGACAGAAGCCCGTGGAAGAAAGGGCTAGGGCTTAAGGGAGCTAGGGCTTTACTCTTTGGAGAGAAGGAGGATGAGAGGAGACATGATAGAGGTGTACAAGATAATAAGAGGAATAGATAGAGTGGATAGCCAGCGCCCCTTCCCCAGGGCACCACTGCTCAGTACAAGAGGACATGGCTTTAAGGTAAGGGGTGGGAAGTTCAAGGAGGATATTAGAGGAAGGTTTTTTACTCAGAGAGTGGTTGGAGCGTGGAATACACTGCCTGAGTCAGTGGTGGAGGCAGATACACTAGTGAAGTTTAAGAGACTACTAGACAGGTATATGGAGGAATCTAAGGTGGGGGCTTATATGGGAGGCAGGGTTTGAGGGTCGGCACAACATTGTGGGCCGAAGGGTCTGTACTGTGCTGTACTATTCTATGTTCTACGTCCTATTAAAGTGAAGGGGCAGGAGAACTAGAAGGAGGTGATGAGGAGGTTGGGAGATGAGGTGAGAGGGGGAGACAGGAATGGAGGGCAATTATCAGAAGTTTGAGAAATCAATGTTCATGCCATCAGGTTGGAGGCAACCCAGATGAAATAGAAGGTTTTGCTCCTCCAGCCTGAGTGTGGCCTCATTGTGGCAGTAGAGGAGACCATAGACTGACATGAGGGAATGGGAATGGAAGTGGGTGGCCACTGAGAGATCCCATTTTTTGCTGATGGATGGAGCACAGGTGCTTGGCAAGGAGGTCTGCCTATCTACTTGGATCTCCCCAACTGGAGGTCACTCCGGGAGCGCTGGACACAGTACGTGACCCCAACAGGCTCACAGGTGGAGTGTCGACTCACCTGGAGGCCTGTTTGGGGTCCTGCATGATAGTGAGGGAGGAGGAGTAGAGGCAGGTGTGGCACTTGTTCCACTTGCAAGGATAAGTGCCAGGAGGGAGACCATTGCAGAGGGATGAATGGACAAGGGAGTCACATAGGGAGCGATCCCTGTGGAAAGCAGGAAGTAAGGGGAAGGAAAAGATATGCTGGGTGGTGGGATCACTTTGGAGATGGTGGAAGTTACAAAGAATTATATGCTGGATGAGGGGGCTACTGGGGTGGTAGATGAGGAAGGAGGAACTCTACTTCTGGTGGGGTCGCAGGAGAATGGGGTGAGGGCAGATGTGTGCGAAATGGAAGAGATATGGGTGAAGGCAACATTGATGGTGGAGGAAGGAAAACCTTTTTCTTTGAAGGGGGAATGACATCTCATTAGTTCTGGAATGAAAAGTCTCATCCTGAGGGCAGCGGCGGTAAAGAAGGAAAAACTGTGAGAAAGGGACAGCATTTTCACAAGTGACAGGGTAGGAAGCAGTATGGTCCAGGTAGCTGTGAGATTCAGTGGATTTGTAAAAGATATCAGTAGATAAACTGTCTCCCATGATAGAGACAGAGAGTTCAAGAATGGGGAAGGAGATGCCGGAAATGGACCAGGTAAATTTGAGAGCATTGGAGACAAAGTTGAGGACGTCAACGAGCTCAGCATTGGTGCAGGAAGCAGCCCTAACGTAGTCATTGAGGTAGCGTAGGAAAAGTTGGTGAGTAAAACGAGTGTAGGCTTGGAACCATAGACTGCTCCCTGTAACTGACAAAAAGGAAGGCATAGCTGGGACCCATGCAAGTGCCCACGTCTGCACCTTTTGTTTGAAGGAAGTGGGAGGAGCTGAAGGAGAAATTATTGAGAGTGAGGACCAGTTCAGTCAGACGGAGGAGAGTGGTGGTGGAGGGGAACTGGTTGGGTCTGTAGCTAGAAAGAAGCCAAGAGATTTAAGTCCCTCCTGATGGGAGATGGAGGTGTATAGGGACTGGACATCCATGATGAAAATGAGACAATTGTGGCCAGAGAACTTGAGGTCATAGAAAAGATCTAAAGCATGTGAAGTGTCACAGATGTCGGTAGGGAGGGACTGAACCAGAGATGACAAAACTGAGTCGAGGTATGCAGTTCAGTGTGATAAGAATAAGCAGAAACAATAGGTCTACCTGGACAGACGGGCTTGTGGATCTTGAAGAGTTAGAAATGGGAGGTCCGGGTTAAGGGATCTATGACGTCGGTAGCAATGAATGGAAGATCCCCAGAGCTAATAAGGTCAGTGATAGTGCAGGTGACAATGGCCTTGTGCTCTTTCGTGGGATTCATAAGACCATAAGACATAGGAGCAGAATTAGGCCATCCACCCATTGAGTCTGCTCTGCTATTCCATTATGGCTGATCCTGGCTCCCACTCACACCAATACACCTGCCTTCTCACCATATCCTTTGATGCCCTGGCAAGTCACGGACTTGGCCTCTACCACAGTCTGGTGGCAGAGAATTCCACAGATTCACTACTCACAGGAAAAAAATGCCTCCTTACCTCTGTTCTAAAAGATTGCCCCTCAGTTTTGAGGCTGTGCCCTCTAGTTCTGGGTACCCCCACCATAGGAAACATCCTCTCCATATCCACCTTGTCTTTTCCCTTCAACATTCGGTTGGTTTCAATGAGATCCCCCCGCATTCTTCTAAATTCCAGTGAGAACAGGCCCAAAGCTGCTAAACCACTCTTCATATGTTAACCACTTCATTCCCAGAATCATCCTTGTGAACCTCCTCTGGACCCTCTCCAATGAAAACACATCCTTTTTGAGTAATAGGGCCCAAAACTGTTGACAATACTCTAAGTGCACCTGACTAGTGTCTTATAAAGCCTCTGTATTATCTCTTTGCTTTTATATTCTATTCCTCTTGAAATAAGTGTTAACATTGCATTTATCTTCTTTACCACAGACTCAACCTGCAAATTAACTTTCTGAGAGTCTTGCACAAAGACTCCTAAGTCCCTCTGCACCTCTGATGTTTGAACCTTCTCCCCATTTAAGTAATAGTCCACACTATTGTTCCTTTTGCCAAAATGCATTATTGTACATTTTCCAACACTGCCACATTTTGTCCATTCTTCCATTTTGTCTAAGTCCTGCTACAATTGCATTGCTTCCTCAGCACTACCTACCAGTCCAACTATCTTCACATCATCCACAAACTTTGCCACAAAGCCATCAATTCCATCTCCAGCATTATTTTCCAGTGCTCCAATATCAACTCTCACCTCCTTTTTATTCTTTAAAAAACTGCAAAAATTTTTAGTATCCAGCTTTGCATTGTTGGCTAGTTTTCCTTCTTATTTCATCTTTTCCTTTCTTATAGCTTTTTCGGTTGCCTTTTGTTGGGTTTTAAAAGCTTCCCAATCATCCAACTCCCACTCACTTTTGCTGCATTATGTGCACTTTCCTTGGCTCTTATGCAGTCCCTAACTTTCCTTGTCAGCCATGGTTGCCTACCCCTGCCATTTGAAAACTTCTTCCTCTGTGGGACATATCTATCCTGCACCTTGTGAAGTATTTCCAGAAACTTCAGCCATCTCTGCTTGCCATTGTCCCCACCAGTATCCTCCTCCAATCCACATGGGCAAGCTCCTCTCTCATGCCTCTGTAAATCCCTTTATTCCATTTCGATACTGATACATGTGACTTATGCTTCTCCCTCTTAAATTGCAGTATGAATTCAATCATATTATGATCACTGTCTCCTAAGAGTTCCTTCACATTAAGCTCCCTGATAAGATCTGGGTTATTACACAACACCCAATCTAAGATCGCCTTTCCCGAAGCAGGCTCAAGCACAAGCTGCTCTAGAAAGCCATCTCACAGGCAATGAACAAATTCCCTTTCTTATAACATCAGTGAAGTTCCAGAGCTCTCCTTTTCTATAGCAGTTGTACGAGTAGTGTGGTTCCTTCAGGGTAGTAGTGCAATCACTCAAGTCAATATGCTGTTCTCCTAACTAGTTGTCTATTGGTGGGTTTCCATGTGGCGGTAGAGGCTGATCCAGGGTTCACGTGATGAAGAATGCTTGTGTCTGACTGTGCTTAACATGGGAAGGCTGATGCACAGGTGGGCAGCACGCGGTGCTTGATAGATCAGGGTCAGGGTCCGGTGGCCTGGAATACAAAGCGAATGGGAACCGTTCACTGGGCCGTTGTGATGTGTGATCATTTTCCACCAGCTCCATGGGTATTGGTTGGATCGCTGTTTGTCTGGAATCTTCCGCTTGACTGTACCACCATGGGTGACCCTGTCAGCAGCTAAACGCCAGACGACATCACTCTGGAGATCTCAGGAACTCACAAGGTGTTGATTCTTGGAGAAGACTTTTCTGTACAACACCTGACCCTCTCTATCATCTTCCTGTCCTGAATATGGCCGTTATCCTCTTCTAAAGGGTTACAGCTCAGAGATTTTGTCATGTACTACACATCACCCCATGCCCTCAGGCATTAGGACAATAATCTCCTTCAGAAAGAATAGAAGAAAACATAAAATGATGTTATCCTTCATTTTCCCTTCACTTTACAGGTTTAATATTAGGCTTCCAGTCAAGAAGGGGAAAACTGTGGTAACTTGTCTGACTAAGGTTTAAATTTTCAACCTTAAATGATTTTGTGCATGTGGAAAGCTGACACTTGGATATTTTATTTGGAGTTGAATGAGACTGGGTGCAAAATGATTCCATACTTTCCCTTTTCCAAGAGTTAATTTTGTTGTTTTCTAACTATGACTGAGAAAGCTGCCGCCTGGACTAGATATCATGTCTTTTCAGTTATATAAAGAGTAAAAGGGAGCTGAGAGTTGATATTGGACCTCTGGAAAATGATGCAGGTGAGGTAGTGATGGGGGACAAAGAAATGGCAGATGAACTTAATGGGTACTTTGCATCTGTCTTCACTGTGGAAGACCCTGGCAGTGTGCCAGAGGCCTGTGAGTGCCAGGGAGCAGGAGTGAGAGCTATTGCTATTTCAAAGGAATACTGAAAGGTCTTAAGATGGATCAGTCACTTGGACCAGATGCACTACATCCCAGAGTGCTGAGTGAGGTTGCAGAGGAGATAGCAGATGTATTGGTTAATATCTTTCAAGAATTACTTGATTACTTTTTACTGTGCCATGGTCTGTTCTTTATCAAATTACAGTATTGCTTTGCACTGTTGTAATTATATGTTATAATGATGTGGTTTTTGTCAGTTTTTCAGTAGTTTGTCATGTGTTTCTGTGATATCATTCTGGAGAAACGTATCATTTCTTAATGCATGCATTACTGAATGACAATAAAAGAGGACTGCGCATCTTCGTAATCTAATCTAATTATAGCATGGTCCCAGAGGACTGGAAAGTTACAAATTTCACTCCAGTCTTTAAGAAGGGAGGAAGACAAAAGAAAAGAAATTATTGGCCAGTTCAAGATGGAACATCAAGATGGTGCCGTGTAAGGCAACCGTGTCGTGCATTCCGAATTGGCATTGTAGTCTTCGGCTTCTCTTTCTACATCTGTCATGGTTCCATTTGGCTGTTCCCCTTTAATGCTCCTTTCTCCCTGATTATGCCCTAATTTCAGTCATTAGATTTCCAATTGCTGCTAGTTTACTTAATTACAGTACACCTGGTTTTCACCAGAGACTGTGAAATTAGTAACATGGCGTCAGTATCACAGGTTGCCAGTTTGTTGGTCTATTCTGGTGTGATACTTCGTTCACTTGTCCGATTAGAACCGTTAGTTCTAAGTTTAGTTCCGAGTTCAGCTCTAGTTTCAAGGTAGTCCCTGTAAATCCGGTCTCCTTGTCAAGATTCCTCCGGTTTGCTGTTCTATGTTCACGTCTACGCCAGCATCCCCAAATCAGTCGATGTGCTGGTGTCCTGCGCTTGGGTTCTCCTCAGTCGCCCCGTGCAACAACATCTTTCTGCACTCCTCTTACAAGAAGCTGAAAGTCACATCAGGTACGATCGAATGACTCTTTTGAACATCAGAAAGACGGCATTCAGTCATAACATAGAAACACAGAGACATAGGAAACCTACAGCACACAATGGTTCTTTGGCCCACAGTGCTGTGCCAAACATGTCCTTACCTTAGAATTTACCGAGGGTCACCCATAGCCCTCCATTTTTCTAAGCTCCATGTTCCTATCCGGGAGTCTCATAAAAGACCCTATCGTATCTGCCTCCACCACTGTCGCCAGCAGCCCATTCCACACACTCACCACTCTCTGTGTAAAAAACTTACCCCTGACATCTCCTCTGTACTTACTTCCAAGCACCTTAAACCTGTGTCCTCTTGTGATAGCCATTTCAGCCCTGGGAAAAGCCTCTGACTATCCACACGATCAATTCCTCTCATCATCTTATACACCTCTATCAGGTCACCTCTCATCCTCCGTCGCTCCAAGGAGAAAAGGCTGAGTTCACTGAACTTGTTTTCTTAAGGCATGCTCCCCAATCCAGGTAACATCCTTGTAAATCTCCTCTGCACCCTTTCTATGGTTTCCACATCCTTCCGAACATGCTGCCTTGGGACCTCCTGCTCACACGAACCATGAGAGGTTCATTCACCACACCGGCATTACAGATGAAGAATCGCTGGAGGTGAGGAAGAAGAGCTGGCATCTTGATTAGTTTAAGATGTCGTGCAAATCGGACTGGCGCTCCCTAGCTTACCCCTGGGCAATGTACAGTCCCTAGACAACAACCAGTGTGAGCTGAGAGCTAGAATCTCCTACCAATGGGAAACAAAGCACTATAACATCTACTGCTTTACCGAAACCTGGTTGTCAGAGGAGATATCAAACCAAACCATCGAACCCGGTGGGTTCTCTGTGTTCCGAGCAGACAGGTGTAAAGACCCGTCTGGGAAAGGTAAAGGTGGGGGAGTATGTTTCATGGTGCAACACAGGTAGCATGCACACCCTCAAATCCTGTTGCTCCCAGGATCTGGTGTACCTTTTGCTGCTATGTCAGACTTTCTGGCTGCCTGGAGAATTCATGTCTGTTATTATTACAGCTGTGTACATCCCACCAAAGGCCAATACCAACCGGGCTCCCAATGGACTTTGTGAAACCATCAATATCCATGAAACCACACACTCAGAGGCTGCTTTCATCATTGCTGGAGACTTTAACCAAGCTTCACTGGCCAGAACTTACCCAATGTTCTGCCAACACATCGAGGTGAGCATGCGGGAGGAAGCATACTTCCACTGCTGCTCTCCCTTCCTCAATGCTTGCAAAGCACTTCTCCGCCCTCTGCTTGGAAAGACTGGCTGTTTCTCCATCTTGCTCCTACCCTCCCACAGGCAGAAATTGAAGCAGGAAGCGGCCATACTGAAAACTATCCACTGCTGGTCCAGCCAATCAGACTCAGTTTTACAAGATTGCTTTGATAGCATCACCTGGGAGATACCTCAAGCTGAGAACATCTCCGAATACACGGAGGGGTCACAAGCTTCATTTGGAATTGCATTGAAGACATTGTTCCCCAAAAATTGGTCTGGGTCAACCCAAACCAAAAAACTTGGATAAATAGTTTAGTGTGTGTTGCTCTCAGTGCAATCCTTCAGCTCTAGGGACCAACAGGAACTCAGGAGATGCCACTATGATTTACATAGAGCCATCAAGGTGGGGACAAAATCCAGTCACAACTCCATGACAATGACACACACAGAGCATGGCAGGGCCGCACAGACTTCAAGAGGAAACAGTGGTACAGCCAACATTGCCACCTCACTCATGAACAAGCTAAATGTCTTTTTATGCTCTATTTGACTGAATCCCCAAGGACAGCCACCACTTTGGTCACCTCCGAGGCTGAAGTACGTAGAACATTCCAGTGTGTCAACAGCCACAAGGCAGCGGGGCCGGATGGCATCCCAGGGCGCGTCCTCAAAGTGCGTGCTGAACAGCTGGCTGGTGTGTTTCCGGATAGTTTTAATCTCTCCCTCTCCCACAGTGTAGTGCCCTCCTGTTTCAAATTGTCCATCATTGTGTCTGTTTCTGAGAAAACCAAGGTAGCATGCCTGAATGATTGGTGCCCTGTCACACTCACCTCAATTATAAGCAAATGCTTTGAGAGGCTGGTTAAAGACTACATCTGCAGCTTGCTACCACCCACACGGGACCCCTACAATTCGCCTACCGACGGAACCAGTCTACTGATGACGCCATAGTCGCAGCACTACACACTGTCCTCACTCAGCTGGAGAAGAGGGATGCATACATTAGAATGCTGGTTCTGCACTACAGTTCAGCATTCAACACCATAATTCCCTCCAGACTTGGCAGGATGCTCAGGGACCTGAGCCTGCACCCCAACTTGTACAGCTGGATCCTAGACTTCCTGGCAGATCACCAGCATGTGGTAAGAGTGGGCTCCCTCACCTCTGCCCCTCTGACCCTCAACACAGGTGGCCCCAGGGTTGTGTCCTGAGTCCCCTCCTCTACTCCCTTTACACCCTGACTGTGCTGCCACACACAGCTCCAATCTGCTGATCAAATTCGCAGATGACACGACTTTGATCGGCCTTATTCAGACAGCCTACAGAGGAGAGGTTGACACCCTGACACAGTGGTGCCAGGATAACAATCTCTCCCTCAATGTCCAAAACACAAAGGAGTTGATTGTGGACTACAGGAGGAATGGAGACAGGCTCACCCGATCAACATCAATGGGTCTGCAGTTGAGAGAGTGAATAGTTTCAGTTCCTCGGTATACACATCACTGATGATCTCACTTGAACTGTACACACCGGCTTTGTGGCAAAAAAAAAGCACAACAGCATTTCTTCCCAAGCACCTATGAAGAAGTTCAGCATGGGCCTCCAAATCCTCAAAACCTTCTATAGGGGCACCACTGACTGGCTGCATCACCAACTGGTATGGGAACTGCACCAACCTTCATCGCTGGGCATGGACATACCACGGGGAGTGATACGGACAGCCCAGCACATCTGTGGATTTGAACTTCCCTCCACTGAGGATATTTACAGCAGAAAGTGCAGAAAGAAGATCGTCGGGGACACCAGTCACCCCAACCATAAACTGTTTCAACTCTTTCCATCTGGCAAACACACCGCAGCATTAAAGCCTGGACCAACAGGCTAGGGGACAGATTCTTCCTACAAGCCATTGGACTAATAAATTCACATTGCCACGGAGTCATAACACAAAGATTTTTACTCCCTCAAGTTGTGGGATGGATGTAAGATTATAAATAAATTCTAATTCTAATTCTAGTTAGTCTAACCTCAGTGCTTGGGAAAATGTTGGAGTCTATTACAGTATTAAGAGTGAGGTTTTGGGGTACTAGGAGACTAATGATAAAATAAATCAGTCAGCGTGGTTTCTGTCAAGGGAAATCTTGCCTGAAAAATCTGTTAGAGTCCTTCGAGGAGGTAATAAACAGGGTGGACAAAAGAGAGACAGTGGATGTCGTTTACTTGGATTTTCAGAAGACATTTGATAAGGTGCCACACATGTGGCTGCTTAACAAGATAAAATCCTATGGTGTTACAGGAAGGCTACTGGCATGGATAGAGGAATGGCTGACAGACAGAAGGTAGTGAGTGAGAATAAAAGGGCCTTTTCTGGTTGGCTGCCAGAGACAAGGGCTGTTCCTCAGGGGTCAGTACTGGGATTGCTACTTTTCACATTGTTAGTCAATAATTTAAATGTTGGTATTGATGGCTTTGTGGCAAAGTTTGCAGATGATACAAAGATAAGTGGAAGGGTAGGTAGTGCTGAGGAAACAATGTGATTGCAGAAGGACTTAGACAAATTCCAGAGAAAATTCTTAGCTTCCAGCGGGGACCTGCTGCCTGTGCACTGGGCCACTTAGTCGCCAGGCAGGTAAGGGCTGATGCCAATTCAGAACCCTTACTCTTCACTGGGGGGACAGGGACTAATTAAACTTTCCAAATCTGACCACTCTTTCCTCTCACTCCTCAGAAATGATCGAAGCCTGTCTCTGAAATCTCCGCCCCCAACTATGGGCAACTCAGCTTGTGACCCAGCCTGCTGGGCTCCCTCCTCCTCCTCCCTGACAGTATGGACATGCCATAGCCCCACCTCACCTGGGGCACCGATAGACACTGGCAGTCCCACCACCGTTACGTCAGCACTAGTCTGAACTAAAACAAGGTCTGAGCCCACCATTTTATCAAACCTTCATGCTACGATTTCAACTTTGCCAACAACTTTAACCAAAAATCCAATTAACAATCATCCAGGGTACGAATATCCACCCCACTTAACATGCACACATTAATTACCAGCAATCCCACAGAGGCACACCAGCACAGATTTAAACAGGGCAATCACACAGCATCCAACGGAATCAATCCCGGACGAGCCCCCACAATTGTAACCCTCAGGCTCGCCCAGCTCGTGCTCATCTAGGGGAAACAGCCTTTAGCTCCACCAAACTGGATAATCACATTTGTGTGGGTGCTGTGTAATGTACCCCCAGTTACAAACCCACAACGCAAAATATCAGACAGTACACCATATGCAATTAAATGATTGAATTTTATGAATCTTAATCTGAATATAGGATTAGTAATGAAAATAAACAAAAAAGGGGGGCCCAAGTCAAGTCAAAGTCACATTGGAGCTCACTCAGTAGTCATTCTTCCACCATCGGTCTCCGCCAAACGTCACCAACCTTCAGACCCTCAGATCCCATCTACTCCGTCCGGTGGTCTACCAGCTCTCTCCACACACGCCTTTCCTCTTCATCTCTCCTTGACAAAAGACCACGAGAAAACATCCTTCCAGGTACACAAGATAGAGCAACAATCTCCGATTGGCTAACATGCATAACCACAATCCTGTTATCTCCAGCCATAACCTAAACATTACTGCTACAGAGAAACCATTACCTCATCAGTGAGCTTACAGAGAAGCCATTACATTTATATTAGTTATTTATTTATTATTTAGAAGTTCAACGGGAAACAGGCCCTTCCAACCTAACAAGCTGTGCCACCCAAAAACCCACCTATTTAACCCTAGCCTAATCACAGGACAATTTTCAATGATCAATTAACCTACTAACCAGAACGTCTTTGGAATGTGGGAGGAAACGCACACAATCACAAGAGAATGTAGAAACCTTCTAACACAGGATGCCGAAAATAACTCCAAACTCGAATGCTCCAAGCTGTTATAATCAGAATCCTGATATCACACTGAGGAGTGCAATAAACTCCGATAAACTCCAAACTCAAATGCTGCAAGCTGTTATAATCAGAATCCTGATATCGCACTGAAGAGTCATAGAACACTACAGCACATGAAGAGGCCCTTCAGCCCATCTAGTATGTTAGGTGCTTTTGCCACCATGGGAAAAGTTTAACCTTTCTATTAAGGAAGAATTCATTGTGAAGCACAATGGACAGCTGAGTTTTGTGTACTTACTATACTCCCTCCTTAATCTGAATGCCTGGCTAAATCTCACAACCATTATTTCTGTAATAAACCAATTATTTTGTAAATCATTGTGCAGTGCCCTCTAGTGCTGGTGTAAACAAGGAAAGCAAACCCCTGCACGGACAACAGTCATGGGATTCGTTGTCGAAAGCATCTGATCCTGAAACACGCTCAGCAGAGTCCACTATCACCCACGCAACCCACAAGAGGCACCATGACTTACTGAGAAGAGTTGGAGAATTCATTCCAGGACCGAGTCCTGAAACTAGATATCGGTGCAAGATGATAAGAGGCATAGATCAAGTGGATAGCCAGAGGCTTTTTCCCAGGGCAAAAGAGACCAATGCAAAGGACATAATATTAATGTGACTGGAGGAAAGTATGGGGTGGATGTCAGATGTTTACAGAGTGGTGAGTGTGTGGAACCAGAGTTGGTGATGGTGACATATATTAAAGATTTCTGAGGAACTTAGGAAGGCACATGGATGATAGAAAAATGGAGGATTATGTGGGCAGGAAGGGTTGGATTGATCTCAGACTAGGTTAAAAATTCGGCACTAATCACTTGCCAAAGGGTCTGCACTGTTCTGTAGTGTTCAGCATTCTATGTTTTCTGATCTGCTGAATTCAGAACAACTAAATCTATAAGCAACACACACAAAATGCTGGAGGAACCCAGCAGTTCAGGCAGCATCTATGGAAAAGAATAAACTGTTGACATTTTGGGCTGAGACCCTTCTTCAGGACTGTAAAGGAAGAGGAGAAATCAGAGTGAGAAGGTAGGGGAGAGGAGAAAGAGGTACAAAGTGGCAGGTGATAGGTGAATCCGGGAGAGAGGGAGGGGGTGAAGTAAAGAACTGGGAAGTTGATTGGTGAAAGAGATACAGGGCTGGAGAAGTGGGAATCTGATTGGAGAGAACAGAAGGCCATGGAAGAAAGGGAAGGAGGAGGAACATCAGAGGAAAGTGATGGGCAGGTAAGGAGGTAAAGTGAGAGGGAAATGGAAATGGAGAATGGTGAAGGGGAGGAGTGGGAGCCATACCAGAAGTTCAGGAAATCAATATTCATGCCATCTACTTGGTGTCAAAATGGCAGGGCATTGGGAGCAAGGGTGGACCCAAATGCAAGAGACATCTTGTGAGGTTACTTAAATTTAGTTTATTGTTTGATACCAGGAGAGCAAGACAGAAGCAGGAATAATGAACAGAATTAGGACTCAGGACTATGACTAGGCTGGAACCAAGGCTCTGGGCTTGGACTCAGAATTGGCTCCCAGAACTAGAGGAGTCATGAAGAGGCTAGGGTATGGACTCCGAGCCAGAGACTGGAGAAGGACCCAGTACCTGGGTCTTGCCTCGGGTTCGGACCCCAGAACCAGGCATGGACATGACATGGGCTAGGGAGAGGAGGAACACGGAAAACAGAGCCTCGGTCTCGGGAGAGCAGGTACATGGAACCATGGACACATACACAGAACAGAGAGCCGGGACCCCTCCTTGGGTACAGGACATCGGGCCGGGACTCATGACCCTCCGTGGGGCAACGGCAAGACGGCCTGACTTACCCCACGGAGGCGAGGACAAGACAAGACAAGACATGACCCCCTGAGGGGCAATGGCAAGATGGCCTGACTTACCCCACGGAGGCGAGGACAAGGCAGGACAAGACAAGACCAACACGAATGAACATCAGACGGTACCTATCTAGCTCCGGTGATGGAACTAGACCAAAGTGCAGGCGGGGGCTGCAGACGAGGGCTAGAGGCGAGAGGGGCAGAGAAGGGATTCAGACAAGGGGGTAGGACAGGAATCATAGACTGCCAGGGCCAGGACTTGACTTGGGGCCTCCGGGTAGTTGTGAGCTCTCGACGCGGCCCAGGAACAGTAGACAGAGGTTCTTGATTCCCTCTGGCGGGTTAACTGACGGACCCACCTCGGTGACGAAACTTTGCAGGCTCGCTTTGGCGAGGTAACTGGACAGGGTTGCCCCGGTAAGGGGAGGCCAATCACCAGCACTCGCTTCGGGCGGAGACTAGGCTTGCTCCGACCAGATGACATTGGCACGCCGTACCTTTAGTGACTTTGCAGACGCTCTCGCACTGAACAGCTGAAAGCCGGAGACTATAAACTACCGGTTCAGCCGAGTGTTAATTGCCTCTAATCACCAAAGTCGAGGGAAACGGGAAAACAAGGAATCAACGGTCCGGATCGTAACATAAACAAGATAAATTTAAAGGGACCCCGATCCGGACCATGACACTTGGAGGCTACCCAGACGGAATACAAGGTGTTGTTCCTCCAACCTGAGTGTGGGCTCATTGCAACAGTAGACATATCAGAATGGGAATGGGAAGTGGAATTAAAATGGGTGCCCACTGGGAGATCCCACTTGTTCTGGCAGATGGAGCATAGGCGCTAGGAAAAGCAGTCTCCCAATCACAACAGGCCACACCGGCAACACCGGATACGGTAGAGCAGGGGTCTCCAACCTTTTTAGCACTGCAGACCGGTTTAATATTGACAATATTCTTGCGGACTGGCCGACCCGGGGTGGGGGGGGTAGGGTTGCCAACGGACAAGAGTAGCAGTCAAAAGATATGTTGTGTTTGCCCCGAGAAAGACTACAATGACTATGAAGCCTTGCACGGGCACCGGTGCGCATGTGTGTACCTGCCGATATTATTCTCTGCAAATTGTTTTTGGGCGATTCTGTTCGGGGGGGTTGGGGGTGTTAATCATGACTGAAATATAGGTGATAAGTGGCTAATACACTCAATTTCATTTCTAAAAGGGATTATCTAACGAATTTAATATTAAACACACAGCGCATATTTTCCTCGCATGAATATAGTGATAAGTCAATCATCAGGGGAGGACAGGGGAGCTTGAAGTAAGTGTTGAAAGAACTTCCAGTAGAAGTGCTAGAGGCAGGTTCGATATTATTTAAAGAAAAATTTCATAGGTAAATGGACAGGAAAGGAATGGAGGGCTGTGGGCTGAGTGCAGGTCGGTGGGGCGAGGTGAGAGTAGCGTTCGGCACGGACTAGAAGGTCAGAGATGGCCTGTTTCTGTGCTGTAATTGTTATATGGATATATAAGTCACTTCTCAGTCAATAGCATCATAACATTTTAAGTAACGTTTGGATATTAAACACACAGCACATATTTTCCCCGTATGAACGTATAAAATCATTACAACACACCAATATCGCTGAATCAGTGGAGCCCTGGGCTTGTTTCCCTGCAACAAGACGGTCCTATCGAGCGGTGATGGGAGACAGCGATAGTCGAACGGGGTTCCTTATGTCCAGTCTTTTCCGCAATTTAGTTTTCGTTGCATTCATTGCAGAGATATGTTGGAAATGGAAGCAACATTTTCAGTGCTTTTGTGGCTATCTCAGGATATTTAGCCTTGACTTTGATCCAGAATTCCGGCAGAGATGTTATGTCAAACATACTTTTCAGCCCGCTGTCATTTGCAAGCTCGAGGAGTTGATCTCCTTCCTGCGCTGACATGGATGACGCGCGGGTAATGACCTCGCGTGTGTTCAAGCTCAACAGTGAATGAGGGAATGAGGAAAGGTGCAGCTGACTCATATTGCCAAATCATATCGTTTCCTCACGGCCCAGTAGCAAATGCTCTGCGGCCCGGTGGTTGCGGACCACTGCGGTAGATAACCCCAACAGACTCATAGATGAAGTTTTGCCTCACCTGGAAGGATTGTTGGGGCCCAGAATGGTAGTGAGGGAGGAGGTGTTGGGGCAGGGGTAGTACTTGTTTCACTTGCAAGGGTAAGTGCAGGAGGGAGATCAGTGGGGAGGGACAAATGGACAAGGGAGTCATGTAGGGAGGGATCCCTGCAGAAAGCAGAAAATGGGGGGGTGGGGAAGATGTGCTTGGTAGGGGGATCCCGTTGGAGATGGTGAAAGTTACAGAGAATTATGTGCTGGACCGAGAGAATGGTGGAGTTTTAGGTGAGAACTCTATCCCTGGTGGGGTGTCGGATGGATGGGGTGAGGGTAGACGTACATGAAATGGAGGAGGTGTGGTTGAGGGCAGCATTGATGGTGGAGGAAGGGAAGCCCCTTTCTTTGAAGAAGGAGGACATCCCCTTCATTCTAGAATGAAAAGCTTCATCCTTAGAGAAGATGTGCTGGAGACAGAGCAATTGAGAGAAGGGGATGGCGTTTTTACAAGTAACAGGGTGGGAAGAGGCATAGTCCAGGTAGCTGTGAGAGTCCGTGGGTTAATAATAGACATCAGTGAATAAGCTGTCTCCAGAGATAGAGGCAGAGAGATCGAGAAAGGGGAGGGAGGTGTCAGAAATGAACCAGGTAAACTTGAGGGCAGGATGGAAGTTGGAGGCAAAGTTGATGAAATCGACGAGCTCAGTATGGGTGCAGGAAGCAGCACCAAGGCAGTCGTTGATGTACTGTAGGAAAAGTTGGGGAATGATACCAGTGTAGGCTTGGTGCATAGACTGTTCCACATAGGTGTATAAAATGATGAGAGACATTGATCGTGTGGGTAGTCAGAGGTTTTTTCCCAGGGCTGAAATGGCTAAAATGAGAAGGCACAGTTTTAAGGTGCTTGGAAGCAGGTACAGAGGAGATGCCAGGGGTAAGCCTTTTACGCAGAGAGTGGTGAGTGTGTGGAATGGGCTGCCGGCAACGGTGGTGGAGGCAGATACAATAGGGTTGTTTAAGAGACTCCTGGATAGGTACATGGAGCTTAGAAAAATAGAAGACTATGGGTACCTCTAGGTAATTTCTAAAGTACGTACATGTTCGACACAGAATTGTGGGCCAAAGGGCCTGTATGGTGCTGAAGGCTATCTATTTTCTATGTGCTATAGCTGACAAACAGGCAGGCATCGCTGGGACCCATGCGAGTGCCCATGGCTACACCTTTTGTTTGAAGGGAGTGGGAGGAGCCAAAGGAGAAGTTATTAAGAGTGAGGACAAATTCCACTAGATGGAGGGCAGTAGTGATGGGGAACTGGTTGGATCCGGTGTCCAGAAAGAAACAGAGAGCTTTGAGGCTTTCCTGGTGGGGAATGGAGGTGTATAGATACTGGACATCCGTAGGTGAAAATTAAATGATCGGGGCCACCCATTTTAACTCCACGTCCCATTCATATTCTAACATGTCAGTCCATGGCCTCCTTTACTGTTGCGATGAGGCCACACTCGGGTTAGAGGAGCAACACCTTATATTCCTTCTGGGTAGCCTCCAACCTGATGGCATGAACATTTCTCAAAACTTCGTAATGCCTCCCCCCCAACCCACCTTCACCATTCCCCATTCCCATTTCCCTCTGTCCTTATCTCCTTACCTGCCCATCGCCTCTTTCCCTCTGGTGCTCCTCCCCTTCTCTTTCTTCCGTGGCCTTCTGTCCTCTCCCATCAGATTCCCCTCCTCCAGCCCTGTAACTCATTCACCAATCAAATTCCCAGCTCCTTACCTTACCTCTCCCAGTTTCATCTTGCACCTTGTGGTCCTTCTTCCCCTCCCACCACTTTCTTACTCTGACTCCTCATCCTTTTTCTCCAGTCCTGATGAAGGGTCTCAACCCAAATCTTCGACTGTGCTCCTCCAGCATTATGTGTGTGTTGCTTGGATTTCCAGTATCTGCAGATTCTTTCCTGTTTGAGGTTGTTATAGTAGGTGATTTAAACTTTCCACAAATGATCTAGGAATCACATACAGTGAAAGGATTAGATGGGATGAAGTTTGTCAAATGTGTTCAGGAAAGTTTCTTTCATCAGTATGGAGAAGTCCCAAGAGAGCGAGAGATACTTGATCTACTATTAGGGAATGAGACAGGGCAGGTGACAGAAGTTTGTGTAGGGGAACACTTTGCATCCAGTGACCACAATGTCATTGGTTTCAATGTAAGTCTGCAAAAAAATTGGTCTGGTCCACAGGTTGAGATTCTAAATGGGAGAAGGCCAATGTTTGATGGTATCAGAAATGGTCTGGTAAGTGAGGGTTGGGACAAGCAGTTTTCTGGCAAAGGTGTACTTGGTAAGTGGGAGGCCTTCAAAAGTGAAATTTTGAGAGTACAAAGCTTGGAATGTGCCTGTCAGAATAAAAAGTAAAGATAAAAAGTGTAGGGAACCTTGGTTTTCAAGAGATATTTAGATTAGATTGTGAGGACACGCAGTCCTCTTTTATTGTCATTTAGTAATGCATGCATTAAGAAATGATACAATTTGTTCCTCCAGAATGATATCACAGAAACACAAGACAAACCAAGACTAAAAAAAACTGATAAAAACCGCATAATTATAACATATAGTTACAACAGTGCAAAGCAATACCGTAATTTGATGAAGAACAGACCATGAGCACGGTAAAAAAAATCTCAAAGTCTCTCGAAAGTCCCACCATCTCATGCGGACGGTTAAAGGAAGAAAACTCTTCCTGCCATGAGCTTCCAGCGCCGCAAACTTGCCGATGCAGCATCCTGGAAGCACCCGACCACAGTCCGACTCTGAGAAAACTTCGAGCCTCCGACCAGCTCTCCAACACCGAGCACAGAGTACCATCTCTGCCGAGCGCTTCGACCCCGGCCCCGGCAACAGGCAATAGGCAAAGCCGAGGATTTGGGGCCTTCATCTCCTGAGATTCTCGATCGCTCAGTAGCAGCGGCAGCGAAGCAGGCATTTCAGAAGTTTCTCCAGATGTTCCTCTGTGCTTCTTCACGTCTGTCTCCAACAAATCAGGATTGTGCACGGCATCCTACTTCACAAATATGATATCAATTCGGAGCAGCCGCACACGCTGCGTCACGCCGTCATCTTCTCCTCCCCCTAGTTAAGAGGAAAAGGAGGTGCAAGCAGAAAAAAATGAGGCACTTATGGAGTACAAGAAATGTAACAGAACATTTACGAAAGGAATCAGGAAGGTTAAAAAAAGGAATAAGTTTAGTAGACAAGGTGAAGGAGAATCCTGGGGATTCTACAGGTATATAAGAGCAGAATTATTGGAAGGTCAGAATGGCAATCCACGTTTGGAGCCAAAACAGATAGGGAGATTTTAAATGAATTCTTTACATCTGTATTTACTTGGGAGACAGATGCAGAGTCTACAGAAGTGAGGCAAAACTTCATGGACCCTGTACGGATTAGAGAGGAGGAGATGTTGTCTACCCCGATACAAATCAGGGTGAATAAATCCCCAGTGCATGACTAGGTGTTCTGTGAGGCCCTATGGAGGTAAGTGTAGAAAATGCCATAAGGCCATAAGACCATAAGACATAGGAGTAAGATTAGTCCATTCAGCCCATCGCCATTCCGTCATGCTGATCCCGGATCCCAATCAAACCCATACACCTGACTTCTCCCCATATCTTCGATGTCCTAACCAATCAGAAACTGATCAACCTCTGCCTTAAATATATGCATGGAGTTGGCCTACACCGTAGTCTGTGGCAAAGCATTCCACAGACTTACTACTCCCTGGTTAAAGAAATTCTTCCTTTCCTCTGTTCTAAAAGATTGCGCCTCAGTTTTGTGGTTGTGCCCTCAAATTCTGGATATTCTCTGCATAGGAATCCCTTTCTCCATATCCACCCTATCTAGTCCTTTCAACAGTCAAGGAGGCTCCGATCGCATTGCTTCCTCAGCACTATCTACCCCTCCACCTATCTTCGTATCATCTGCAAACTTGCCACTAAGCCATCAATTCCATTATCTAAATCATGGACAAACAATGTGAAAAGTAGCAGTCCCAATTCCAACCCCTGAGGAACATCACTAGTCACTGGCAGCCAACCAGAAAAGTCCTTTTTTATTCCCACTTGCTGCCTCCTGCCTGTCAAACATTCTGCTATCATGCCAGTATCTTTCCTGTAACACCAAAGAATTTTATCTAGTTGTCCAGCATCATTTTCCAGTGGTCCAATATTAACTCCCACCTCCTTTTTACTCTTTATATCACTGAAGAAAACTTTTGGTATCCTGCTTTATTTTTTTGGCTGGTTTGCCCTCATATTTCACCTTTTCCTTTCTTATAACTTTTTAGTTACCTTTTCTTGGATTTTGAAAGTTTTGTCCAACTTCCCACTCACTTTTACTCCCTTATATGTCCTTTCCTTGGCTCTTATGCAGTCCCTAACTTCCTTTGTCAGCCACAGTTGCCTACCCTGGCCTTGTAAGAACTTCTTCCTCTGTGGGACATATCTATCCTGCACCTTGTGAACTATTCCCAGAAACTTCAGCCATCTCTGCTCTGCCATCATCCCCGCCGATATCCTCCTCCAGTCCACTTGGGTAAGCTCCTCTCTCATGCCTCTGTAATTCCCTTTATTCCACTGCAATACTGATACATGTTAGTTATGCTTCTCCCTCTCAAATTGCAGAGTATGAATTCAATCATATGATGATCACTGCCTCCTCAGGGTTCCTTTACATTAAGCTGGTAGACAAAAAAAAAACCATCTCGTAGATGGCCCCATGAGAGATATTTAAAACATCCTTAGCAATAGGAGAGGTACCAGAGGACTGGAGGGTAGCCATTGTTGCTCTACTGTTTAAAAAAGGCTCTAAACAGAAACCAGGAAATTATAGGCCAGTGAGTCTGACATCAGTTGTGGAAAAGTTACTGGAAGGTATTCCAAGGGACCAGATATGTAAGCATTTGGATAGACATGGACCGATTAAGGATAGTCAGCATGTCTTCGTGCATGGTAAGTCATGTCTACCCAAACTTATAGAGGTTTTTGAGGAAGTTACCAAGAAAGTTGATGAAGGCAAGGCAGTGGATGCAGTCGATATTGACTTTGGCAAAGCATTTGACGAGGTCCCACATGGAAGGCTGGTCAAAAGGTGCAGTCGATCAGCATTCAAGATGAGGTAGTAAATTGGATTAGACATTGGCTTTGTGGGATAAACCAGAGAGTGGTAGCAGATGGTTGCTTCTCTGACTGGAGACCTGTGACTTGTGGATTGCCACAGGGATTGGTGTGTCATCTGTATCATTGAACTGGATGATAAATTTGCAGATGACACCAAGATTGGGGGTGTAGTGGACAGTGAGCAAGGCTATCATGGCTTGCAGAGGCATCTGCCTCAGCTGGAAAAATGGGCTGAAAAATGGCAGATGGAATTTAATGTAGTCAAGTGTGAGGTGTTGCACTTCGGTTGGACCAACCAAGGTAGAGCTTAAACAGTGAACGATAAGGCACTGAAGAGTGTGGTAGAACAAAAGGATCTATGTTTGTAGGAATACAGGTCCATAATTGATTGAAAATGGCATCATAGGTGGATAAGGTCCTAAAGAAAGCTCTTGTCACATTAGTCTTCATAAATTGAACTACTGAGTACAGCAAATGGGATGCTATGTTGAAGTTATACAAGACATTGGTGAGGCCTAATTTGGAGTATTGTGTGCAGTTTTGGTCACCTACCTACAGAAAAGATGTAAACATGGTTAAAAGAGTACAGAGAAAATCGACAACAATGTAGCTCAGCCTGGAACACTTAAGTTATAAGGAAAGATTGAATAGGATAGGACCATATCCCTTAGAATGAGGAAGATTGAGAGGAGATTTGATAGAAGTACTTTATACAAAATTCTGAAGAGTATAGATAGGGTTAATGCAAACAGGCTTTTTCCGCTGAGTTGGATGAGATATGGGTTAAGGGTGAAAGGTGAGGTTTAATAGGAACATGAGGGGAAACTTCTTCACTCAAGGGGTCTTGAGAGTGTGAATCGAGCTGCCAGTGCAAGAGGTGCATGTGAACTCGATCTCAACGTTTAAACAAATTTGGACAGGTACATGGATGGTAGGGGTATAGGGGGCTATGGTCATGGTGCAGGTCGATGGGAGTGGGCAGTTTAAATAGTTTCAGCATGGACTAGATGGGTTGAAGAGCCTATTTCTGTGCTGTGGTTCTCTGAGAATCACTTCACACTGAATCAGCACCTCTTTGGTCCTATTTTTCCAGATATTGTGTTTCTTTCCATTTACTATGAATACCCAGAAGACAATGAATCTCAGGGTTGTATATGATGACAATATATGGACTTTGATAAATAAATTTCCTTTGAACTTTGAATCTGGTAATCATTCCCCTGTGTCAGATCTGCTCAAAGCTACGTCTCTTGGACTTAAGGAGGTGAACTAAAGGGAGAGGATGATGGTGATTAAAGACTTTGCTGGGGCAGGGATATAAAAGACTGAAGTTAGGAAGAGGTGGGGCGGACAAGCAGCTGTAGCTGTTTGATGCTGAATGGAAGCTCCATGCCTCAGCAGCTGGCAGCTTGAAACTGCAATCATAAGTGACTTGGGAGCAAGATCATTCCAGAAGCAGATGGAGAAGGAAATGTAGTTGGAAGAGAGGTGGGAATGGAGAA
Organism: Mobula birostris; assembly: GCF_030028105.1. NCBI lineage: Eukaryota > Metazoa > Chordata > Chondrichthyes > Myliobatiformes > Myliobatidae > Mobula > Mobula birostris. The sequence continues at coordinate 3,396,865 of NC_092370.1, read as the reverse complement.
AAATAAAATACAACTCAGCAAAGACTCCTGGGATAAAATCTCACGTACGAGCACAAGATGGCCAGGGCGATCAGGAGATGGCCATCTGGCCCATTCAGTCTGCTCTACCATGGTTGGTCTGGCCCTGGACTCAACTCCACCCATCTGTCTCTTCCCCATAACCCTTAATTTCCCTAGTATGCAAACATTTATCTAGCTGTGCCTTAAGTATATTTAATGTGGTAGCCTCTGCAGCTTCCCTGGGCAGAAAAATCTACAGATTCACTACTCCCTGAGAAAAGCAGTTTCTCCTCGTCTCCATCCTAAAATTTGGAGTTCAACCCAAAAAGCATGAAATGATTCATTTTGGAAGGTCGAATGGTAATCTATGTGTGGAGCCAAAAGAGATGGGGGAGATCATCTTTCAAATTCTAATCCTCTGGAAATGAATGCTAACATTGCATTTGCCTTCCTCACCACAAACTCAGCCTGAAAGTCTGTTTTGATATTGGAAAGCTCAAAGGCTTTTGAAGATTTCTTTATCTGTTGATCTGTTGTGAATAGTATTTGGAAGGATCATTGGTTTAGTGACGACATGAATTCATTGACGTAAAATGGATGATCTGATAATTTGTTAGTGAAATTAGATTTTTGCATTGTTTGAATTAGGTTTGCAATAAGGAATAGGTAACTTACCAATGGATATTGTTTCTTTAGGGACCTCTGTGAATTATGACAATGCACAGAGTCATGGAAGACTAAAATATTTCTTCTTTTTCACCTTTTTGTATGCTGCTTCTGATAGAGTTGAAAAGTTATGCTCAGTGACCCACATTGTTAGAGACCTCCTGTACCTAATAAAATGGCAACTGAGTGTATGTTCGTGGTCCTCTGCTGCCATAGCCCATCCAGTTCAAGGTTCAACATACTGATGTTCAGAGATGCTCTTCTGCACACCACTGTTGTAACGTGTGGTTATTTGAATTACTGTCACCTTCCTGTCAGCTTGAACCAGTCTGGCCATTCTCCTCTGACCTCTCTCAGTAACAAAGCATTTTCACCCACAGATCAGCCACTCACTGGATGTTTTTTTGTTTTTCACACTGTCCTCTGTAAACTCTAGACTAGAGGCTGTTGTGTGTCATAATAGCAGGCCATCAGAGTTTCTGGTTTCCACCAGGTTCAGGAACAAAGCCTCAATCATCAGGCTCTTGAATGAAAGGGGATAATTGCACCCAACTTCACTGGCCCAGTCATTGAACTGTTCCCACAACCCATGAACTCACTTTCAAGGACTCTTCATCTCATGTTCTTGATACTTATTTATCTATTATTATGATTTCTTTCTTTCAGTATTTGCACAGTTTGTCATCTTCTGCACACTGGTTAAACACTGAAGTTGATGCGGTCTTTCATAGATTCTGTTAGAGTTATTATTCTATTACGATTTATTAAATATGCCCACAAGAAAAGGAATCTCAGCATTGTATATGGTAACATATATGTACTTTGATAATAAATTTACTTTGAACCTTACTCAAACGACCTCATCTGGTACTAACAATCATTCTTTAGTCAAAGTCACTAAGATTACATTTCTTCCCCATTCTGATGTTTGGTTTGAACAATAACTGAACCTCTTGACCATGTCTGCGTGCTTTTATGCTCTGAGTTGCTGCAACATGATTGGCTGATTAGATATTTGCATAAATGAGCAGGTGTACAGGTGTAGCTAATAAAGAGGCTACTCAGTGTACATCGTTCTTCTCTTGCTATTAAGGTATAATTCTTGAGACACTGTCTGAAATCGAGTTTCCAAAAAGTGTCTTTAAATTGGAATGATGCCAGTGTTGTTAAAAAATAGGAGTAGCTCAGACATTTTTGAAGCAGAGCTGAGAAATAAACAGTATTTGAACCCCAATCAGTTTTGCTATGGCTGTCTAGGTCTGTTTATACAGTGTACACTTTACCCATATCTGAAAGCATTTATAAACATTTTGTACAGACATTTTCAAAATAGACCTGACAACCATCAGTTGTAACGGAACTCCACACGTCTTTGATAGATTTTGGTCTTAGTTGAAAGTACAAACCACATTGGATTTATGTTCATCGCCTAAACACGTTGCTAGAATTACCGTTTGTCTTCTTTCAATGAAATTCCAAATGTAAGAATAGAAATTATGTTTCGTCATGGAATGTGCTTTTGTAATGTCTCGATTCAGACAAATGTGAAAAAATTCAAAACAGTGTCAGCTTCCTATTTAATCACAGTTGCCAAAACAGCGCTAAGGACGATCGCTAAGGACAGCTCCTTACTCAACAGCTATAGCACCAGACAATTTCACTGAACAGAATGTCCCATAGAACCTGCAGTAGAATTGGCAAATATTTAATTTTATTTTAGTTTAGAGATACAGCACAGTATCAGCCCTTCCGAGCCTGTGTCACCCAATTCCACCCATATGACCTGTACATCTTTGAAAACGAGCACCCAGAGGAAACCCACGTGGTCACTGGGAGAACGAACAAACTCCTTACAGAACTCCTGGCAGAACTGAACCTGAGTCTCGAACACTGCAATAACGTGGAATTCTTTGCTACAGGCAGCTGTGGAAGCCAAGTCTTTATGTATATTTAAGGCAGATGTATATAGGTCCTTAATTGTTCAGGGCATGAAGGGACACGGGAAGAAGGCAGGAGATTGGGGCTGAGAGGAAAAATGGATCACCATGATGAATGCTTGGTCACCTGACCTCAATGGCCCAATCAGCTGCTTTCTGCTGAGTCTGAGCTATTCAAACCTTGATTGTCTAATCAACGGTTTTCTGCTGATCTATTCAAATCTTGATCGACTTGATTGCACAGACCAACTGTCAAAACTGCCAGAATCTCTCGAGTCAAAGCCTCAAAGCTCCGCTCCTTCACTGGCCCACTCACTCACTGGCTGGATAGATAGCATTGACGTGGATAGGCCTTTTCCATTGAGAGTAGGGGAGACTCAAACATGAGGACATGAGTTGAGAGTTAAAGGGCAAAAGTTTAGGGGCAACATGAGGAGGAACTTCTTTACTCAGAGAGTTGTAGCTGTGTGGAACGAGCTTCCAGTAGAAGTGGTTGAGGCAGGTTCAATGTTGTCATTTAAAGTTAAATTGGATAGATATATGGACAGGAAAGGAATGGAGCGTTATGGGCTGAGTGCAGGTTGGTGGGACTAGGTGAGAGTAAGCGTTCGGCACGGACTAGAAGGGCCGAAATGGCCTGTTTCCGTGCTGTAATTGTTATATGGTTATATGAAATAGCGGAGCAGACATGATGGGCCAAATGGCCTAATTCTGCTCCTATATCTGATGATCTTGTGGTCTTAATAATGTTATGGACTATGCACATCTATACTCAAAAGTCATTCTACAGATGTGTGGCACAGAGCATCCTATCATGCTGGATACCTGCATGGTACAGAAACTGCACTGTGGCAGACAGGAAGAGTCTACAACGGGTCGTCAAAACTGCCCAGTGCATCACTGACACCGGGCTACCCGCCAACAAGGACATATACACAGAAAGGTGCTGAAAAAGGGCGAGTAACATCATAAAGGATCCCACCCACCCTACTCATGGACTGTTTGTCCCACTCCCATCAGAGAGGAGACTACGTATTATCCAAACCAGGACCACCAGACTCACTTTCCCCAAGCAGTGAGGCTGATCAACACCTCCACCCACTAACCCACCCTCCACACCCCCAACCACCACTACTTTATCATTTCCTGTCAGTCACCTCATGTACAGACACTCCTGTCCCTAGCGTCACTTTACGGACATATAATCATTCTCTGTATATAAACTATCTTACATATTTATATTTATTATGTTTTTTTATTCTTGTGTTCTTTATCTTATTGTGTTTTTTGTGCTGCATCAGATCTGGAGTAACAATTAACTTGTTCTCCTTTACACTTGTGTACTGGAAATTACTTTTTAGAATCTTACAGGAACAAATCTGAGCTGTCTAACCATGCAATACTAGAAATACTTATATATTTTTTCTGTAAAGTTCTTCAATCTGAATGTTTCAAGTATTCATAAATTTAGCCAAAAATAACATTAAACAATCTTGTTATGCTAACCGCTATGCTACCGTACCGTCCCATGATGGAAAATACTTAAACACTGTTGTGGCAACACAGACTCTTACCATTTATCTGTGGAATTATTAAACTATGAAAGAAATATTAGGTTAGAGCATGTACTCTGGTACCTGTGGGAAAGACAGATGCAATCCGGTAGCAGAACTTCTGGGCTGTGTGAACCTGACTATTTTTAGCCAACAATTATTGAGGTCTCTATCATCAACGTATAATCTACACATTGCAGACATACCTTGCATTTTCTGTGGAGGTTTTTAGATACAATTTACAACACTTCTGTTTGGTTTAAGCCTAATTCTTTCAAGAAAAATGTAAGGGCAAGACACTTTTCTGAAATTGGAGTAATATTTCATTCCAAATCTGTACGGTATTACGCACTAAACTCAAATAATCTCTCAGCAGATAAGTGTTTGAAACTAAAATAAACCAGTCATTAAAGTTGCTGGTGAACACAGCAGGCCAGGCAGCATCTGTAGGAAGAGGTGCAGTCGACGAAGGGTCTCGGCCTGAAACGTCAACTGCACCTCTTCCTACAGATGCTGCCTGGCCTGCTGCGTTCACCAGCAACTTTGATGTGTGTTGCTTGAATTTCCAGCACCTGCAGAATTCCTGTTGTTTGCGTTTAAACCAGTCATTGTGGCTTTATAATTCCTTTCCAATCTAGAACTTAATTTGTGAAGTAAGTTGAGAAATAAACATACCTGGCTTGACATATCGAATCTCATCACTTCATGACAAATAAGAAACCATTCCAGATAGAAATTGGGACAAACCTGTTCTAATATTCTCTATAATCTGTGATCAGTGATCAAAGCTTCTAGCTCACAGTTGTGGGGATCCAGCTTTAATCTCAACCATGTGGAGCTTACCCGCTCTCCCTGTGGCCACACAGCCCTCTGAAGATTGCCCAAGGTGTGCATATGTATGGTAGAATCTGCCCAGCATGTGCTGTCTATTTGTAACTGTGCTTTAAAAGTGAGTGGCCTCGGAGGGTCAGAGTCACAGAGAAGTGCAGCTCAGAAACACACCTTTCAGCCTATCCAGTCCCTACCAAAACCATTTACATAGAACATAGAATAGTACAGCACAGTACAGGCCCTTTGGCCCACATTGTTGTGCCGACCCTCAAACCCCGCCTCCCATATAACCCCCCACCTTAAATTCCTCCATATACCTGTCTAGTAGTCTCTTAAACTTCACGAGTGTATCTGCCTCCACCACTGACTCAGGCAGTGCATTCCACGCACCAACAACTCTGAGTTAAAAACCATCCTCTAATATCCCCCTTGAACTTCCCACCCCTTACCTTAAAGCCATGTCCTCTTGTATTGAGCAGTGGTGCCCTGGGGAAGAGGCGCTGGCTATCCACTCTATCTGTTCCTCTTATTATCTTGTACACCTCTATCATGTCTTCTCTCATCCTCCTTCTCTCCAAAGAGTAAAGCCCTAGCTCCCTTAATCTCTGATCATAATCCATACTCTCTAAACCAGGCAACATCCTGGTAAATCTCCTCTGTACCCTTTCCAATGGTTCCACATCCTTCCTATAGTGAGGTGACCAGAACTGGACACAATAGTTTTATAGAGCTGCATCATTACATAGAACATAGAATAGTACAGCGCAGTATAGGCCCTTCGGCCCACATTGTTGTGCCGACCCTCAAACCCTGCCTCCCATATAACCTTCCACCTTAAATTCCTCCATATACCTGTCTAGTAGTCTCTTAAGTTTCACTAGTCTCCCTGTGTCTCCTCTCATCCTCTTAAACTGCCTACTCTCATCAACCTGCATTCAATAACATAAGTCCATGGCTTTCATCTGCCCTGCACAGGAAAGCCACAAAGTTCACACTGCTGGGCAAATTGCTGCCACCATCCAGGTACTGATCCTCCTTCAGCATCGGTTACACTGATCTGTTTACTTTGACCAACAGAATAGCAGTGAACCTAACTTTCAATCTCGATCAAATCAGATCTATTTTTTCAAACATGCTCATATATTTCTATACTGTTTCTGGGCAGTGGATGTCAGCGAGTTAGACAGGTGGGAAGAATTTAAAAAGAAGAGCAGCTTTATACAGCGGGTGTCAGAGTAGAGGGAGTCAGAGTAGGAGGGCTTTGGCTCAATGGAACTTCGGCAACAATGGGTCGAGGCGAGGCAAGTTACTTGTGAAGAGCAGGAATAAGAAGTATGTCTGTGAGGCTGATGTTCTGTACTAGGTGTCTGGGAGATTCCCAGCCTCCTGGACAACCACATCTGCACCAGGTGTGTCAAGCTGCAGCTCCTTAGGAACCAGGTCAGGGAACTGGAACTGCAACTCGATAACCTTCATCTGGTCAGGGAGAGTGAGGAGGTGATAGAGAGGAGTTATAGGCAGGTAATCACAACTGGGGCCCTGGGAGACAGATAAATGGGTAATAGTCAGGAGAGTGAAGGGCAAGAGTAGAATACTAGAGAGTACTCCTGTGACTATCCCCCTTAACAATAAGTAGTCCTGCTTGAGTACTGTTGGGGGGTGGGGGGTGGAAACGGCCTACCTGGGGGAAGCAACAGTGGCCGCGCCTCTGGCACAGAGTCTGGCCCTGTGGCTCAGAAGGGTAGGGAAAGGAAGAGGATGTCAGCAGTGATAGGGGACTCTATAGTTAGGGGGTCAGACAGGCGATTCTGTGGACGCAGGAAAGAAACATGGATGGTAGTTTGCCTCCCGGGTGCCAGGGTCTGGGGTGTTTCTGATCGCCTCTACAATATCCTGAAGTGAGAAGGTGAACAGCCAGAGGTCGTGGTACATATTGGTACAAGCTACATAGGTAGGAAAAGGGAGGAAGTCCTGGAAACAGACGACAGGGAGTTAGGAAGGAAGGCAGGACCACAAAGGTAATAATCTCGGGATTACTGCTTGTGCCATGTGACAGTGAGTATAGGAACAGAGTGAGGTGGAGGATAAATGCAGGTCTTAGAGATTGGGGCAGGAGACAAGGATTCAGACTTCTGGATCAATGGGACCTCTTTTGGGGCAGGCGTGACCTGTACAGTAAGGATGGGTTGCACATGAATACGAGAGAGACCAATATCCTAGCTGATGCTTTTGGGGGGTGTTTAAACTAAAATTGCTGGGGTGTGGGAACCAAACTAAAGAGATGGAGGAAGGGGCGATGGTGGTGGAGGCAGATACGAAAGGGTCTTTTAAGAGACTCCTGGATAGGTACATGGAGCTTAGAAAAATAGTGTCACAATGGGCTGCTGGGAACAGACCCAAATGCGAGACACAGACACTGAAGTACAAGGATCAGGACTTGACTAGAGTAGGGACGTGACAGGATACAGACAAGGAGCAGGGACAAGAGCACAGACTTGGGCTAGGACATGGACAAGACAGGCAACCCAGACATGGAACTATGCACTAGGAGCCTGGGCTTGGGCTCCAAGCCAGAGACCAGACAAGGACCCAGAACCTGGGTCTTGCCTCGGGCTCAGGCCCAGGCCCCAGAACCAGGCAAGGACATGACATGACTACAGGACAGGACATGGCTGGGGTCTAGAGGCCTGGGGCTGCAGGCTGGGGTCTTGGTCTTGAGACCTGGGGTCTTGGTCTTGAGGCTTGGAGGCTTGGGATCTTCTAGGCTTGTGTTCTTGGAGCTTGGCTTGGGCTCTTGGCAGAACTCCTGGGCAGGACGCAGAACTTCATCCCACAGAGGCAAGGACAGGGATGGACAGACCCAACCACAGGGTAACAGTAATTACAGCCTGGCTTACCCAACAGAGGTGAGGACAGGAAAGGAGCTCAATCTGGGGTGGCTCTGAGTCTCAGGGCAGCCAACCACCTTGGTTGGCTACAGAAACAGCCAAATCCATACCACAATGACTGCTCCAACAAGTGGCAACAAGGCTCCATGAAGCAGTGGTCCTCCAACCAGGCCTAGAGATCACAAATGGTTTCACTAGCCTTCCATCAGCAGGTTGTTCCAAGGGGGACTGACAAGACAAACCAGCAGCCCACACGCAACCCCAAGGCTACTTATATTCCAAACCCCAAGATGGGAATCAGGTGCCAATGATTAACTCAATCAAACCAAGGGGCAGCTGGAAGACCCGGAGTCCTGAGTCCAGGGACTGGACCGTGAACCGGAATGCGGACTTCACGGACCGGACCATAATATAGAGGGCTATGGGTAACCCTAGGTAATTTTTAAAGTAAGTACATGTTTGGCACAGCTTTGTGGGCTGAAGGGCCTGTATTGTGCTGTAGGTTTTCTATGTTCTGTGTTCTATGTTTGAATTTACCCTATTTATACCCCTCATAATTTTTTATATCTATCAAATCTCCCTTCAATCATCTACATTCTTAACTTATTCTATAGCCTACCATCGCTTTATGGACATACTGTACAATCAGACTATGTGTATAACTGATCCTATGTATTTGTGTTTCTTTTATAACGGTGTTCATTATCTTACTGCATTCTTGTGCTGCATTAGGTCCGAAGTAACAAGTATTTTGTTCTCTTTACACTTGTGTACTGGAAGTGAATTTAATCAATCTTGAGTTTTGAGCTGTGAATGTAACGGGAACAGATCTGTGCTGGCTATCGAAGCAATACTGGAAATAACCCACCCCTCCACACCCACAGCCACCACTACTTTATCGTTTCCTGTCAGAGTCACCTTATGTACAGACACTCCTGTGCCTAGCGTCACTGTATGGACAGTGTAGTACATAGGTAGTGCTTACTGCATGGGAAAATGTTGGTAAGTTGAAAGTCACTAGTTGCTTTCTTCAGTAAAGAAATTGAATGCATTTTAATCTCCCTGCATTCAGTAACATAAGTCCACGGCTTTCATCCACCCTGCTTAATGGAACAATGTTTGACTTGCAAGATTCCTAGCTATCACAAAGATAGCATGCACAGGAAAGCCACAAAGTTCACACTGCTCGGCAAATCGCTGCCCCCGTCCAGGCACTGATCCTCCTTCAGCATATACGATTGCAACCATGAGTTCAGGCACGGTGTTCCGAGTCTTTTCACGTGCCTGTACAAAACAGACAACACAGAAACAGCTATACGTGTTTGATCTTTTATTTCTGCTGCAGGGAAATCTCATTGCAAGTATCTCTTGAGAAACCATCATGAAGGCAAACTCTATCAAGGATGTTGCTGGGAGATGAGAACCTCAGTTATGGGGAGAAGTTGAATAAGGTACAGTACAGAGGACGATCATGAGAATGATTCTGGGAATTAAAGGATTAATATATAAGTAGCGTTTAATCGTTCTGGGCCTGTACTTGCTGGAGTTTAGAAGAATGAGGGGGGATCTCTTGCAACCTGTGGTATGTTGAAAGGCCAAGACAGTGGATGTGGAGAGGATGTTTCTTGTGATGGGGGAGCCTAGGACCAGCAGGCACAGCCTCAGAATAGAGGGAATCCATTTAGAACAGAGATGAGAAGGAATTACTTTAGCCAGAAGGTGGTGAATCTGGGGAATTCATTGTCACAGATGGCTGTGGAGGCCATGTCACTGGGTATACTTAAAGCAGAGGTTGATAGGTCAGGGTATCAAAGGTTATAGGGAGAAGCAGGAGAACTGGGTTGAGAGCAAAAATAAATCAGTCGTACAAATGTCAGAGCATATTCAATGGGCTGAATGGCCTAATTCTGCTCCTATGTCTTACGTCTTATGGACTTTATTCCCTGGAACAAAGGAGACTGAGGGGAGATTTGATTAGAGGTGTACAAAATTTTGAGCGGTATAGACAGAGTAAATGCAAGCAGACTTTTTCACCCAGAGGGTGGTGAGAGTGTGGAATGAGCTGCCAGTACAAGTGGTGCATGCAGGCTCGATTTCAATATATTAGAGAAGTTTGGATAGGTGTATGGGTGAGAGGTATATGGATAGGTATATGGGTGGGAGGTGTATGGATAGGTATATGTGGGAGGTATATGGGTGGGAGGTATATGGATAGGAGGTATATGGATGGGTATATGGATGGGAGATATATGGGTGAGAGGTATATGGATAGGTAAATGGCCCAGGTGCAAGTTGATTGGACTGGGCAAGGACTAGATGGGCCTATTTCTGTACTTGTACTAAAACACAAGCTCATGCTTAAATTGATTTATTTATTTATTATTATTTTTTTCTCTCTCTGCTAGATTATCTATTGCATTGAATTGCTGCTGCTGCTAAGTTAACAAATTTCACGTCACATGCCGGTGATAATAAACCGGATTCTGATTCTGAAATTCAAGCTAATCTACACCGAGTGTGTTGCAGGAAAGTAGCATCCGTTATCAGGGACCCCAGCACCCAGATCCTGCTCCCCTCTACTGGTGCCATTGGGGAGAATGTACAGGAGCATCTGTACTCACACCACCAGGTTCAGAAGCAACTATTACCCCTCAACCAGCAGGCACGTGAACTCCACTCTCCCTATCAGTGAACTCTTCCCACAACCTATGGACTCACTTTCAATGACTCAATAATAATGTGTTAAACCATAAGACAAAGGAGCAGAAGTTGGCCATTCGGCCCATCGAGTCTGCTCTGCCATTTTATCACGAGCAATAATAATATTATTATTATTATTTCTTTTATTTCTTTCTTTTTAGATTTGTACATTTTTGTCTCTTGCACACTGGTTGCCCATCTTGTTGGGTGCAGTCTTTAATTGCTTCCACTAAGATTATTGGATTGATTGCGTATGCCCAAAAGAAAACAAATCTCAGTGTTGTATATGGTGACATATATGTATCTTGATAATAAGTTTACATTGAACTTTGAAGTTCGAGTTCATTGCCATTTAACTGTACACATGTATACCACCAAATGAAACAACATTACTCTGGACCACAATGCTCAACACAGTACATATAACTCACACACAACGCAAAGTAATATTGCCACAAATAAATTCATAAAATATATTCCAGAAGATTGACATTCAGCATGAGGTGTATTTATTAAACAAATTAGGAAGTAAACAGTGGAACGCTACTGACCCTTCACATGTGATGAGACCTAATTAGTGTCTGGGAGTTCAGTAGTCTTACAGCTTGGGGGAAGAAGCCGTTTCCCATCCTAACAGCCTTTGTCTTAATGCTACACTATCTGCTATGGTACGATGACTCCAGCTGTGAATGTTTGTTAGTTTCTGATTAATTACACCAGCAATAACTTTGATAAAAGGACAACCAATGATTGAGAGCCCTGAGTTTAAATTACATTTACTACATGTCAGCTTCTGATTTTATTTGTCCAAACTCATGTTTCAAATTAAATTATGGTTTCCAGACAGTGTAGAGTTTCTGTCCAGACCACCTATTGGAATAAAGTGAACTTTAACAGATGCAGATTCCTGTCAATTTGGGTTGAAACTTTTGAGGAGCTACTAAAGCCACCAATAATGCAACAGGAATATATTCTTGGCTAGCAGGCGGCGGTGTCAAGAGAAAGCCAAAGATTCCTAAAATAGAGAGGAGGAGCTTGCTTAAATACCTGGCAAAACAGATTCCTCAAATGAGTTCTCCGACTGGAATAGCTTGTCTCTTTTCTTGCCGTACTTTCCAGGCTATGTGTCAAGCCAAGAATCTGAAACTGTCCATCATTAAAGACCCCCATCAGCAGGACATGCCCCCTTCTCATCAGGAAGGAGGTACAGGAGCCTGAAAACACACACTCAATGATTCAGGAACAGCTTCTTCCCCTCTGCCGTCAGATTTCTGAATGGACAACGAACCCACAAACACTTCCTTTTTGCACTACTTAATTAATTTAACTATTGTGTGTGTGTGTGTGTGTGTGTGTGTGTGTGTGTGTATATATATACACATACATACACAATTACAATTATATATTATTGTAATTTATAGTTATTTGCATTATTATGTATTGCAATGTACTACTGCAACAAAACAACATGTTTCCCCACATATGTCAGTGATATTAAACCTGATTCTGATTTGGGTTCTGAAGTCTCCAAAGTGGCTCTATGCATGTAAATGCCAGTGATATCTAATTGAGTTTATATCAGTGCGATCCCAGCTTCCTTCTCCAAGTGTGTACTGGTATCAGCCTCTCAGACATCCAGTTCCATCTGCTTTTGACATTTCGCTGCAGCTTGTGTTGCTGTTTTCCAAGTTGTTCCCGTTTTCCCTTCAGCTGTTCTGTGGCCTTTTGGGGATTTTTGAAAGTACTCCAGGATTTTGCTTGGCGACCTCAGCTTCCTTTTTAAACAATTTTATACCCAACTTGTGACTGAAATGCCAAACCGTTGTTGATGGCACACTGGTCAGTCCCATGACTGTCCCGCACTGCCTTACCCTTCGGGATCTGCACAGGAAGACTCTACAACGGGTCGTCAAAACTGTCCAACACACCACCAGCACCTGCCTATGCACCACGAAGGACATAGAAACAGAAAGGTGCTAGAAAAGAGCCAGTACCATCACGAAGGATCCTCCCCCCAACTCTGCTCATGGACTGTTTGTCCCACTCCCATCAGGGAGGAGGCTACGTCCACGCCAGGACCACCAGACTCCAAAACAGTTACTTTCCCCAAGCAGTAAGGCTGATCAACACCTCCAGCCACTAACCCACCCCTCCACACCCCCAACCACCACTACATGATCATTTATTGTCAGTCACCTTATGTACAGACACTCCTGTGCCTAGCGTCACTTTATGGACATAAAATCAATCTATGCATATAAGCTATCTTATGTATTTATATTAATTGTAGTTTTTTAAATTATTATTGTGTTCTTTATCTTTTGTGGGGGTTTTTGTGCTGCATCTGATCCGGAGTAACAATTATTTTGTTTTCCTTTACACTTGCGTACTGGAAATGATATTAAACAATCTTGAATCTTGAACCTTACAGGAACAGATTTCTGTTGGCTATCCATGCAATACAGGAAATTTTTCCAAGATTTATTTTTTTCTCTCTGCAAAGTTCTTCAATCTGAATTTTTTGATTTATTTATATAGCTAAAAAAAAAGTTTCATATTATTTACTTCCTGTGTCAATTCAGCTAAAGCAACAACATCCTGATTGGAGACAAAGTGTCTGCAGATGCCAAAAATCCGACATTTTTTTGGAGATACTACACGGTTACAGTAAGACGGTAAAGTCCTTCTGGTCCATTTAGCCCACTCCACCCAATAAAACCCATGTGACCAATTAACCTTCTAACCAGTACATCTTTGGAATGAGGGAGAAAACTGCAGCACCCAGAGGAAACCCACACAGTTATGGGGAGAGCGTACAAACACCTTACAGGCAGCAGTGGGATTTGAAGCCCAGGTTGCTGGTGCAGTGATAACTACACTACAATGTTGCCCCTACAGGAATGGCTCCAGAAATAGAAACAACAAGTTCTGCTGCTGCTCAATGTGTCAGTCAGCAGCTGCGGGGAGTGTCTGTTTAATCATTGATAAACAAGTGTGCTTGGGGCGTACGGGGTGTTCAGGGAGGGGTAGTACCTCTGATGAAGGGGCTGGTCATGACCAATCTAGGGCAGCTCACTCACCTTTGTTTCCCACAGCTCTCACCTGTGGCTCCAAGTCACTGTTAGCATGCAACAGTGGCCACACCCCAATACACCGCTTTGGCGGGTGGGCTAAACCAGGTGAAGTCAGAAGCCTCACACCCCGGAGAGATGGGGTAATGCCTGTCCTGGCAAGTGAAGTCAGCTCCAGCCAACTGGACAGATGAGATTAACAGTGAGATCCAACAGCCAGGAAGGTGTTTCTCCGTGGAGAGCGAAGGGCATGACAAACCACAGAAGAAGTCATGGTCATCCACTGCAGCCAAGGAAGATCCCAGTTGTACCACTGCACCCGGATGTCTGATGTTGAGAGAGTGGGATCGTAAGACCATAAAACCATACAATATAGGAACAAAATTAGGCCATTTGACCCATCGAGTCAGCTCCAGCATTTCATGATGGCTGATCCAATTTTCCTCTCAGCCACAATCTCCTGCCTTCTCCCTGTATCCCTTCATGCTCTGCCCAATCAAGAGTCTATCAACCTCTGTCTTAAATAGACATAAAGACTTGGCCTCCACAGCTGCCTGTGGCAAAGAATTCCACAGATTCACCGTTCTCTGGCTAAAGAAATTCCTCCTCATCTCTGTTCTAAAAGGACTCCCCTCTATTCTGAGCCTGTGTCCTCTGATCCTAGACTCTCCCACCATAGGAAACATCCACTCTATCAAAGCCTTTCACCATTCGATAAATTTCAATGAGGTGACCCTTCATTCTTCTGAATTCTAGTGAATACAGGCCCAGGGCCATCAAACACTCTTTATTTGACAAGCCACTCAATCCTGGAAATGCCCCAGTGCGAGGACTTTTCCACATTAAAAACTCTCCGGGCAAGGTTTTCTGTCATCATTGGACATGATGGACAACCACCACCACGTACAAGTGTGTTTGAAGTTGCAGAGGAGAAGATATAGGATCAAGGATCAAAGATGATCTTTATTCATCATATAGATTTACATGTATCAGGAATTTACTGTGGTGTGTTGGTCAGGGAGTGACATGTAACAAAAACAGCGACATTCAACAATTATAAAGAACAGAGAATTACATAAAAATAAACTTAGTGGTTAAAATATGGAATAAGTGTGCATAAATAAATACTGGCATGTATTTACAACATAAACAGCTTTATAACAATGGTGTAATAGATAGAGGGGTAGGGTTAGGCTAATGAGAATGGTTGGTCAGATTAACTGCCTGGGGGGAAGAAATTTGTAAAATGGTGTGAAGTTTTTGTTTTAGTAACCCTTCAGACTCTCCCAAAAGTTTGGAAAAGGAGGTTTGTCTGGTGGGTAATGTCCACATTAGATTTGCACGGGACAGAAAAATGCCCTTTGGATCATCATAAATATAGAAGCTAATCCCATCTCCCACCACTTGGTTCACACATCTTTAAAATCTTTTCATCCATTTACTTGACCATCGAATGTACTTTCCTCGTCCATTTGATCTGTCAACTCATTCCATCGACTGTGTAAAGAAGTTGCCCATTGAGTTCTTAAGAATCAAGATCAGAATCAGGTTTAATATCACCAATGTAAGTCATGAAATTTGTTGTTTTGCGACAACAGTACATTGCAATACATAAAATATATTACTGTCTAATTTACAATAAGTAAATAAAAATTATACACATAGAGCAAAAATAGTGGGGTAGTGTTCATGGGTTCATTGCCCATTCCGAAATCGGGTGGCAGAGGGGAAGAAGCTGTTACTGAAATGTTGAGTGTGAGTCTTGCAGCTCCTGTACCTCCTCCCTGATGGTAGCAATGAGAAGAGGGCATGTCCTGGTCAGTGTTCTTAATGATGGACGCCACCTTTCTTATTAAACCATTGACCTCCCATCTTAAACCTATGCCATCTAGTTCTTGATCATCAGCTTTGGAAAACTGATGGCTCACACTATCTATGCCCCTCATGTTTTCATACAACTCTTTATGAGGTGCATCAACACTTCCAGAGCTGCCTACAATGCAGAACCATATCAAACCCCTTAAGAGGCATCCATTAGTCTTGGGAGACCATGGATCTGCACCTGAAAAGTCTTCACCCTCCAGGGAGCAGGACTGGGCAAGGTTGTATGGAAGACCGGCTGTTGCCCATGCTGCAAGTCTCCCCTCTCCACAACACTAATGTTGTCCAAGGGAAGGGCAAGGGCCGATACAGCTTGGCACCAGTGTCGTCGCAGAGCAATGTGCGGTTAAGTGCCTTGCTCAAGGACACAGCATGCTGCCTCGGCTGGGGCTCGAACTCACGACCTTCAGATGGCTAGTCAAATGCCTTAACCACTTGGCCACGTGTCCAATAACCCCTTAGAGAAATCCATATATTACATCTACCATCATCCCCTTATCAAACTTCCTCATCAACAATAATAATAATAATGACTATTTATAGAGCACTTTTCACACAAATGATGGGGTTTGAGTACAGGGAGGAAAGAAAGAACCTGGTGGCATGGTGCGAAGACAATAACCTATCCCTCAACGTCAGCAAGACGAAGGAATTGGTTGTTGACTTCAGAAGGAGTAACAGACCGCACGACCCAATTTACATCGGTGGTGCGCAAGTGGAACAGGTCAAAAGCTTTAAGTTCCTCATGGTCAATATCACAAATGACCTGACTTGGTCCAACCAAGCAGAGTCCACTACCAAGAAGGCCCACCAGCGCCTTTACTTCCTGAGAAAACTAAAGAAATTTG
The DNA here is from genome assembly GCF_030028105.1 of Mobula birostris. Classification (NCBI taxonomy): domain Eukaryota; kingdom Metazoa; phylum Chordata; class Chondrichthyes; order Myliobatiformes; family Myliobatidae; genus Mobula; species Mobula birostris. The sequence goes on along the minus strand of NC_092370.1, from coordinate 3,380,490 downwards.
GCCTGTCCCCTAAAACCTCACTAATTTTTATAGATGCACTGTAGAAAGCATTCTTCTAGGGTGCATCACAACCTGGTATGGAAGCTGTCCTGTCCAAGACCGAAAGAAGCTGCAGAAGATCATGAATACAGCCCAGCTCATCACACAAACCAATCTTCCGTCCTTGGACTCACTTTACACCGCACGCTGTCGGAGCAGTGCTGCCAGGATAATCAAGGACACGACCCGCCCAGCCAACACACTTTTCATCCCTCTTCCCTCCGGGAGAAGGCTCGGGAGCTTTAAGACTCGTACGGCCAGATTTGAGAACAGCTTCTTTCCAACTGTGATAAGACTGCTGAACGGATCCTGACCCGGATCTGGGTCGTACCCTCCAAATCTCCGGACCTGCCCCTCGGATTTTTGCACTACCTTACTTCCCATTTTTCTATTTTCTGTCTATGATTAACAATTTAAATTTTTAATCTTTACTAATTTTTACTATTTTTAATATTTTAAATATTTAATATTTGTAATCCAGGGAGCGGGAAGCGCAGAACAAATATCGCTGTGATGATTGTACGTTCTAGTATCAATTGTTTGGCGACAATAAAGTATAAAGTACTTTACAATGGGACAAAAGTACAAACATGAAAATAAAATAAAATTAAAATAAACATGAAAATAAAGACAAAAAGATGTTAGCTAAAAGCAAGGTTAAATAAATATATTTTGAGCAATTCATCAAAAATCACAAGTAAGTTTGTAAGAGATCTCTCACATACAAAACCATTTGGCTACCCTAATCAAACCTTGTCTTTCTAAATGTAAGTATATCTTATTAATTAGAATGTTTTCCAGCATCTTAGCTGCCACAGACATTGGATAAGCCAGTCTATAAGTACCAGGTCTATCCTTGCAGCCCTTAAATAAAGGCACAACATTTCAGTCTTCCAACGTCTCACTGGAGGATAGTGATGGTGATAATGATAGTGATGGCAGGATACTTGGAAGTGTGGAGGAACAGAGGGACCTGGGGGTACATGTCCACAGATCCCTGAAAGTTGCCTCACAGGTAGATAGGGTAGTTGAGAAAGCTTATGGAGTGTTAGCTTTCATAAGTCGAGGGATAGAGTTTAAGAGTCACGATGTAATGATGCAGCTCTATAAAATTCCGGTTAGGCCACACTTGGAGTACTGTGTCCAGTTCTGGTCGCCTCACTATAGGAAGGATGTGGAAGCATTGGAAAGGGTACAGAGGAGATTTACCAGGATGCTGTCTGGTTTAGAGAGTATGCATTATGATCAGAGATTAAGGGAGCTAGGGCTTTACTCTTTGGAGAGAAGCAGGATGAGAGGAGACATGATAGAGGTGTACAAGATATTAAGAGGAATAGATAGAGTGGACAGCCAGCGCCTCTTCCCCAGGGCACCACTGCTCAATACAAGAGGACATGGCTTTAAGGTAAGGGGTGGGAAGTTCAAGGGGGATATTAGAGGAAGGTTTTTTACTCAGAGAGTGGTTGGTGCGTGGAATGCACTGCCTGAGTCAGTGGTGGAGGCAGATACACTCGTGAAGTTTAAGAGACTACTAGACAGGTTTATGGAGGAATTTAAGGTGGAGGGTTATATGGGAGGGTTTAAGGGTTGGCACAACATTGTGGGCCGAAGGGCCTGTACTGTGCTGTACTATTCTATGTTCTATATCTCAGTGTTGCTCCCACAATTTCTTCTCCACTTCCCATAGTGCTCTTGGATGTACCTTGTCCGGTCCTGAAGATCTGTCCACCTTCAAACAACACCTCTTCCACTGTAGCATGGACTGTCCCCAGAACAACTCCACGATCTTTGCCAGGTGCCCATGGTGAAAACAGAGGAGAAACACTAAGTGACAATTCTACCAGTCTCCATCTCCAGTGACTCCAGTCTACACAGACCTTCAGTACTCAGCCAGGGATACATAGTCATGTATAAAAATCACAAAGTGCAGGGATCCCAGACAGACCCATGCAAAGCCCCACTGGTCACTTACTCCCTGGCAGAATACATTCCACCTACCTCCACTCTCCGCCTTCTGTGGCAAGCCCTTTCTGAATCCATGCAACCACACTTTCCTGGAACCCATGACTCCTGACTTATTGAATAAGCCTACCCTGGGGAACCTTATCAACCACCTTACTAAAATCCATATACAACACAATTATTTATTTACAGGACAATTTACAATGACTAACTGTTTCACCTTTGGAATATGGCGATAGAGAGAGAGCTTTGGTATCTACCTGAATCTAAAGCTGGTAATCAGAAACTGTCGAGTTCACTCTGAAGGTGAGATACAAAACTATTGTGGGCAGAATTTTGGATGGTGATGAGGAGGCGTACAAGAGTGATATAGATCAGCTGGTTGAGTGGTGTCACAGCAACAACCTTACCTCAGCATCAGAAAGACCAAGGAATTGATTGTGGACTTCAGGAAGGGTAAGTTCATAAGCCGGCAAGACATAGGAGCAGAATTAGGCCATTCAGCCCCTCTAGTCTGCTTCGCCATTCCATCATGGCTGATCACGGATCCCACTCAACCCCATACACCTGCCTTCTCGCCATATCCTTTGATGTCCTGACCAATCAGGAAACAATCAGCTTCTGCCTTAAATAGACCCATGGACTTGGCCTCCACCGCAGTCTGTGGCAGAGCATTCCACTCTGGAACACACTCCAGTCTCCAGCGAGGGGACAGCGGTAGAAACGGAGAGCAACTTCAAGTTTCTAGGTGTCAGTATCTCTGAAGATCTATCCAGAGCCCAACGTAGTGATCCAATTGTAAAGAAGGGGTTGAGAAAGCTCTTACAAATTTCCACAGATATACCATGGAGCGCTTTCTAACTGGTTGCTTCAACGTCTGGTATGAAGGGGCCACTGCGGAGGAACAGAAAGAAGATGCAGAATGTTGACAGGTCCATCATGGGCACCAGCCTCCCCAGCATCCAGGACACCTTCAAAAGGTGATGCCTCATAAAGGTGACATCAATCAATAAGTACCTCCATCAGGCCGGACATATCCTCCTCTCATTGCTACTATCATGGAGCCTGAAGACACACACTCAACGTTTCAGGAACAGCTTCTTCCCTTCCGCATCAGATTTCTGAATGGACAATGAACCCATTTAATGTTTAGTTTTTTTATTATTCTGTACTGCAATGTGCTGCTGCTACTAAGAGGTAAATTTCACAACATAAGACAATGGTAGTAATCCTGATTCTGGTTCGGAATCTCATTCTGTGGGCAAGCCAGTTCTGAATCCACGTGGCCAGATTTCCCTGGATCCCATGCCTCCTGACTTTCTGAATAAGACTACTACGGAGAAACTTATCAAACAGATTACTAAAATCCGTATATGCTTACCTTCATCAATGTCTCTGCCACAGTTGACACATTTCATAATGAGAGGATCTGAGACTGTGAGTGTGTTGCATCGGAACAATAACGAGCTAGTCAGCGAGCTTTGGTGTCCACCTGAATCTAGGCAGCTACTGCTGAGCTCACTCTGAAGGTGAGATGATGGCTTTTCCACTGGGTCTGGGTGGGACTAGAACTAGAGGTCATGGGTTAAGGGTGAAAGATGAAATATTGAAGGGGAACACGAGGGGAAACTTCTTCACTCAGATGGTCAAGCTGCCACCAGGAGTGATACATGCGAGCTTGATTGCAATGTTTAAAAGAAGTCTGGACGGTCGGTACCTGGATGATAGGGGCATGGAGGGCCATGGTCTCAGTGCAGGTCGATGGGAGTAGGCTGTTTCAATGGTTTGGCATGGACTAGATGGGCCAAAGGGCCTGTTTTGGTGCTACACTTTTCTATGACTAAATAGTTCATGTAAAGCTTAAGTATAAGATATGCTGGCATTGAAGAGGGCCCAGAGGAGGTTCATGAGAATGATTCTGGAAATGAAAGGGTTAATGTATGAGGAGTGTTTGATGGCTCTGGGCCTGTACTCACAGGAGATTAGAAGAATGGGGGTGGGGGAAGATCTCATTGAATATTGAAGGATCCAGAGAGAGTGAACATGGAGAGAATGTTTCCGATTGTCCTGAAAGTATATTCCCTAGGACCTTGAGGGAAGTTCGTGAGGAAATATTTCAAATGTCATTAGAAACGGGGATGGTCCAGAGGATTGGCGTATTGCTCATGTTGTTCCATTGTTTATAAAAGGGTTCTAAGAGTAAACTTAGCAATTATCGGCCGGTGAGTTTGATGTCAGTGGTAGGTAAATTGATGGAAAGTATTCTTAGAGATGGTATATATAATTATCTGGAGAGACAGGGTCTGATTGGGAATAGTCAACATGGATTTGTACGTGGAAAGTCATGGTTGACAAATCTTATTGAATTTTTTGAAGAGGTTACTAGGAATGTTGACGAGGGTAAAGCGGTGGATGTTGTCTATATGGACTTCAGTGAGGCCTCTGACAAGGTTCCACATGGAAGGTTAGTTAGGAAAGTTCAATCGTTAGGCATTAATATTGAAGTAGTAAAATGGATTCAGCAGTGGCTGGATGGGAGATGCCAGAGCGTAGTGGTGGATAACTGTTTGTCAGATTGGAGGCTGGTGACTAGTGGTGTGCCTCAGGGATCTGTACGGGGTCCAATGTTGTTTGTCATATACATTTATGATCTGGATGATGGGGTGGTAAATTGGATGAGTAAGTATGCAGATGATACTAAGATAGGTGGAGTTGTGGATAGTGAAGTAGGTTTTCAAAGCTTGCAGAGAGATTTAGGCCAGTTAGAAGAGTGGGCTGAAAGATGGCAGATGGAGTTTAATGCTACATTTTGGTAGGGCTAATCAAAATAGGACATACATGGTAAATGGTAGGGCATTGAAGAATGCTGTAGAACAGAGGGATCTAGGAATAATGGTGCATAGTTCCCTGAAGGTGGAATCTCATGTGGATAGGGTGGTGAAGAAAGCTTGTGGTATGCTGGCCTTTATAAATCAGAGCATTGAGTATAGGATTTGGGATGTAATGTTGAAATTGTACAAGGCATTGGTGAGGCCAAATTTGGAGTACAGTTCTGGTCACCGAATTATAGGAAAGATGTCAATAAAATTGAGGGAGTACAGAGGAGATTTACTAGAATGTTGCCTGGGTTTCATCTCCTAAGTTACAGAGAAAGGTTAAACAAGTTGGGTCTTTATTCTTTGGAGTGTAGAAGGTTGAGGGGGGACTTGATAGAGGTATTTAAAATTATGAGGGGGATAGATAGAGTTGACGTGGATAGGCTTTTTCCATTGAGAGTGGGGGAAATTCAAACAAGAGGACATCAGTTGAGAGTTAAAGGGCAAAAGTTTAGGGGTAACATGAGGGGGAATTTCTTTACTCAGAGAGTGGTAGCGGTGTGGAACGAGCTTCCAGCAGAAGTGGTTGAGGCAGGTTCGATGTTGTCATTTAAAGTTAAACTGGACAGCTATATGGACAGGAAAGGAATGAAGGGTTATGGGTTGAGTGCAGGTCGGTGGGACTAGGTGAGAGTAAGAGTTCGGCACGGACTAGAAGGGCCGAGATGGCCTGTTTCCGAGCTATAATTGTTATGTGGTTATGTGGTTATATAGTGGGAGAGTCTAGGCCCAGAGGGCACAGACTCAGAATAAAGGGATGTCCTTAGAACAGATATGCGGAGGAATTTCCTTCACCAGAGTGTGGTGAATCTGTGGAATTCATTGCCACGGACAACTGTGGAGGCCAAGTCATTGGGTGTACTTAAGGCAGAGGTTGGTCGGTTCTTCATTAGTCAGGGCATCAAATGTTACAGGGAGAAGGTAGAAGAATGGGGTTGAAAGGGATAATAAATACCCCATGATGAAATGAAAGAGCAGGCGCAATGGGCTGAATAGCCTTATTCTGCTCCTATGTCTTAAGGTCTTATGAGTGATTGGTCAGTTGATGAAGGAATTGCAATTAAGTAGTGGTTGACCTGTATTTGAACTTTATCTTAGTGAAAGGCACTCTTCGCTGGAGAAAACCAGCCCCACTCACAAACGTCTTTCAACTCCACACAAAAGCTCAATAAGACTGCATGGAAGAGTGAAAAGGAAAAATCTTACTGCTCTTTGTGACGGAACCACTCTGTTAGCTCGCTGTGTCTCACAGCTGAAGAGGGTATCTTAGCAAGGGAGATGGAGCCTGCCACGGATGAACAGTGTGAGTAAACAAAATTCTCCTTAGTTGTTCACGAGCATCGCCTGCCTTCTGTGCATGTCTCACTGAATTGGTTCTTTTGTTTGCTACTTAACTGGTTCACTCTTACCAGACTGAGGGATAAGACCGAAAGCCAAGCTTTCCAATCCACCGGACAAACCAACTACCTGACCCTTGACTCCCACCCATTAACCCAGGTGCTGGTGGGTTTGAAACCTTTTAATCATTCCTGTTTTTGCTGACACAGCCATCTGTCTAATTAACTCAGCCTACTCTGCAATCTTCACTCTTTACTGTCGTTCAAACCCAGTATTTTGAAGTTCTGCACCCAAACATTAGCAGCACTCATTTAAAATATGGCCTTCATACCTTAGGCTGACCTCTGTATATTGATGACAGGCAGGTCAGGCTAATAGACATTTTAACAGCTCCACAGCAACAAATATTTCACAGGCTGGAGTGGAGAAAGAACTTCACCACTGTCTGGTATGGAAGGGACGTTGAGGGCTGTAACCTCAGCCAGCTCCATCATGGGTACTCGTCTCCTCAGCATCCAGGATACCTTCAAAAGGCAATGCCTCAAAAAGGCAACATTCAGCATTAAGGGCCCCTATCACCTGGAAAAGACCCTCTTCTCTTTGCTGTCATCAGCGAGGAGGTACAGGAGCCTAAAGGCACACACTCAATGTTTCAGGAATACCTTCTTCCCCTCCACTACCAGATTTCTCAATGGACAATGAACCCATGAATGAACTTCCAACCTGATGGCATGGATATCGATTTCTCCAACTTCTGGTAGTAATTTCTTGCTTCCCACTTCCCCCTTCTTCATTTCCGCACTCTGTCCTCTTAGAGAGGTGACTTCACACGTGCCTGTCACCTCTCCCTGAGTTCCCTCCTCTTCCCTTTCTCCCATGGTCCACTCTCCACTCCTATCAGATTCTTTCTTCTTCAGCCCTTTACCTTTTCTACCTATCACCTCCCAGCTTCTTACTTCACCCCCCCTCCCCCACCCACCTGCCTTCACCTATCACCTGCCAGCTTGTATCCTTCCTCTCCACCCACCTTCTCATTCTGGCATCTTCCCCCTTGGTTTCCAATCCCGTTGAAGGTTCTTTGCCCAAGGCAACAAATATTTATTCATCTTCATAGATGCTGCCTGACCTGCTGAGTTCCTCCAGCATGTCGTGTGTTGAAACTTATTTATTTATTTAGAGATAGAGTGTCGAATAGGCTGCACCGACCCAATGAGCCACAGTGCCCAGCAACCCAGCTTAGGCTAATCGTAGGGTAGTTTACAACCACCGAGTAACCTGCTAACCGGTACATCTGTGAACTGAGGGAGAAAATCCTCACAGTCACAGTAAAGGCCAACTTAGAGAGAACCAGGTTTATTATCACCGGCATGTGACGTGAAATTTGTTAACTTAGCAGCAGCAGTTCAATGTAGTACATCATCTAGCAGAGAGAAAAAATAATAATAAATAAACAAGTAAATCAATTATGTATATTGAATAGATTTTTTTTAATGTGCAAAAACAGAAATATTGCATATTAAAAAAAAGAGAGGTAGTGTCCAAAGATTATTGTCAGATGGCAGAGGGGAAGAAGCTGCTCCTGAATCGCTGAGTGTGAGCCTTCAGGCTTCTGTATCTCCTACCTGACGGTAACAGTGAGAAAAGGACATGCCCTGGGTGCTGGAGGTCGTTAATAATGGACGCTGCCTTTCTGAGACACCGCTCCCTGAAGATGTCCTGGGTACTTTGTAGGCTAGTACCCAAGATGGAGCTGACTAGATTTACAACCTTCTGCAGCTTCTTTCGGTCCTGTGCAGTAGCCCCTCCATACCAGACAGTGATGCAGCCTGTCAGAATGCTCTTCCCGGTACACCTATAGAAGTTTTTGAGTGTATTTGTTGCCATGCCAAATCTCTTCAAACTCCTAATAAGGTATAGTCGCTGTCTTGCCTTCTTTATAACTACATTGTCAGCAAATTTAGACATAGTACTTGAGTTATGCCTAGCCACACAGTCATGTGTATATAGAGAGCAGAGCAGTGGGCTAAGCACACACCCCTGAGGTGTGCCAGTGTTGATTGTCAGTGAGGAGGATATTTTATCACCAATCCCCACAGATTGTGGTCTTCTGGTTAGGAAGCCGAGGATCCAATTGCAGAGGGAGGTACAGAGGCCCATGTTCTGCAACTTCTCAATCAGGATTGTGGGAATGATGGTATTAAATGCTGAGCTATAGTTGATGAATAACATCCTGACATAGGTGTTTGTGTTGTCCAGGTGGTCTAAAGCCATGTGGAGAACCACTGAGATTGCATCTGCCGTTGACCTATTGCAATAGGTGCAGGTCCTTGCTGAGGCAGAAGTTCAGTCTAGTCATAACCAACCACTCAAAGCATTTCATCACTGTTGACGTGAGTGTTCCGGGCAATAGTCATTAAGGCAACTGACGTTATTCTTCTTCGGTGCTGGTATAATTGTTGCCTTTTTGAAGCAAGTGGAAACTTCCGCCCGTAGCAGTGAGAGGTTGAAAATGTCCTTGAATACCTGTGCTAGTTGGTTGGCACAGGTTTTCAGAGCCTTACCAGGTACTCCATCAGGACCTTCCACCTTGCGAGAGTTCACTCTCTTTAAAGACACCCTAACATTGGTCTCTGAGACAGAGATCACAGGGTCATCAGGTGCAGCAGGGATCTTCACAACTGTAGCTGTGTTCTCTCTTTCAAAGCGTGCATAGAAGGCGTTGAGTTCATCTGGTAGTGAAGCATCGCTGCCATTGAAGCTATTGGGTTTCACTTTGTATGAAGTAATGTCTTGCAGTCCTTTCCAGAGTTGTCATACATCCAATGTCACTTCCAACCTGGTACGAAATTGTCTCTCCGTCCTTGAAATAGCCCTCCGCAAATCATACCTGGTTTTCTGGTACGGGCCTGGGTCACCAGACTTGAATGCCACAGATCTAACCTTCAGCAGATGACGTACCTCCTGGTTCATCCACGGCTTTTGGTTTGGGAATGTACAGTAAGTCTTTGTGGGCACACACTTATCCACACAGGTTTTAATGAAGTCGGTTACAACTGCAGCATAGTCATCTAGGTCTGAAGATGAATCCCTGAATACAGTCCAGTCCACCGATTCAAAGCAGTCCTGTAGGTGTTCCCGTGCTTCCCTTGTCCACACCTTCTTGGTCCTCACTGCTGGTGCTGCAGTCTTCAGTCTCTGCCTATACTCAGGGAGTAGAAGTACAGCCAGGTGATCAGACTTCCCGAAGTGAGGGCATGGAATAGCACGGTAGGCATTCTTCGTGGAGGTGTAGCAATAGACAATGGAATTGAACATCGAACTTTGACACCCCGAGCTGAAACAGTGTTGCCCCCACCACCACGTTATTGTCATGCCCCTTAACACGATAGTCAGCTGTTAGTGGTGTGACTGGCAAACACTGGTCATCCTCTGCTGGTGCCAGAATGTGTGGTAACACCTGCGGGCTGCCCCCAGCACATCCCGGGGTTGTGTTGGTTATTAACACAAACAACGTGCTTCACTACATGTTCCGATGGGCGTACAGGAGACAAGTAAACTTCAATCTTGACATGAACTTAAGGAAATCTGAAACAATTCTTTTTATTTTGTCACTAGTTCAATCTGTTTATTTATTTAGAGATATAGGGTGGAACTGGACCCCTCCAGCCCGGCAAGCCACACCAGCCATCAACACACCCATTGAACCCTAGACTGGTCACAGGGCAACTTACAATGACCAATGAACCAACATACCCGTACGTCTTTGGACTGTGGGAGGAAATCAGAGCACCTGGAGGAAACCCATGCACACAGGAAGAGAACAGACAAAGTTTGGAGCTAGTTCCGGAGTTAAACATCTCATTCTGGAATGCCCCAAACTGTAAACGCGCCACGCTAACCGCTGTGCTGCTGTGGCATCCAAATGGGATGTCATGTCAGAATCACATGCTGGTTTATTGTCACTGGCATCTGTGGTGAAATTGCAGCAGAGAACAGTGAAATACATAAAAAAAAAACTGTAACTCACAATGGTGTAGGGCATCTGCACCAGATTTTGAGACAAATGGTCCCAAGCCCCTCCGAACCATGTCAGCAAACATACAGCTATTCCATAAGCATCAGGCTGATGTTAAAAAAAAAACAAGCTTAAAAAGCTCAGCTCTTTAGGAACATTTTAACATTTGCGGTTATAAATTCAAATAAACCGAAGCTAGAATGGTGTGACACGCTCCTCAGTGATAATATTGATGACAACTGAATGTTTAACCATTACTCAATTGTGGCAGCATCATGCCATTCACTTTGAGTTACTGTGAGGCTGAATCAGAACTAGAATCAAGTTTAGTATTGCTGGCAGGTGGAATTTGTTCCGTGCAGCAGCAGTACAATGTAGTACACAATAATAAAAACTGTTAATTACAGTAAATTGACTGTTTATATGTATATATTAAATACTTAATTAAATAAATAGTGCAAAAAAAGTAATGAGGTAGTGTTCATCGGTTCATTGCAGCGGGAGGAGAGAGAGAGAGCAGCGCGCCACGTGTGCACAGCCCTCCGGTGAAAAATAATGTCATATCCGTTAAATAGGGGCCATGGACAATTCCGATTTGATGGGGACGGACGTGAAAGCACAAAGGAACATCTGGAGAAATTTCTGAAACACTCGTTCGCTGCTGTCGTTACTGCGCGGTCGGGAATCTTCCAGAGGGAAGGCCTCAAAATCCCCGGCTTTGCCTGCTGTTGATGACCGAGATTGAGGTCAAATCATTCGGACAGAGATGGCGCTCAGTACTCAGTGTCGGAGAGCTGATCGGAGGCTCGAAGTTTTCGGATGACTCAGAGTCGGATTGTGGTCTGGCATGGCAAGGAGAGTTTCTCTTCCTTCTCCCGTCTGCGTGAGATGTGGGGCAGTTGAGAGACTTTGAACTTCTTACTGTGCTCATGGACTTCTTCATCAAGTTATGGTATTGTTGCACTGTTGTAACTATATGTTATAATTACGTGGTTTTGTCAGTTTTTTTCAGTCTTGGTCTGTCCTGTGTTTTGTGATATCACACTGGAGGAAATAATGTATCATTTCTTAATGCATGCATTACTAAATGACAATAAAAGAGGACTGTGTGTCTTCATAATCTAATTGTCCATTCAGACAGAGGGGAAGAAGCTATTCCTGAATTGTTGCGTGTGTAACTTCAGGTTCCTGTACCTCCTTCCTGATGGTAGCAATGAGAAGAGGGTGTGTCCTGGGTGTTGGGGGTCCTTTATGCTCAATGCTGCCTTTTTGAGGCAGCGCTCCTTGAAATGTCCCGATGCTGGGGAGGCTAGTGCCCATGATGGATCTGGCTGAATTTTCAGCTTTCTGCAGCTTATTTCAATCCTGTGCAGTGACCCCTCCCTCCCTCCACACCAGACGGTGATGCAGCCATCTAGAACGTTCTCCATGGTGCACTTGCAGAAACTTGCAGGAGACTTTGGTGACATGACAAAACTCCTGAAGCTCCTAATGAAATATAGCCACTGTTGTGCCTTCTTTGTAATTGCATCAATGTGTTGGGACCAAGTTAAACCCTCAGAGATGCTGACACCCAGGAATTTGAATTTGCTCACTCTTTCCACTGCTGATCCCTCTATGAAGACTGGTGTGTGTTCCCTCATTATATTGACAGGAAACGTCATAGAATTGCAGATCGAAAATCTAAGGCAGGAACAACCTCTTCCCCATCCTCGTCAGATTTCTGAATGGACAATGTGCACTATCAAACTATTTTTGCTCTCCTTTTGCACTCGGCAGGAAAATAGGGTTGAGAGGGATAATATATCAGCCATGATGAAATGGTGGAGCAGACCCACTGGGCCACATGGTCGAATTCTGTTCCTATAGTTTGTGGTCTTGTCTGTCAGTGATATTAAACCTAATTCTAATTCTGTATCTGTCTCCTATCTGTATCTGTATCCTATTCTGATACCTGTCCCCCACTTTTCCTTCACTACATCGACAACTGCATTGGCGCTGCTTCCTGCATGCATGCTGAGCTCGTTGACTTCATTAACTTTGCCTCCAAGTTTCACCGTCAAGTTTACCTGGTCCATTTCCAACACCTCCCTCCCCTTTCTAGATCTTTCTGTCTCTATCTCTGGAGACATCTTATCTACTGATGTCTACTATAAGCCTACTGACTCTCACAGCTATCTGGACTATTCCTCTTCTCACCCTGTCTCTTGCAAAAATGCCATCCCCTTCTCGCAATTCCTCCGGCTCCGCCACATCTGCTCTCAGGATGAGGCTTTTCATTCCAGGACGAGGGAGATGTCCTCCTTTTTTAAAGAAAGGGGCTTCCCTTCCTCCACCATCAACTCTGCTCTTAAACGCATCTCCCCCATTTCACGCCCATCTGCTCTCACTCCATCCTCCCGCCACCCCACTAGGAATAGGGTTCCCCTGGTCCTCACCTACCACCCCACCAGCCTCCGGGTCCAACATATTATTCTCCGTAACTTCCGCCACCTCCAACGGGATCCCACCACTAAGCACATCTTTCCCTCCCCCCCCCATTTTCCGCAGGGATTGCTCCCTACGCGACTCCCTTGTCCACTCGTCGCCCCCCCCCATCCTTCCCCACGGATCTTCCTCCTGTCACTTATCCTTGTAAGCAGAACAAGTGCTACACATGTCCTTACACTTCCTCCCTCACCACCATTCAGGGCCCCAGACAGTCCTTCCAGGTGAGGCGACACTACACCTGTCGGTCGGCTGGGGTGATATACTGCGTCCGGTGCTCCCGATGTGGCCTTCTATATATTGGCGAGACCCGATGCAGACTGAGAGATCGTTTTGCTGAAGACCTACGCTCTGTCCGCCAGAGAAAGCAGGATCTCCCAGTGGACACACATTTTAATTCCACGTCCCATTCCCATTCCGATATGTCTATCCACGGCCTCCTCTACTGTAAAGATGAAGCCACATTCAGGTTGGAGGAGCAACACCTTATATTCTGTCTGGGTAGCCTCTAACCTGATGGCATGAACATCGACTTCTCTAACTTCCACTAATGCCCCACCTCCCCTTCTTACCCCATCCGTTATTTATTTATATACGCATATTCTTTCTCTCTCTCTCTCCTTTTTCTCCCTCTGTCCCTCTGACTATACCCCTTGCCCATTCTCTGGGTTTCCCCCGCCTTGTCTTTCTCCCTGGGCCTCCTGTCCCAAGATCCTCTCATATCCCTTTTGCCAATCACCTGTCCAGCTCTTGGCTCCATCCCTCCCCCTCCTGTCTTCTATCATTTTAGATCTCCCCCTCCCCCTCCCACTTTCAAATCTCTTACTAGCTCTTCCTTCAGTTAGTCCTGACGAAGGGTCTCGGCCCGAAACGTCGACTGTACCTCTTCCTAAAGATGCTGCCTGGCCTGCTGCGTTCACCAGCAACTTTTATGTGTGTTGCTTGAAATTCCAGCATCTGCAGATTTCCTCGTGTTTGCGTTTCTAATTCTGTAAACATTGGCTGAAAATAATTTTTCTTTGACCCTGTGGAAGTTGGGCAGAGGAGTGCACGTGAGTGTATTTTATATTTTAAATCTCTTTGTGACTGAAAGAAATCTACCAGAGTAAAAAATACTGACATGTGAAAATGGATTCTTTCTTATTTTGTAAAACCAGTCCTACATTTTAAAAAAATATACACCATTTTAAATAAATTGTCTGGGTTAAAGGTAATAACAGATAGGTAATCAATCAAACAGCATTATTACTGCTGTAAATTTCTCCCTATTCTTTTTGAGAAAATTGGTTGTTTAATCTGTATGCTCAGTCTGCTCTGCTTAGGTTAGGAAAAACTCTGTCTAACAAAAGGTCATTGCTGAGGTCACATCGTATGAGGCCGTAACTTCAAAGAAGTTTATCTTCTTTACAACACCATTAAGTCATTGCTAATGGTCTATTGTCTTTCATCATCTCTGTCTTCTACCTGCTTATTTATCTTCAGACGAGCCACAGAATGCGAGGCAGAGTGTTAACAGGTGCTCTCCGAACTCTTACCGTCAATACAAGCTCAGCGTGAGATGGTAATATGATCAACTGTGCTTTTTAAATGGATCCAGTCCAAAAAGACAGTGGACGATTGAGAAATGATCTTTAGATACAAGATTCAAGCTTAAAGATTGTTTAATGTCCTTTCCTGCACACAGGTATAAATGAGAACAAAATAACTCCAGTTCTGATGCAGCACAAAAAAACACACAATTAGATAAAGAACAGAACAATAATAAAAATAAAGTCAGTTAATATAAATACATAAGATACCATGTACATAGATTGTATGTCCATAAAGTGACTCCAGGTTGTACATAAGGTGACTGACAGGAATAATAAAGCATTGGCAGAGTTAGGAGGTGGAAACTCTAATGCCGATTGGAGGGAAGTATGAGGGACATCGGAGTTCAGGTTTAACACAAGGAGTGGTGGGTGTGTAGAACGCCCTGCCGGGGTTAGAGGTGACACAGCCAGATACATTAGGGGTATTTGAGAAACTCTCAGACAGGCACATGGATGATAGAAAAATGGAGGGTTATGTCAGAGTGAAGGGTTGGATTGATCTTGGAGTAGATAAAAGGTCAAGAGAACACGGTGGGCTGTATTGTTCTGTAATGTTATTCTGTACGTTCTACGTTCTATGTTCAAAAGCTAACACACATTTTACCCTCCTAACTTCTTGCTATACCTGAATGTCGACCTTCAGTCACCTAAGAACAAGACCTCCCAAGTTCTTTTGAAAATCAACATCTCCCAGTCCACCAGTCTGCCATAATTTTAGATTCAGAATCAGAATCTGGTTTATTATGAGACCATACAGTAAGACAATAAGACATCGGAGCAGACTTCATCCTCTTGGCCCTTCGAGTCACTCCACCACTCTATCAATATTAGCCCTCCCAGCCCCATATTCCTGCCTTCTCCCTGTAGCCTTTAAAACCTTTTTAATCGAAAACCTTTCAACCTCCGCTTTAAACATGCCCAATGAATTCCCCAGATTCGCCACCTTCTGGCTAAAGAAATTCCTCCTTATCCCTGTTCTAAATGGACGCCCCTCTGTTCAGAGGCTGTGTCCTCTGGTCTGAAACTCCCTCACTGCTGGAAACATCCTCACCACATCCACTCTATCTAGACCTTGCAATATTCAATATTCGAATGGATTAATATGTGAGGGGCGTTTGGTGGCCCCAGGCCTGTACTTCCTGAAGTTTAGAAGAATGAGGGGGGATCTCATTGAAACCTATTGAATGTTGAACAGCCTAGATAGAGTAAATGAGGAGAGGGCGTTTCCCATGAGGGGTGGGGGGGAGTCTAGAACCAGAGGGTATGGTGACGTCCACGGCCTCCTCTACTGTCGTGATGAGGCCACATTCAGGTTGGAGGAGCAAAACCTTCTGTTCCATCTGGGTAGCCTCCAACCTGATGGCATGAAGATCGATTTCTCAGACTTTTGGTAATGCCCCCACTCCTCTCCAGCGTTTTAGAAACATAGAAACATAGAAAATAGGTGCAGGAGTAGGCCATTCGGCCCTTCGAGCCTGCACCGCCTTTCATTATGATCATGGCTGATCATCCAACTCAGAACCCCGCCCCAGCCTTCCCTCCATACCCCCTGACCCCCATAGCCACAAGGGCCATATCTAACTCCTTCTTAAATATAGCCAATGAACTGGCCTCAACTGTTTCCTGTGGCAGAGAATTCCACAGATTCACCACTCTCTGTGTGAAGAAGTTTTTCCTAATCTCGGTCCTAAAAGGCTTCCCCTCTATCCTCAAACTGTGGCCCCTCGTTCTGGACTTCCCCAAAATCGGGAACAATCTTCCTGCATCTAGCCTGTCCAATCCCTTTGGGATCTTATACGTTTCAATCAGATCACCCCCTCAATCTTCTAAATTCCAACGAGTACAAGCCCAGTTCATCCAGTCTTTCTTCATATGAAAGTCCTGCCATCCCAGGAATCAATCTGGTGAACCTTCTTTGTACTCCCTCTATGGCAAGGATGTCTTTCCTCAGATTAGGGGACCAAAACTGCACACAATACTCCAGGTGTGGTCTCACCAAGGCCTTGTACAACTGCAGTAGTACCTCCCTGCTCCTGTACTCGAATCCTCTCGCTATAAATGCCAGCATACCACTCGCCTTTTTCATCGCCTGCTGTACCTGCATGCCCACTTTCAATGACTGGTGTATAATGACACCCAGGTCTCGTTGCACCTCCCCTTTTCCTAATCGGCCACCATTCAGATAATAATCTGTTTTCCTATTTTTGCCACCAAAGTGGATAACTTCACATTTATCCACATTAAATTGCATCTGCCATGAATTTGCCCACTCACCCAACCTATCCAAGTCACCCTGCATCCTCTTAGCATCCTCCTCACAGCTAACACTGCCATCCAGCTTCGTGTCATCCGCAAACTTGGAGATGCTGCATTTAATTCCCTCATCCAAGTCATTAATATATATTGTAAACAACTGGAGTCCCAGCACTGAGCCTTGCGGTACCCCACTAGTCACGGCCTGCCATTCTGAAAAGGTCCCGTTTATTCCCACTCTTTGCTTCCTGTCTGCTAACCAACTCTCCACCCACACCAATACCTTACCCCCAATACCGTGTGCTTTAAGTTTGCACACTAATCTCCTGTGTGGGACCTTGTCAAAAGCCTTCTGAAAATCCAAATATACCACATCCACTGGTTCTCCCCTATCCACTCTACTAGTTACATCCTCAAAAAATTCTATGAGATTCGTCAGACATGATTTTCCTTTCACAAATCCATGCTGACTTTGTCCGATCATTTCACCGCTTTCCAAATGTGCTGTTATCACATCCTTGATAACTGACTCCAGCAGTTTCCCCACCACCGACGTTAGGCTAACCGGTCTATAATTCCCCGGTTTCTCTCTCCCTCCTTTTTTAAAAAGTGGAGTTACATTAGCCACCCTCCAATCCTCAGGAACTAGTCCAGAATCTAACGAGTTTCGAAAAATTATCATAATGCATCCACTATTTTTTGGGCTACTTCCTTAAGCACTCTAGGATGCAGACCATCTGGCCCTGGGGATTTATCTGCCTTCAATCCCTTTAATTTACCTAACACCACTTCCCTACTAACATGTATTTCGCTCAGTTCCTCCATCTCACTGGACCCTCTGTCCCCTACTATTTCCGGAAGATTATTTATGTCCTCCTTAGTGAAGACAGAACCAAAGTAATTATTCAATTGGTCTGCCATGTCCTTGCTCCCCATAATCAATTCACCTGTTTCTGTCTGCAGGGGACCTACATTTGTCTTTACCAGTCTTTTCCTTTTTACATATCTATAAAAGCTTTTACAGTCCGTTTTTATGTTCCCTGCCAGTTTTCTCTCATAATCTTTTTTCCCCTTCCTAATTAAGCCTTTGTCCTCCTCTGCTGAACTCTGAATTTCTCCCAGTCCTCAGGTGAGCCACTTTCTCTGGCTTTGGGTGTGTTTCTCTTGTGTCTTATGGGGTTAGGGACAGCGTGAGGACTCAATTGTGTGAAGCAAATGTGGCTGAGGGTAACTAGACACAGCTCAGAAAGAAGTGAACAAGAAGGAAGGGTCTGGTTCAAGTTCAGACGCGCCACACAACGGAGTGTTATTGTGACAGAGCAGAGTCCTGCCATACACTCATCTGTGTCTCCAACCTTTCATTTGTATGGTTGATGATAATTACACACATTTCATACTCAGACGCACCCTGTGGTTCTACAACTGGGGCTGACATACTCCTGAAAATCATCCTTTTAGAAAATATAGGGCAAGTTAGCTGAGAGTCATAGGTGGAAGGGGAGGGGAGGAGTAGCTGTGTTCTGAGGAAGATCCCAAGGGCACACTTAAGGAGAAAAATGAAAGAATATAGAACATTACAGCACAGTACAGGCCCTTCGGCCCACAATGTTGTGCCAACTTTTTAACTTATTTTAAGATCAATCTAACCCTTCCTTCCCACATAGCCCTCCATCTTTTGACCATCCATGGCCCACACCACCAGGTTCAGGAACAGTTATTACCCCACAACCGTCAGGTTCCACACCACCAGGTTCAGGAACAGTTATTACCCCTCAACCATCAGGTCCCACACCACCAGGTTCAGGAACAGTTATTACCCCACAACCATCAGGACTCACACCACCAGGTTCAGGAACAGTTATTACCCCTCAACCATCAGGACCCACACCACCAGGTTCAGGAATAGTTATTACCGCTCAGCCATCAGGCTCCTGAACCAGAAGGGATAACTTCACTCAACTTCACTCACCACATCACTGAACTGTTCACACGAACTATGGACTCACTTTCAAGTATTCTTCATCTCATGTTCTTGATATTCATTGTTTATTTATTATTGATTTTTTTCTCTTTCTATTTGCACAGCTTGTTATCTTTTGCACGTTGGTGGTTGTCCCTCTTGTTGTGTGTAGTTTTATGTAGTAGTGGTATGACAATCCGGGCTCACCTGTCTGTTTACATGACATCCCGCACCGAGCAAGGTGTCTGCACTATTTGGAAGTGGGCCGCCACTTACGCTGTTGTCTTTTACATTTGTGTATGTATTGACCATGGTTGTACTAGGGATGAAATACAAGAAGTAGCTTCCCCTTGCTTGCTTCCGATGCAGTGTCTTTACAAGACGTGTGACCCTGAACATTGTCCTATTAAAAGGATCTACTGCTCAGCGTCTGAGAAGCAGGGACCATCGATTGTGTTACTCACAATTTGCCTTCTGCTTCATCCACCACCTGCATTCTGTGGCTTCAATATAAAACTGTAATGGTAACCTCATTAACCACCTACCTACAGGAAAGAATAAAACAAGGTTGAAAGAGTGCAGACAAAATTTACAAGGATGGTGCCAGGACTGCAGGACCTGAGTTATAAGAAAAGATTGAATAGGTTGGGAATTTATTCCTTAGAATGTAGAAGCCTAAGAGGAGATTTGATTGAGGTATTGAAAATTATGAGCTGTATAGGCAGGGTAAATGCAAACAGGTTTTTTCCACTGAGGGTGGGTGGGACTACAACAAAAGGTCATGGGTTAAGACCATAAGATCATAAGTCATAAGAGTAGGTTAAGGGTGAAAGGTGAAAAGTTTAAGGGGAACATGAGGGTAATCTTCTTTACTCAGCATCGTGAGATTGTGGAATGAGCTGCCAGCACAAGTTGTGCATGCAAGCTTGATTTGAACTTTTAATTGAAGTTTGGATAGGTACATGGATGGTAGGGGTATGGAGGCGATGGTCCCAGGACAGGTCGATGGGAGTTGGCAGTTTAAATTGGTTTGGCATGAACTAGATGGGCCGAAGTGCCTGTTCCTGTTCTCTACTTCTCTATCACTCTATGACTCCCACCACCCAGGCCATGCTCTCTTCTCGCTGCTGCCATCAGGAAGGAGGTACAGGAGCCTCAGGACCCACACCACCAGGTTCAGGAACAGTTACTGCCCCTCAGCCATCAGGCTGTAGAACCAGACAGGATAACTTCACTCAAGTTCACTCACCCCATCACTGAACTGCTCCCATGACCTATCGACTCACTTCTAAGAACTCATCTCATGTTCTCAATATTTAGTTCTTATTTATTTATTTGTTATTAATAGTTTTCTTTTTGTGTTTGTACAGATTTTTGTCTTATGCACACTGCTTGTTTGTCCATCTTCTTGTGTGCAGTTTTTCATTGATTCTACTGTGTTTCCTTGTATTTACTGTGAATGTCCATAAGAAAATGAATCAGGGTTGTATGTGCTGACATATATGTCCTTTGATAATAAATATACTTTGGACTTCGAAAGACATGCAGAGATGTAAAATTTGCTGGAGGGGTAGGACTGTGGGGACATTGAAATCCATTGCTGGGAGTTCTTGCAGGGGAGTTCAGTACAGTTAGATGTTAGCCACTATATCAACTGAAAAAGTGAACAGGCTTATTTTCCTTCCACTAAGATTTGATACAAATGGGGGAACAGGAAAAGGAGGAGTGGAAAAATGTGATTAAAGATGGCGTCAGTGAGTGGTGACTCTGTGTGTCCCTTTGCCACCAGATTTCTGAATGGACAATGAACCCATCAACACTGCCTCACTATCTGAGCTCTCTTTTTGCACTTCTTATTTGTTTTATATATATACATATCGCTCATTGTAATTTATAGTAATATTTTATCAGAATCGGAATCCTTTATTATCGCCAAGTATGTGGACACATACAGGGAATTTGATGCCAGTTTCCCTGAGCTCTTGCTGTACAGAATCAAAAAGCAAACAAAACAATAGTGCAAATAATCGTGAACTATATACAGTGAAGTATACCTGTGTATGTACAGGCGGACTTGGTTTATAATAGACTAAAATTCAAGTGTTCGTAAGACTGATGGCATACGTAAAGAAACTGTTCTTACACCTATTTGTCCCGGCATACAGTTATATATTGCACTGTACTGCTGCCACGGCACAACAAATTTCACAACATGTTATATGTCAGTGAAACATTCAACTTCAAGTTCACTGTCATCTGACTGTACGTATATACAACCAAACAAAACAACGGTCCTCCAGACCACAGTCAAGTTTACTGTCATCTGACTGTACGTATATACAACCAAACAAAGCAACGTTCCTCCAGACCACAGTCAAGTTTACTGTCATCTGACTGTACATGTATACAACCAAACAAAGCAACGGTCCTCCAGACCACAGTCAAGTTCACTGTCATCTGACTGTACATGTATACAACCAAACAAAGCAACGTTCCTCCAGACCATGATGTACCCACAGCACATAGAACTAAATATTACCACAAATAAGTTTAGAAGATATAATCTAAAATGCATGGATTGTGCAGCAAAGGTAAACAGTAAACAGCTTACTGTCCTAGTGACAAGACTTCGGTGGTGTCAGGGTATTCATTAGTCTCACAGCCCAAGGGAAGAAGCTCATGCCCATTCTGGCAGTCCTAGTCCTGATGCTCCTGTACCTTCTCCCTGACGGTGGTGGGTCAAGGAGATTGTGGGATGGGTGCTAGGGATCCTCAATAATGCTTCAGGCCCTTCATATACAACACTGCCAGGAAATGTCCCAGATAAAATGGAGGGAGATCCCCATTATCTTCTCGGTGGGGTTTACTGCCCTCTGTAGTGTCTGAAGGGTTTACAGAGGGTTTACTGCCCTCTGTAGGGTCTGAAGGGTTTACAGAGGGTTTACTGCCCTCTGTAGGGTCTTGCGGCCCAATACCTTGCAGCTTCTGTACCACACAATGATACAGCCAGACGGGACACTGTTAATGGTGCTCCTGTCAAAAGTTGTTCAAATGGGTATGGAGAGCCTTGCACACTTCAATCTCTTCCCGAAAGTGTAGATAAAGTAGTCTCTGCTAAATAGAACTCATTAAACAGGGTAAAAGATGATACATTTTATGAGTTAAAATTTACAGTGAAAAAGCTGGTGACAAATCAGCCATGGGTCCTAACATTTGAAAAATTTGATTTTCAGGCTATGTAGAGCCAACACACATTGGCCACTTTATTAGGTACACCTGCCCATCTACTCGTTAATGCAAATATCCAATCAGCCAATCATGTGGCAGCAACTCAATACATAAAAGCATGCAGACACGGTCAAGAGGTCAGTTGTTGTTCAGACCAAACATCAGAATGGGTAAGAAATCTGATCTAAGTGATTTTGACCGTGGAATGATTGTTGCTGCCAGGTGGGTGGTTTGAGTATCTCAGAAATTGATCATCTCCTGGGATTTTCAGGCGCGGCAGTCACTAAAGTTTACAGAGAACGGTGCAAAAAACAAAAAACATCCAGTGGGCACCAGGGTAGCGTAGCACGACGATATTTCAGCTTGGGGTGTTCCAGAGTTCAGAGTTCAATTCCAGTCCCTTTCTGTGAGGAGTCTCTGTCCGTTCTGCCCCTTGGAACGTGTGGGTTTCCCCCACGTGATCCAGTTTCCTTCCACCATCTAAAGATACACCAGGCAGGGTCACTGATCATTGTAAACTGTCATATAATTACGGAACGGTTGTGGAGTTGCTGGGGTGGCTCGAAGAACCAAAGGGCCTGCTCCATGCTGTGTCACTGAGTAGATACAGTAACTAACTCAGATAGCCATGTTTACAACAGTGCTGTGCAGAAGAGCATCTCTGAATGCACAACACTGAAGTGGATGGGCTACAGAGGACAAGACCACACCAGGATCCACTCCTGTCCATGATAAAACAGCCACTAAATACTGATACAGTTACTTACCTAAATACACTGAAAATTGGTTCCTTAAGGTGTTATAGCTGAGAGTGGGGGTTGGTGTGGTTGGTGGACAGCTTCCCACTACCTGCTAAGTGTTCCCACTGCCATATGTCTCAAACAGCCTCTGACAACCAAATTCAGCTCCTGGCCTTCACATGTGACTCAGCGGAAGCGTTTCTACTGGGAGGAGAAAATGCAGAGACGGGTTACTGGCGCCTTAAAACCAGCTGCTTTGAGCAGATGAGGCTTGTTAGCGTGGTTGGCAGCTCATCTCGGAGAAGGAGAACTCTGATCTCAAACCTCTGCTGCCTTGCGGCTATAGCCACTCATGGGGAAGGCTTCGGGAGCAAACCCTGCGGAAAAATCTGGAGCTGGAGTCCCGAAGACAATCCAACGTTGAGTTCAAGACTGGCCGGCAACTCCTGCGTTGCCACAGGTGCCAAACTGTATCGGTCTCTGCCGTTCCTCTGGGTTCATCCGAAGCGTGGACAGGTGTCGCTTACCACATGGGCTTCAGCTTGCTCTCCATATCGTACTGCCCAGGCATGAGTATCTAGAGAGTTCAGACACAACATCCATGCTCGACGTTGACCAATGGAGGCCTCACTCGCTTTGAATATCAATGTTAATAAATTATTATACAGTTGATTTGTAAGATAGGTTTTTCCCCAGTTATCTTTATGCTTTCAAATGGTAAAACAGGTTACTGTATTCCATTATGTAATGCACTGGTTAAGATTTTTACTGCTATGTTGTAGGCATTTCATCTTAGCAGTTCTGTTCTACTTTCAGCCTGTTTGGGTTTGAAACATAGAAACATAGAAACAGAAACATAGAAACATAGAAACATAGAAAATAGGTGCAGGAGTAGGCCATTCGGCCCTTCGAGCCTGCACCGCCATTTATTATGATCATGGCTGATCATCCAACTCAGAACCCCACCCCAGCCTTCCCTCCATACCCCCTAACCCCCGTAGCCACAAGGGCCATATCTAACTCCCTCTTAAATATAGCCAATGAACTGGCCTCAACTGTTTCCTGTGGCAGAGAATTCCACAGATTCACCACTCTCTGTGTGAAGAAGTTTTTCCTAATCTCGGTCCTAAAAGGCTTCCCCTCTATCCCCAAACTGTGACCCCTTGTTCTGGACTTCCCCAACATCGGGAACAATCTTCCTACATCTAGCCTCTCCAATCCCTTTAGGATTTTATATGTTTCAATCAGATCCCCCCCTCAATCTTCTAAATTCCAACGAGTACAAGCCCAGTTCATCCAGTCTTTCTTCATATGAAAGTCCTGCCATCCCAGGAATCAATCTGGTGAACCTTCTCTGTACTCCCTCTATGGCAAGGATGTCTTTCCTCAGATTAGGGGACCAAAACTGCACACAATACTCCAGGTGTGGTCTCACCAAGGCCTTGTACAACTGCAGTAGTACCTCCCTGCTCCTGTACTCGAATCCTCTCGTTATAAATGCCAGCATACCATTCGCCTTTTTCACCGCCTGTTGTACCTGCATGCCCACTTTCAATGACTGGTGTATAATGACACCCAGGTCTCGTTGCACCTCCCCTTTTCCTAATCGGCCACCATTCAGATAATAATCTGTTTTCCTATTTTTGCCACCAAAGTGGATAACTTCACATTTATCCACATTAAATTGCATCTGCCATGAATTTGCCCACTCACCCAACCTATCCAAGTCACTCTGCATCCTCTTAGCATCCTCCTCACAGCTAACACTGCCACCCAGCTTCGTGTCATCCGCAAACTTGGAGATGCTGCATTTAATTCCCTCATCCAAGTCATTAATATATATTGTAAACAACTGGGGTCCCAGCACTGAGCCTTGCGGTACCCCACTAGTCACCGCCTGCCATTCTGAAAAGGTCCCGTTTATTCCCACTCTTTGCTTCCTGTCTGCTAACCAATTCTCTATCAACATCAATATCTTACCCCCAATACCGTGTGCTTTAAGTTTGCACACTAATCTCCTGTGTGGGACCTTGTCAAAAGCCTTCTGAAAATCCAAATATACCACATCCACTGGTTCTCCCCTATCCACTCTACTAGTTACATCCTCAAAAAATTCTATGAGATTCGTCAGACATGATTTTCCTTTCACAAATCCATGCTGACTTTGTCCGATCATTTCACCGCTTCCCAAATGTGCTGTTATCACATCCTTGATAACTGACTCCAGCAGTTTCCCCACCACCGACGTTAGGCTAACCGGTCTATAATTCCCCGGTTTCTCTCTCCCTCCTTTTTTAAAAAGTGGGGTTACATTAGCCACCCTCCAATCCTCAGGAACTAGTCCAGAATCTAACGAGTTTTGAAAAATTATCACTAATGCATCCACTATTTCTTGGGCTACTTTCTTAAGCGCCCTGGGATGCAGACCATCTGGCCCTGGGGATTTATCTGCCTTCAATCCCTTTAATTTACCTAACACCACTTCCCTACTAACATGTATTTCGCTCAGTTCCTCCATCTCACTGGACCCTCTGTCCCCTACTATTTCTGGAAGATTATTTATGTCCTCCTTAGTGAAGACAGAACCAAAGTAATTATTCAATTGGTCTGCCATGTCCTTGCTCCCCATAATCAATTCACCTGTTTCTGTCTGCAGGGGACCTACATTTGCTTTTACCAGTCTTTTCCTATTTACATATCTATAAAAGCTTTTACAGTCCGTTTTTATGTTGCCTGCCAGTTTTCTCTCATAATCTTTTTTCCCCTTCCTAATTAAGCTCTTTGTCCTCCTCTGCTGAACTCTGAATTTCTCCCAGTCCTCAGGTGAGCCACTTTCTCTGGCTAATTTGTATGCTTCTTCTTTGGAATTGATACTATCCCTAATTTCTCTTGTCAGCCACGGGTGCACTACCTTCCTTGATTTATTCTTTTGCCAAACTGGGATGAACATTTGTTGCTCCAGTTCCCCTACTGAAGCAACAGGTCTACAGCAGATGTCATCTCATTGGCTCTTCACACAACCCTGAAACAACTGGACAGCAAAGATGCATACATCAGGATGCTCTTTATCAATTACAACTTGACATTTAACAGCATCATCCCCTCAAAAGTAATCAGTAAACTCCAAGACCTGGGCCCCAACACCCCTTGTACAATTGGATCCTAGATTTCCTCACATGCAGACTGCAGTCAGTTCAGATTGGCAAAGACATCTCCTCACCATCTCCATCAGCACAGGAGCACCTCAGGGATGTGTGCTTAGCCCCTGCCTGCTTGCTTTATACCTCTGACTGTGTGGCTAAATGCAGCTCCATTACCATAAACAGGTTTGCTGACAACACCTCTGTTGTGGATCAAATGTTCTGGTGATGGTTCAGCATACAGGGGGGAGATTGAAAATTTGGCTGAGTGGTGTAATAACAACAACCTTTCACTCAATATCAGTCAGACCAGGAAATGATTGTAGATTTCAGGAGAAGGAAACCAGAGGTCCATGAGCCAGTGATCATCGGAGGATCGGAGGTGGAGAGGGTCAGTAACTTTAAATTCATGGGTGTCACTATGTCAGAGGACCTGGACCCATCATATAAATATAATTGCGAAGAAAGCACAACAGTGTCTCTACTTCCTCAGGAGTCTATAAAGGTTCGACATGTCATCGAAAACCTTGACAAACTTTGATAGATGTGTGATGGAAAATGTGCTGACTGGCTGCATAACGGCCTGGTATGGGAACACCAAAGCCTTTGAGTGGAAAATCCCAGAACAGGTAGTGGATTCAGCCCAGTACATCACGGGTAAATCCCTCCCAACCATTGAGCACATCGACATGTAACGTTGCCGTACAAAAGCAGCATCCATCATCAGAGAGCCTCACCACTCAGTCCATGCTTTTTTCTTGATGCTGTCACCAGGTAGAAGGTACAGGTGTCTCACACCACCAGGATCAAGAACAGTTACTACCCCTCGACCATCAGGCTCTTGAACAGAAGGGGACAGCTACACTTATTTAAGGAGTCAGTCATATTGTTATTCCATGCTTGTTATTTATTGCATTTTATTTATATCTGCATTTGCACAGTTTGTTTAGTTTACAGATCCTGTTTACAGTTACTATTCTATAGATTTCCTGAGGTATGGCCGTAGAAAAAGAATCTTGGCTTTTATGTGGTGACATGCATGTACTCTGCTAATAAATTTTACTTTGAACTTTGAATACAGACTGAAGGTGCTATATTTGAATTCACACATTATATGAAAACAAAGGAGCTGATTGTGGATTACAGAAGGAATGGAGACAGTCTAGCTCCTATAGATATCAATGGATCTGGGGTTGAGAGAGTGAACAGCTTTAAGTTCCTCGGCATAAACATCACTGAGGATCTCACGTGGTCTGTTCATAACAGCTGTGTGGTGAAAAATGCACAACAGCACCTCTTTCACCTCTGAGAGTTGAAGAAGTTTGGTATGGGCCCCCCAGATCCTAAGAACTTTCTACGGGGGCACAATTGAGAGCATCCTGTCTGGCTGCATCACTGCCTGGTATGGGAACTGTACTTCCCTCAATCGCAGGACTCTGCAGAGAGTGGTTTGTCAGCCCAGCGCATCTGTAGTTGTGAACTTCCCATGATTCAGGACATTTACAAAGACAGGTGTGTAAAAAGGGCCCGAAGGATCATTGGGGACCCGAGTCACCCCAACCACAAACTGTTCCAGCTGCTACCATCCGGGAGATGGTACCACAGCATAAAAGCCAGGACCAACAGGCTCCAGGACAGCTTCTTCCACCAGGCGGTCGGAATGATTAATTCATTCTGACACAACTGTATTTCTATGTTATATTGACTGTCCTGTTGTACATACTATTTATTATAAATTACTATAAATTGTACATTGCACATTTAGATGGAGATGTAACATAAAGATTTTTACTCCTCATGTATATGAAGGATGTAAGTAATAAAGTCAATTCAATTCAATTCAGTAAGGTAGTTGATCTTGTAGCACAGTTATACTTAACAAGATAAGAGACCATGGAATTACGGTAAAGTTACATACGTGGACAGAGCGTTGGCTGATTGGCAGGAAACAGAGAGTGGGAATAAAGGGATCCTATTCTGGTTGGCTGCCGGTTACCAGTGATGTTCCACAGGGGTCCATATTGGGGCTGCCTCTTTTTAAGTTGTACATCAACGATTTGGATTATGGAATAGATGGCTTTGTGGCTAAGTTTGCTGACGATACGAAGATAGGTGGAGGGGCTGGTAGTGCTGAGGAAACAGAGAGTCTGCAGAGAGACTTGGATAGATTGGAAGAATGGGCAGAGAAGTGGCAAATGAAGTACAATGTTGGAAAGTGTATGGTTATGCACTTTGGCAGAAAAAATAAATGGGCAGACAAATATTTAAATGGGGAAAGAATTCAAAATTCTGAGATGCAACGGGACTTGGGAGTCCTCGTACAGGATACCCTTAAAGTTAACCTCCAGGTTGAGTCAGTAGTGAAGAAGGCGAATGCAGTGTTGGCATTCATTTCTAGAGGAATGAGTACAGGAGCAGGGATGTGATGTTGAGGCTCTATAAGGCGCTGGTGAGACCTCACTTGGAGTACTGTGGGCAGTTTTGGTCTCCTTATTTTAAAAAGGATGTGCTGACATTGGAGAGAGTACAGAGAAGATTCACTACAATGATTCCGGGAATGAGAAGGTTAACATATGAGGAACGTTTGTCCACTCTTGGACTGTATTCCTTGGAGTTTAGAAGAATGAGGGGAGACCTCATAGAAACATTTCCAATGTTAAAAGGCATGGACAGAGTGGATGTGGCAAAGTTGTTTCCCATGATGGGGGAGTCTAGTACGAGAGGGCATGACTTAAGGATTGAAGCCACTCGGAACAGAAATACGAAGAAATTTTTTTAGTCAGAGGGTGGTGAATCTATGGAATTTGTTGCCACGGGCAGCAGTGGAGGCCAAGTCACTGGGTGTATTTAAGGCAGAGATTGATAGGTATCTGAGTAGCCAGGGCATCAAAGGTTATGGTGAGAAGGCGGGGGAGTGGGACTAAATAGGAGAAAATGGATCAGCTCATGATAAAATGGCGGAGCAGACTCGATGGGCCGAATGGCCTACTTCTGCTCTTTTGTCTTATGGTCTTATAGATTGGTATGCATGACAGGGGCATCATTAAGTCATGGCTGAAAGAAGGTTATGGCTGAGAGGTTAACATTCAAGAATACATATTGAATCGAAAGGGCAGGCAGGTAGAAAAAGGAGGTGGGTTGACTCTGCTGGTAAAAAATAAACTCAAATCCTTAGAAAGAGGTGACATAGAATCAGAAGATGCAGAGTCGGTGTGGATAGAGTTAAGTGCAAAGGTGAAAAGACCCTGTTAGGAGTTATATACAGATCTCCAAACAGTAGTCAGGATGTGGGCAACAAGTTATAATGGGAGATAGAAATGCATGTAATAAGGGCAATGTTACAATAGTCATGGGGATTTCAATGTGCAGGTAGATTGGGAAAGTCAGGTTGGTGCTGATCCCAAGAGAGAGAATTTGTAGAATGCCTAAGAGATGGCTTTTTAGAGCAGCTTGTGGTTGAGCCCACAAGGGGAAAGGCTATTCTGGATTGGGAGTTGTTCAAGAAACAGGATTTGATGAAGGAGCTTAATGTAAAAGAACTTTTTTTTTTATTAAGTGCAATCGTGAACAACAGCCAGATCAGAAATGCTGATCAAGTCAACTAGTTCCCAAAGAGAACTCTGATAGGCCAATCAGATGGTTCACTGTTCCTCAGCGATAGAACACAAAAACATCATATGTACATATGTACTTTTGGAAAAAGTAATCATAATATGATAGACTTCAGCCTGCAATTTGAGAGGCAGAAGCTGAAGTCCAATGTATCAGTATCACAGTGGAGTAACAAGAATTATAGAGGCAAGAGAGAGAGAGGAACTGGCCAAAATTTGATTAGAAGGGGACACTAGCAGTGATGATGG
Source organism: Mobula birostris (assembly GCF_030028105.1). Taxonomy (NCBI): domain Eukaryota; kingdom Metazoa; phylum Chordata; class Chondrichthyes; order Myliobatiformes; family Myliobatidae; genus Mobula; species Mobula birostris. The sequence continues at coordinate 3,351,000 of NC_092370.1, read as the reverse complement.
CAGAATGGAGTTTCTGGGAGAAATTCGGAAGGTACAGGATAGATACATCCCAAAGAAGTATTCTAAAGGCAGGATGATGCAATCGTGGCTGACAAGGGAAGTCAAAAACAGCATAAAAGCAAAAGAGAGGACAAATAATAAAGCAAAAATTCGTGGGAAGCTTTTAAAAACCACAGAAAGCAACTAAAAAGTCATTAAGAAGGAAAAGATGAAATATGAAAGTAAGACAGCCGGTAATACCAAAAGTTTCTTCAGATACATAAAGCGTAAAAGAGAGGTGAGAGTGGATATCGGACCATTGGAAAATAATGCTGGAGGGGCAGTAATGAGGGAGAAGGAAATGGCGGACAAACTGAATAAGCATTTTGCATCAGTCTTCACTGTGGAAGACACTAGCAGTGCACCGGATGCTCAAGTGTGTCGAGGGCAAAAGTGAATGCAATAGCCATTACTAGAGAGAAGGTGCTTGAGAAACTGTAAGATCTGAAGGTAGATACGTCACCTGGATTAAATGGTGTACATTCCAGCTTTCTGAAAGAGATGATTGTGAAGGCATTGGCAATGATCTTTCAAGAATCAATAGATTCTGGAATGGTTTCAGAGTCAAGTCAAGTCAAGTCACTTTTTATTGTCATTTCGACCATAACTGCTGGTACAGTACACGGTAAAAACGAGACAACGTTTTTCAGGACCATGGTGCTACCTGAACAATACAAAAACTACACTGAACTATGTAAAACAACACAAAAACTACACTAGACTACAGACCTACCCAGAGAGGACTGGAAAATTGCAAATGTCACTCCACCCTTCAAGAATGGAGAGAGGGTGACGAAAGGAAACTATAGGCCAGTTAGTCTGACCTCAGTGGTTGGGAAGATGTTGGAGTTGATTGTTAAAGATGTGGTTTCGGGGTACTTGGAGGCACATGACAAAATAGGCCATAGTCAACATGGTTTCCTCAAGAGAAAATCTTTCCTGACAAATCTGCAGGAATTCTTTGAGGAAATAACAAGCAAGATAGACAAAGGATAATCAGTAGGTATTATGTACTTGGATTTTCAGAAGACCTTTGACAAGGTGCTGCACATGAGGTGGTTTAACAAGTTAAAAGCTGTGGTATTGCAGGAAAGGTTCTTGCATAGATAGTGAAATGGCTGATTGCCAGGAGGCAAAGAATGGGAATAAAGTGAGCCTTTTCTAGCTATATAATATGTGTCTAAGACTTTTACACAATACTGCAGCTCCAGGGATTTTCCCTCTGGAGTGAGGGAGAGTGAGAAGTAGCTTGTCGGACATGTACAAGATAATAACAGGCATGGACAAAGTGACCAGCCAGACCTTTTCAAGGGGCATAATTTTAAGGAAAGTATAGGGGGGGATGTCAGAGGTAGGCTTTTTACAGATAGTGGAGGTAAAGACAGGAGCATTTAAGATACTCTTAGATAAGTACACGGATGATCTTCAAATGGAGGGTTATGTGAGAGAAAAAGGTTGGATTGATTTTAGAGTAGGTTTAAAGATCATCACAATATCGTGGGCCAAAGGGCCTGTACTGTGTTGTAGTGTTTATTGTCTAATCCATGGCAAACTATTAATCTGTCTAGATCCGTTGACCTGCACCCGCACCATAGCTCACCACACCCCTCCCGTCCATGTGCCTATCCAAACTCCTGTTAAACATTGAGACCACGCCCACATCCACCATGTCTGCTGGCAGCTGGTTCCCCACTCTCTCCACTCTCTGAGTAAAGGAGATCCCCCTCATGTTCCTTGGCTTACATTCTGGACTGAAGGGACTGTACTGTGCCGTACTGTTCTGTTTGATGCTCTACGCTCTTCATCAAAGGTACAGAAATATAAATAGCAATAATCGCTGCTGAGTTATTGATTTCTTGTTTCTGCAGCATAATAACGTGCACACACTCACCGCTCTCTCTGTATGGAAAGACCTCTACCATCCTCCCTACGTTGTCCTTGCTATTAGCCATTTCCACCCTGAGAAGAGTCTCTGGCTGGCCACTCTCTCCATGCCTATTATCATCTTGTACACCCCTGTCAAGGCTCTTCTCACCCTCCCTCACTCCAAAGGGAAAATCCCTGGAGCTGCAGTACTGTGCAAAAGCCTTAGGCACATATTATATATCTAGGTTGCCTAAGGATTTTGCACAGTATTTTATTTGTCAACATGGAGCAGAGAGTGTGTTTGTAAATCTGGCGGGAGAAAAGGATGTTGGGAATGGTGAGAGTGGGGTGCCACGGGAGGGGTGTGGGGCAGGAATGGTGTACCAGAGCTGGGGCTTAGGCATAGCTGCAAGCTCACCCAGCCCTGAGACACCAGGCAAGGTCATCAGATTCCAAACAATTGGTTTATTGATCATTACAGAATGTCTCTCTGGTGCTTCCTGCTCCCTCCCCTCTCCTTTCCCCTTTTCCCAACCATAACCCCTCTCTCTGCCCCTTTCCCACTCTCAGTCCACAACAGAGACCCATATCCGAATCAGGTTTATCATCACTCACATATGTCATGAAATTTGTTTATTTTTGTGGCTGCAGTGCAGTGCAATACATAAAATTACTGCAGTACTGTGCAAAAGTCTTAGGTACCCTGGCTATATATAGGTGCCTAAGACTTTTGCACAGTACTGCAGGAGCTGATGGTGTGTTTTTCAGGATTATGACTGCACATCACAGTTACTTTCCACACTCTGCTCCCTTCAGTCTGTACTTGGCCTGTTTCTGGCTTTATTGCCTGATATACAAGTCAGGATGAACTCGTGTGCTACTGTTCTCCCTCATGTGACTTTGGCTGCATTTTGAATCCGGCCATTTTAACGAGGGACTATAACCAATTGTCAAAGAATGCTGGCGTCATCCCTACATGAACTTAACTTTATAGCAAGCAGATATTTATAACCTTGGTTACAAGCTTTGTGGCTCATGTGCACACTCCCAGCACCAAAGCTTCCTAAAGCTCTCCCTGCAGAACATTATCGTTTCCTAATTAAGGGATCTTCAAAATCAGGTTTAATATCACTGGCATATATCATGAAATGTGTTGTTTTGTGGCAGCGGTATATTGCAATGCGTAATAAAAAATCTATAAATTAAAATAAGAAATATATAGATTAAAAATTAAATAAGTAATGTAAAAGAGTACAAAAAAAGGAAAAGAATAGTGAAGTTGTACGTGGGTTCACTGTCCATTCAGAAATCTGCTGGTGGAGAGGACAAAGCTGCTCCTGAAACATTGAGTGTGTGTCTTCAGGCTCCTGGACCTCAGGGGTCCACAGACCCCCCGGTTAATGAAAGAGGGTAGGAATCCCTGCTGTAACTCCTGCTTGGCGGGAGTAATCAGAAGATGGCATGTCCAGGGTGATGGGGGTCCCTGATGGACGCCGCCTTTTTGAAGCTCTTGAACACTTTAATTTCTGATATGAACACTGTCTGATGGTAATGAAGAGGGTACAGTTTAAATGATCACTCAGATTTATCAAACGGAAGGAAACCAGTGGCATGGTATCCAGGAAAGAATGTCCAGTATGTTTAAATGACTCAAGAAAGGAACAGAGAGAAAAGGAAAATGGACTCTTTCTTCACAGAGTTCAACATTTACTGCACTGAGAACTTTTCAATACAACAGATGCTTTCAGGCATGAGATTTATTTGGTTCAATGATGCCAATCAAAAACTAAACACCCTAAAGGAACATACATATTGAACTTTTTGCTGTTGGACTCCGGCCATATTCCACCGAGATACAACACTGGGTGTCACGGGAGGTCGTTCCTGCCTGTGGCCATCGAATTTGCAGCTCCTCCCGTGGAGGGTCAGGCACCCTGAGCCAATAGGCTGGGCCTGGACTTATTTCCATCTGGCATAGTTTGTATTTTGTTGTTTGATTGTTGGGGTTTTTTGTATTGCTATATTTACGCTCTATTCGTGGTTGGTGCAGCTGTAACGAAACCCATTTTCCCTCGGGATCAATGAAGTATATCTATCTATCTATCTATCTATCATAGATCACAGAACACTACAGCACAGTGCAGGCACTTTGACCCACAATGTTGTGCTGACCATTTAACCTAGTCTGAGATCAATCTAACCTTTCCCTCCCACACAACCCTCCATTTTTCTATGTGCCTTTCTATCTATCCCTCAACCATCAGGCTCTTGAACCAATGGGGATAACTTCACTCAACTCCACTTCATCTGTTCCCACAGCCCATGGACTCACTTTCAAAGACTTTTCATCTCATGTTCTCAATATTTATTGCATATTTATTTAAGATTCAAGATACAAGATTCTTGTTATTATTATTATTCTTACTTCTTTCTTTTTGTATTTGCAGAGTCTGTAGTCTTTTGCACACTGGTTGAATGCCCAAGTCTGTGCAATCTTTCATTGATCCTATTATGGTTATTATTTTATTATGGATTTATAGAGAATGCCTATGACTCAGAGTTGTATATGGTGACATGTATGTGCTTTGATAACAAATTGAACTTTTTAAGAGTTTCTTTAATGCCCCTAATGTATCTGCCTGTACTACCACCCCTGGCAGGGCGTTCCATGTGCCCACCACTATCTGAGTATTGTTACCTGATTTCCCTGAAGACTACACCTGCGGGAAGTGTACCCAACTTCAGTGCCTGAAGGAGCTGGATGTACTCAGAAGGCCTTTGACAAGGTGCCACATATGAGGCTGCTTAACAAATCACAAGCCCGTGGTATTACAGGGAAGATACTAGCAGGGATAAGGCAGTGGCTGATTGGCAGGAAGCAAAGAATGGGAGTAAAGGGAGCCTTTTAGGCTGACTGCCAGTGACTAGTGGTGTTGCACAGGGGTCTGTGTTGGGGCCGATTATTTTTATGTTATATGTCAATGATTTGGATGATAGAATTGATGGTTTTGTTGCAAAGTTTGCAGATGATACCAAGATAGGTGGAGGGACAGGTAGCTCTGAGAAAGTAGAGAGGCTACAGAAAGACTTAAGACAGATCAGGAGAATGGGCAAAGAAAGGGCAGATGGAATACAATAGCCGGAACTATATGGTCATGCACTTCGGTGAAAGAAATGAAAGGGTTGATTGTTTTCTAAATGGAGAAAAATTACAAAGCACTAAGGTGCAAAGGGATTTGGGAGTCCTTGTGCAGGATTTCCCAAAGGTTAATTTACAGGTTGAGTCTGTGGTGAGGAAGGGAACTGCAGTGTTAGCATTAATTTCAAGAGGACTGGAATATAAAATCAAGGATGTAATGTTGAGACTTTATAAAGCAGTACTGAGGTCTCACTTGGAGTATTGTGAGCAGCTTTGGACCCCTTATCTTAGAAAGGGTGTGCTGAAATGAGAAAGGGTTCAAAGGAGGTTCACGAAGATGATTCTAGGATTGAACAGCTTGTCATATGAAGAGCTTTTGATAGCTCTGGGCCTGTATCCACTGGAATTCAGGAGATTTCGGGGTGAAACTTATTGAATGGTGAAAGACCTTGATAGAGTGGATGTGGAGTGGATGTGTCCTATGGTGGGAGAGTCTAAGACCAGGGGACACAGCCACAGAATAGAGGGGCGTCCTTTTAGAATGGAGATGAGAAGAAATTTATTAAGCCAGAGAGTGGTGAATCTGTGGAATTCTTTGCCACAAGCAGCTGTGGAGGCCAAGTCTTTATGTATATTTAAGGCAGAGGTTAATACATTCTTGACTGGTCAGGGCATGAAGGGATATGGGGAGAAGGCAGGAGATTGGGGCTGAGAGGAAAATTGAATCAGCCATGATGAACTGGTGGAGCAGACTCAATGGGCCAAATGGCCTAATTCTGTGCCTATATTTTATGATCTTAGGATAGAGCAGAAGATGTTATAGATGAGATTTTTGAGGTGGCTGTTACAACCAGAGTAAAGGCTTCGGACAAGAGAAGCCAGGAGTGATAAGGGAATTAGGAAGTCAGTGCAGGGTTCCCCTGTGGTCGTGCAACAAGTACACCTCTTTGGACACTGCTAAGGGGATGACCCATCAGGGCACGGCAGCAACAGCCAGGCTGGTGACACTGTGGCCAACTCTGAGCCTCAACAGGGGAGGGTTAAGTCAGGCAGTGCAGTAGTTGGGGTACAGGAAGGAGATTCTGTGGCCGCAGAAGAGACACCAGGATGGTATGTTACCTCCCGGGTGCTGGGTCCAAAATGTATCGGAGCGGCAGCAGGTGTCAGTACCTCCAGTTGAACTTTGTCTTTTCGTGCATTTTCCCCCTAGACGTCAGTCTGTGGTTTTGTATTGCCATGTGCTCTTGTTTGTTTTCATGCCCCATGTTCTCCTGTCCCCGCTCCTGCTCTACTCCGGCCACTGTATTACCGAGTACTCTGTCTCTCACCTGTTTCTCATTATTACCTGTATTTGCTGCCACTTCTGTCTCATTGTGCTTCACCTATCATCTGCCTCTCTGTTTATTGTCAGTGTATTTCAGTCCTGTGTTTTCAACTGTTTGTTGCCAGATTGTGCCAGTGAATTTTCCTGAGCCTTTCCAGCATTTGTATTCTGTCTGTCTGTTGACTGTGCCTGTTTCTGGATTTCTCTGGAAATTTTGATCTCTGTCTGAACTTTGATGCCAACTTTGTTTGCACCTCAGGATTTGTTACTCAATTAATATCAGTGTGTGCAGAGTACTGGGTCTGCGATTGGATCTCTGCTCCAGCGTCCTGACAGCAGAATATTCTCAAGGGGGAGGGTGAACAGCCAGAGGTTGTGGTGCATATTGGTACCAATGACAAGAGCAGAAAAGGGGAAGAGGTCCTACACAGTGAGTATATACAGTTAGGGAAGAGGCTGAAGGGAAGGGTCTCCAAGGTTGTAATCTCTGGATTACTCCCTGTGTTGTGGTCTATTGCAGGCAGGAATTGGATGATAGCACAGATGAATGAGTGGCTACGGAGATGGTGCAGGGGACAGGATTTCTTGGGTCATTGGACCCTTTTCTAGGGGAGGGTTAACCTGTACAAGAGGGACAGATTGCACCTGAACTGAAGGGAAGCCAAAATCCTGGCCAGGAAGTTTGCTGATGCTGCATGGGAGAATTTAAACCAGGGGGGAGCTGGGGAACTGGAGCACCAGGTCAGTGGGGAAAGAGTCAGACCAGAATGTAGATGTCAGGGGAAGTATTGAAAGGGAAAATCAAAATAACAGGTATGATGGGTCAGATAGTTTGAAGAGTGTATATTTTAATGCTAGGAATATTATGGCTAAGGTGATGAACGTAGAGCATGGATCAGTACATGGAACTACAATGTTGTAGCCATTACTGAAACTTGGTTGAGAGAGGGGTGGGAATGGGTGATTAATGATTTTCAAAGTTTTAGAAAAGAAAGAGCAGGAGTAAAAGAGAGGGTGAAGCTGCACGACTAATCAGGAACAACATCACAACTGCTCTCAGGGGAGATAACGTGGAGGGGTCAAACACTGAGTCTATTTGGGTAGAGCTCTCAGATAGGAATGGTGGAATCACGTTGATGCTCAGGGTGAGGAATGTTTACTCAGAGTGCCAGGCCTTAGATGTTTCAGAAAGGACAGGGAGAGAGGCAAAAGAGGTCAGAGTGTGGCACTGTTGATCAGAGATAGTGTCACGGCTGCAGAAAAGGAGGAAGTCATGGAGGGGTTTTCTACAGAGTTTCTGTGGGTGGACATTAAGGAGCAGATAAGGAGACAGATTCTGAAAAGGTGGAATAATAACAGGGCTGTTGAGCTGGGAGATTTTAATTTCCCCAATATCGTTTGGCATTTCCCGAGAGCAAAGTGTTTAGATGAGGTGGAGTTTGAAGGTTTCCTGACACAATATGTAGATAAGCCTACAAGAGGAGAGGCTGTACTTGATCTGGTATTGGGAAATGAACCTGGTCAGGTGTCAGGTCTCTCAGTGGGAGAGCATTTTGGAGATAGTGATCACAATTCTATCTCCTTTACCATAGCATTGGAGAGGGATGGGAACAGATAAGTTAGGACAGTGTTTAATTGGAGTAAGGGGAAGTATGAGGCTATCAGGCAGAAACTTGGAAGCATAAATTGGGAACAGATGTTCTCAGGAAAATGTACAGAAAAAATATGGCAAATGTTCAGGTGATACTTGCATGGCTTTCTGCATAGGTACGTTCCAATGAGACAGGGAAAGGTTGGTAGGGTACAGGAACTGTGGTGTACAAATGCTGTTGTAAATCTAGTCAAGAAGAAAAGAAAAGCTTACGAAAGGTTCAAAAAACCAGCTAATGATAGAGATCTAGAAAAAGTATTGAGTATAAGAGTTGGAATGTTATGAGGTTGTATAAGGCATTGGTGAGGCCGAATCTAGAGTATTGTGTTCAGTTTTGGTCACCAAATTACAGGAAGGTTGAAAGAGTGCAGAGAAGGTTTACAAGGATGTTGCCGGGACTTGAGAAACTCAGTTACAGAGAAAGGTTGAATAGGTGAGGACTTTATTCCCTGGAGCGTAGAAGAATGAGGGGAGATTTGATAGAGGTATATAAAATTATGATGGGTATAGATAGAGTGAATGCAAGCAGGCTTTTTCCACTGAGGCAAGGGGAGGAAAAAAAACCAGAGGACATGGGTTAAGGGTGAGGGGGGAAAAGTTTAAAGGGAACATTAGGGGGGCTTCTTCACACAGAGAGCGGTGGGAGTATGGAATGAGCTGCCAGACGAGGTGGTAAATGTGGGCTCACTTTTAACATTTAAGAAAAACTTGGACAAGTACATGGATGGGAGGTGTATGGAGGGATATGGTCCAGGTGCAGGTCAGAGGGACGAAGCAGAAAAATGGTTCGGCACAACCAAGGAGGGACAAAAGGCCTGTTTCTGTGCTGTAATGTTCTATAGTTCTACATAGAAACATAGAAAATAGGTGCAGGAGTAGTCCATTTGGCCCTGCGAGCCTGCACCGCCATTCAGTATGATCATGGCTGATCATCCAACTCAGAACCCTGTACCAGCCTTCTCTCCATACCCCCGATCCCTTTAGCCACAAGGGCCATATCTAACTCCCTCTTAAATATAGCCAATGAATTGGCCTCAACTATTTCTTGTGGCAGAGAATTCCACAGATTCACCACTCTCTGTGTGAAGAAGTCTTTCCTAATCTCGGTCCTAAAAGGCTTCCCCTTTATCCTCAAACTGTGACCCCTCGTTCTGGACTTCCCCAACATCGGGAACAATCTTCCTGCATCGAGCCTGTCCAATCCCTTTAGAATTTTATATGTTTCAATAAGATTCCCCCTCAATCTTCTAAATTCCAACGAGTAGTTCATCCAGCCTTTCATCATATGAAAGTCCTGCCATCCCAGGAATCAATCTGGTAAACCTTCTTTGTACTCCCTCTATGGCAAGGGTGTCTTTCCTCAGATTAGGGGACCAAAACTGCACACAATACTCCAGGTGTGGTCTCACCAAGGCCTTGTACAACTGCAGTAGTACCTCCCTGCTCCTGTACTCGAATCCTCTTGCTATAAATGCCAGCATACCATTCGCCTTTTTCACCGCCTGCTGTACCTGCATGCCCACTTTCAATGACTGGTGTATAATGACACCCAGGTCTCGTTGCACCTCCCCTTTTCCTAATCGGCCACCATTCAGATAATAATCTGTTTTCCTGTTTTTGCCACCAAAGTGGATAACCTCACATTTATCCACATTAAATTAAATTTCTATTACAAAACTAGCAGGAAAGGGCTTAAGAATAAAATTAGGAGAGCCAGAAGAAGCCCCAAGGCATTCTACAAGTATGTGAAGAGCAAGAGGATAAGACATGAAAGAATAGGACCTATCAGGTGTGACAGTGGGAAAGTGTGTATGGAACCGGAGAAGATAGCAGAGATACTTAATGAATATATTACTTCAGTATTCACTATGGAAAAGGATCTTGGCGATTGTAGTGATGACTGAAAAGCTTGAGCATGTAGGTATTAAGAACGAGGATATGCTGGAGCTTTTGGAAAGCATCAAGTTGGATAAGTCACCGGGACGGGACGAGATGTACCCCAGGCTACTGTGGGAGGCGAGGGAGGAGATTGCTGAGCCTCTGGCAATGATCTTTGCATCATCAAAGGGGATGGGAGAGGCTCTGAAGGATTGGAGGGTTGTGGATGTTGTTCCCTTATTCAAGAAAGGGAGTAAAGATAGCCCAGGAAATTATAGAACAGTGAGTCTTACTTCAGTGGTTGGTAAGCTAATGGAGAAGATCCTGAGAGGCAGGATTTATGAACGTTTGGAGAGGTATAATATGATTAGGAATAGTCAGCATGGCTTTGTGAAAGGCAGGTCGTGCCTTGTGAGCCTGATTGAATTTTTTGAGGATGTGACTAAACATATTGATGAAGGTAGAGCAGTAGATGTAGTGTATATGGATTTCAGCAAGGCATTTGATAAGGTACCCCATGCAAGGCTTATTGAGAAAGTAAGGAGGCATGGGATCCAAGGGGACATTGCTTTGTAGATCCAGAACTGGCTTGCCACAGAAGGCAAAGAGTGGTTGTAGATGGGTCATATTCTGCATGGAGACCGGTGATCAGTGGTGTGCCTCAGGGATCTGTTCTGGGACCCATACTCTTTGTGATTTTTATAAATGACCCGGATGAGGAAGTGGAGGGATGGGTTAGTAAATTTGCTGATGACACAAAGGTTGGGGGTGCTGTGGATAGTGTGGAGGGCTGTCAGAGGTTACAGCAGGACATTGATAGGATGCAAAACTGGGCTGAGAAGTGGCAGATGACCAACCTAGATAAGTGTGAGGTGGTTCATTTTAGTAGATCAAATATGATGGCAGAATATAATGTTAATATTAAGACTGTTGGCAGTGTGGAGGATCAGAGGGATCTTGGAGTCCGAGTCCACAGGACACTCAAAGTTGCTGCGCAGGTTGACTCTGTGGTTAAAAAGGCATACGGTGTATTGGCCTTCATCAGTCATGGGACTGAGTTTAAGAGCCGAGAGTGATCAGACAGAGTGATCAGCAGCACTGGGGCTCCACAGGGGACTGTCTTGTCTCCCTTTCTCTTCACCATTTACACCTCGGACTTCAACTACTGCACAGAGTCTTGTCATCTTCAGAAGTTTTCTGATGACTCTGCCATAGTTGGATGCATCAGCAAGGGAGATGAGGCTGAGTACAGGGCTACGGTAGGAAACTTTGTCACATGGTGTGAGCAGAATTATCTGCAGCTTAATGTGAAAAAGACTAAGGATCTGGTGGTAGACCTGAGGAGAGCTAAGGTACCGGTGACCCCTGTTTCCATCCAGGGGGTCAGTGTGGACATGGTGGAGGATTACAAATACCTGGGGATACGAATTGACAATGAACTGGACAGGTCAAAGAATACTGAGACTATCTACAAGGAGGGTCAGAGCTGTCACTATTTCCTGAGGAGACTGAGGTCCTTTAACATCTGTCGGACGATGCTGAGGACGTTCTACGAGTCTGTGGTGGCCAGTGTGATCATGTTTGCTGTTGTGTGCTGGGGCAGCAGGCTGAGGGTAACAGACACCAACAGAATCAACAAACTCATTTGTAAGGCCAGTGATGTTGTGGGGATGGAACTGGACTCTCTGACGGTGGTGTCTGAAAAGAGGATGCTGTCCAAGCTGCATGCCATCTTGGACAATGTCTCCCATCCACTACATAATGTACTGGTTGGGCACAGGAGTACATTCAGCCAGAAACTCATTCCACCGAGATGCAACACAGAGCATCATAGGAAGTCATTCCTGCCTATGGCCATCAAACTTTACAACTCCTCCCTTGGAGGGTCAGACACCCTGAGCCAATAGGCTGGTCCTGGACTTATTTCCTGGCATAATTTACATATTACTATTTAATTATTTATGGTGCAACTGTAACAAAAACCAATTTCCCCCGGGATCAATAAAGTATGACTATGACTATGAGGTAATGTTGCAGCTCTATAGGACCCTGGTCAGACCCCACTTTGAATACTGTGCTCAGTTCTGGTCGCCTCACTACAGGAAGGATGTGGAAATCATAGAAAGGGTGCAGAGGAGATTTACAAGGATGTTTCCTGGATTGGGGAGCATGCCTTATGAGAATAGGTTGAGTGAACTTGGCCTTTTCTCCTTGGAGTGACAGAGGATGAGAGGTGACCTGATGGAAGTGTATAAGATGATGAGGAGTATTGATTGTGTGGATAGTCAGAGGTTCTTTCCCAGGGCTGAAATGGCTAGCACGAGGGGGCATAGTTTTAAGGTGCTTGGAAAAAGGTGCTGAAGGAATGTCAGGGTAAGTTTTTCACTCAGAGAATCAACACACGACTAACTTTTTAGTGGATCGGACTCTCATCATTTTGGTCTGAATCCAAATGGAATAAGTCCAGAATTGTGTCAAGCCTTGTTTGCATATTGCCTTGATATTCATGTTGCATCAACTGAGCGCCCTGCGAAATATTCTGGCATTAAGGTAAAAATATGATCAGTATTTGAATGTAGACATGGATGCTTCTGAAACAATATTGTTCTCCAAGGATCGTCACCTTGTCGTGGTGGAGTTCTGGGTTCCTGACATCCCCACCGTGGTACCCACTGGGACGTAGCTCCCGGTAGGGTCACCCATGGCAGTAGGTTCCGGACAGAGTGATACAACCAAGACTTCAACAGTGGAGCCAGCAGAGGGTGATGGGCCCCCCACCCCACAGCAGTGAATGTAGAGGAAGGCTCCTCAGTCATTCACAAACCAGGGATGCTGGAAATCCAAGCAGCGCACACATGATGCTGGAGGAACTGAGTTTCTGCTGAATTCTGTGTGTGTTGCTCCTCAGTCATTGCTGCGTTCCGTGCCACTGCTCTCTGACCCCGATCTGTCAAGGACTGTGTGATGTCTGCCGTGCCTCGCACTCCCCACATTAAACAGAGTCATGTGCTGGCATTCCCCATTCAGTCATTCCACCCAGACTCAGTCCCCTACAGGCACTGCAGGAACCACCAATAGACAGCCCTCCCACCGTTCCACCGACAAGGCGGCAGGTAGCGTAGGAGTTACTGTACTGCTTTGACAGCGCCAGTAACCTGCGTTCAATTCCCGCTGCTGTCCGTAAGGAGTTTGTACGTTCTCCCCGTGGGGTATGGAGGGCTATGGTACACGTGCAGGTTCATGGGACTAGTAGATGAATAGTTCGACATGGAGCAAATGGGCTGAAGGGCGTGTTTCTGCACTGTGGTGTTCTATAACTCTGAAGTGGGTTTCCTCTGGGATCTCTGGTTTCCTGCCACATTCCAAACACATACAGGCTGATTGATCGCACGGCTGTAATTGGGTGGTGAGGCCTCACTGGGCTGGAAGGGCCCATTAACCAGCTGTATCTCTAAACTTTAAACAAGTAAGATAAAGAAATAAAATCATTCTGAGAACATCAGGCCCAGACCCTTCTTCAGGACTGGAAAAGAAGGGGGAAGATACCAGAATAAAAAGGTTGGTGGTGGGTGGGGGGAAGGATTACAATCTGGCAGGTGACAGGTGAGACCAGGTGAGGGGGAAGGTAGGTGGGTGGGGGGGGGGGATGAAACGAGGTGACAGGTGAGACCAGGTGAGGGAGAAGGAAGGTGGGTGAGGGAGGGGGGGATGAAGTGAGACACTGGGAGGTGATAGGTGAGACCAGTTGAGGGGGATGGTGGGTGGGTGGGGATGAAGTAAGAAGCTGGGAGGTGACAGCAGGAAAGGGTAATGAGCTGACGAAGTAGGAATCTGAGAGGAGAGGCGAGTGGGCCAGGGGAGAAAAGGGAGGGTGGGGCTCCTGAGGGAGGTGATGGGCAGGTGAGGAGAAGAGAAGGGGTGAGACGGGAATCAGAATGGAGAATAGGAAAAGAGAGAAGTGGGAGGGGAGAGAAATTAACAGGAAGTTAGAGAAAAGGATGCTCATGCCATTGATCTGATATTTAAACAAGATAGCATGCATAATGTTATACACAGCAGCGGGGGGCCACGATAGTGTAGCAGTTAGAGTGATGCTATTGCACCTCGGGGCATCAAAGATCAGAATTTAATTCGGGCATTCTCTGTAAAGAGTTTCTGTGTTCTTCCTGTGAATGCGTGGGTTTCCTCCGGGTGCTCCAGTTTCCTCCCACAGTCCAAAGACATTTTTCTAAGTGGAATAAAAACATTTTTAAGAACTGAGGTACAAAGCGATGGGAGTCCTTGTTCAAGATTCCCTAAAGGTGAGTTTGCAGGTTGAGTCACTGGTGAGGAAGGTAAATATGATGTTAGCATTCATTTCAAGAGAATTAGAATAGAAAAACAAAGATATAATGTTAAGACTTTACAAAGCACTGCTGAGGCCTCACTTGGAGTATTCTGAGCAGTTCTGGGACCCTTATCTTAGGAAGGATGGGCTGAAACTGGAGAGGGTTCAAAGGAGGTTCACAAAACTGATTCCAGGATGGAATAGCATGTCATATGAAGAGTGTTTGATGGCTCTGGGCCTGTATTCACTGGAATTCAGAAGAATGGGGGTGACCTCATTGAAACCTATTGAATGGTGAAGGGCCTTGATAGAGTCGATGTGGAGAGGATGTTCCTATTGTGGGAGAGTCTAAGACCAGAGGACACAACCTCCGAGTAGAGGGGCGCCATTTTAGAATGGAGGTCAGGGGAATTTCTTTTGCCAGAGAGTGGTGAACCTGTGAATTTGTTGCCACAGGCAGCTGTGGAGGCCAAGTCTTTACATATATTTAAGGCAGAGGTTGATGGATTTTTGATTGGTCAGGGCATGAAGGGAAATGGAGGGAAAGCAGGAGACTGTGGCTGAGAGGAAAATTGGATCAGCCAAGATGAAATGGCAGGCAGACTCGATGGGCCAAATGGCCTGATTCTGCTGCTGTGTCCTCCATACAACATAGGAACAGAAGGAGAATTGAGAGGAGAAGATGGTGGCATGACGCAGCGCGCTGCGGCCACTCCGGTGGTGATGTCTGTTATCTGTCAAGTAGGGTGCCGTGTACAATCCTGATTTGATGGAGACGGATGTGAGAGCATGGAGGAACATCTGATGTAACTTCTGAAATGCCTGCTTCGCTGCTGCTGCTACTATGTGATCTGAAATCTCCAGAGGAGAAGGCCCCAAGTCCTCGGCTTTGCTTGTTGCTCAGCGGCCGGGACGGGGTCGAAGCGCTCGGCAGAGGATGGTGCTCGGAGAGGCTGTGTCGGAGGGGCTGGTCGGAGGCTCGAAGTTTTCAGACGGACTCAGAGTCCGTTGCGGTCGGGTGCTTCCAATGGTGCTGCATCGGCAAGTTGGTGGCGCTTGGAGATTCATGGCAGGGAGAGTTTCTCCCTTCTACCGACTGCGTGAGATGTTGAGTCTATCGGGACTTTGAGACTTTTTTTCCATGCCCATGGTCTGCTGTTATCAAATTGCGATATTGCTTTGCACTGTTGTAACTATGTTATAATTATGTGGTTTTTGTCAGTTTTAGTCTTGGTCTGTCCTGTGTTTCTGTGATATCATACTGGAGGAACATTGTATCATTTCTTAATGCATGCATTTCTAAATGACAATAAACGAGGACTGAGTGTCCTCATAAACTAATTTAGTGCGCATGCGCCGGTCGTGCATGCAGCCTGTTACAGCCGTTCCGATCAGTATTCTTACTTTTTTCACTTACGTTATTTGTTGTATTTTTTTCACAATAACACAGTGAAGCTGCACCCTCTCTAACATGCTGGTGGAGAGTGTTTTATTTGGGTTTTTAGTGCTGGAAATAGTTACATTCCGACACGGCTCATTAGCAGGGCAGCAGCATGGTCGCATTGTGTATTCCAGGGACCAGCTGATTGAGCTAATGCCGGCCGGTTTAGCGAGCAGAGCGGCGGACACCCCGGCTGAAATCTGGAGGAAAACACACAGAGGGGGATCACAAAGTCGAGGAAAGAGGACGGGATCGAGACAACAGAGACTTATGGAGAAGAGGGGTTCGGTGGGTAATAAAATGGATGAGTTCACGGCGCTAGCTGGGCGTCAGAGAACATTTCGGGAGAGCAGTGTTATGTGCTCCACTGGAACGGGGCTGCACGAAGACATACCCGATCAAAACTTCTCCATGGACGGCTTCCAGACCGTTCCGGCTGACCGGAAGTGCACTGAGAGCGGTAAGCGAAAAGGAGTTGGGTGCCTACTGTTCTGGTTAACAACAGATGGTGCAATCGAGGAACGTGTTTGTAGACTGGATATTGAACTTCTTACTGTTGGACTTTGGCCACATTCCACCGTGATACAACACTTGGCGGCACGGGAGGTCGTTCCTGCCTGTGGGCATCGAACGTGCAGCTCCTCCCGTGGAGGGTCAGACACCCTGAGCCAATAGGCTGGTCCTGGACTTTTTTCGATCTGGCATAGTTGTGCATTTTGTTGTTTGATTGTTTGTGGTTTTTGTATTGCTATATTTATGTTCTATTCTTGGTTGGTGTGGCTGTAATGAAACCCAATTTCCCTCGGGATCAATAAAGTACGTCTATCTAATCTACTGTCCTATGGTTTTATGGACACAACAGTTCATGGGTTAATTGGCCATTGTAAATTGTCCCATGATTAGGTTGGGGTTAAATATATGGGTTGCTGGGGGCTGCAGCTCATTGGGTCAGAAGAGACTGTTCTGCACTGTATTGCAAAATAAATTAACAACAAATTCATGTGAAGATATCAGGAAGTGTGAGCATTAAAAAAGTTGAAATTGGCAATAGAGAAATTTGTCAATCGCCATTCTGAATATAGTCAATGAATGGCCCTCAGATTTAATGACTGACCCTCAGATTTAACAACTGACCCACAGGTTTAATGATGACCCTCAGTTTAATGACTGACTCTCAGATTTAAAGAATTAATGAATGACCTCAGATTTAATGAATGACCTCAGATTTAATGAATGACTCTCAAATTTAATGAATGACTCTCAAATTTAATGATGACCCTCAGATTTAATGACTGACCCTCAGATTAAATGACAATTTAATGAATGGCCCTCAGATTTAATGATGACCCTCAGATTTAATGAATAGCCATCAGATTTAATGAATGACCCTCAGATTAAATGACTGACTCAGATTTAATGATGACCCTCAGATTTAATGAATAGCCATCAGATTTAATGACTGACCCTCAGATTTAATGAATGACAATTTAATGAATGGCCCTCAGATTTAATGATGACCCTCAGATTTAATGAATAGCCATCAGATTTAATGAATGACCCTCAGATTAAATGACTGACTCAGATTTAATGAATTAATGTATAACCCTCAGATTTAATGAATAAACCAGATTTAATGAATGACCCTCAGATTAAATGTCTGACCCTCAGATTTAATGAATGACCATCTGGTTTAATGACTGGCTCTCAGATTTAATGATGACCTTTAGATTTAATGAATGATCCTCAGATTTAGTGATGACCCTTAGATTTAATGACCCTCAGATTTAAAGAATGGTCCTCAGATTTAATAATGACCCTTAGATTTAATGAATGGTCCTCAGATTTAATAATGACCCTTAGATTTAATGAATGGTCCTCAGATTTAATGGGTGATTCTCTGATTCAATGACTTACACTCAGATTTTATGAATAGCACTCAGATTTAATGACTAACCCTTAGATTTAATGAATAGCACTCAGATTTAATGAATGGCCCTCAGATTCAATGACTGACTCTCAGATTTACTGATGTCCCTTAGATTTAATGAATAGCACTCAGATTTAATGATTAACCCTTAGATTTAATGAAT
Source organism: Mobula birostris (assembly GCF_030028105.1). Classification (NCBI taxonomy): domain Eukaryota; kingdom Metazoa; phylum Chordata; class Chondrichthyes; order Myliobatiformes; family Myliobatidae; genus Mobula; species Mobula birostris. Next base: position 3,333,245 of record NC_092370.1, on the reverse strand, counting down.
GGCCCTCAGTTTTAATGATGACCCTCAAATTTACTGATGCCCCTTAGATTTAATGAATGGAGCTCAGTGTCATGGTCCAGTCCGTGGACTTGGGACTCCAGGTCTTCCAGCTGTCCCTTGTTTGAGTTAATCATAGGCACATGATTCTCATCTTGGGGCTTGGAATATAAGTGGCCTTGGGCTCACATGGGGGCTGCTGGTTTGTCTTGTCAGTTCCTCTGGGAGCAACCTGCTGGTGGAAGTCTAGAGTGTTCACTTGCCATCTTTAGGCTGTGTTGGAGAACCATTGCTTCATGGAGCCTCGCCATTGGTAGTCGGAGCTGTCTTTGTGATATGGATTCGGCTGTTTCCTGGGCCAGCTGAGTGGCTGCTAGACACTCTGAGCTAGGTAGGGATCTGGCTGTTTCCGTGGCCAGCTGAGGTTGCTGGCTGAACTGAGACTTGGAGCTTCCCCGGAGCAGAGATGGAACTGTCTGTTATTCTTTGGTGTTTGTCTCTTCTTGTCCTTGCCTCTGTGGGGTAAGCCAGGCTGTTTAGCTGTTGCCCTGTGGGGGGGATCTGTCTTGTCTTGTCCTTACCTCTGTTGGGTAAGTCTGGCTGTTCTGCCATTACCTGATGGAGGGACCTGTCCCACCTTGGTGTGGAGATGAAATTGAGTCGGCCATTTTTCTTGGCTGTTGATCGGGACAGGACTGTGCAAGTGCGTGCAAGTCAGTCAGTGAGTCAGCGGGAGTATTCAAAAGGGAGCAGTTTGACGGAGCAGGCGACGTTGTAGCGGGCGACGGAGTAGAGGGAGACAGTGTAGGAAGGTTTTGGCTCGAGAGGCTTTGGTGAGCAGAGGCTGAGAGAGGAGCCTATGCCACAGTTGGAGAGGGTGAGAAGTGGTGAAGAGATAACCGCTAGGCTGATTCAGTGCGCTGCGTGCATGATGTGGGAGGTCAGGGGCATTGATAGTGCCTCTGGTTCCTACACCTGTGGAAAATGTGTCCAGATTCAGCTTCTGAAGGACCGTGTTGCAGCACTGGAGAGGCAACTGGAGGACCTTGGGTTCATCTGGGAGAACGAGAGTTTTCTGGACAGGACCTACAGTGAGATCGTTACACCCAGGATACAGGAAGAGAGTAGGAGGACGATGATGAGAAAGGAAAGGATGCTTGAAGTACAGGAGACCCCGGGAGATGTGCCTCTCGTAAACAGGTTCTCCCTCTTGGAGGCTGTCGGGACAGAAGATGATGCCAGTCTGAGAGGCGGACGGGTCTGCGAGTCAACAATTGGCGCTGAGGCAAAGCTGAGGAGACAGACATCAGGCAGAGCCATGGTAGTAGGGGACTCCATAGTGAGAGGTACAGAAAGGGGTTTCTGTGGCAACAGGCAAGATCTAAGGATGGTGTATTGCCTCCCTGGTGCCGGGATCCAGGATGTCACGGACCGATTGCAGGGAATCCTCAAGAGTGAAGGTGAACATTCAGAAGTGGTGGTGCATGTCGGCACAAATGTCGTGGGGAAGAAGAGGAAAGACATTTTACAGCGCGACTTCAGAGAACTCGGAAGAAGGCTGAAAAGCAGGGCTTCCAGGGTGGTTATCTCCGGTTTGCTTCTAGTTCCTCGTGCTGGAGTGGTCAAGAACAGGGAGATAATGGATTTGAATGTGTGGCTGAGGAACTGGTGCAGGAAGCAAGGATTTACATTCTTGGACCACTGGGGTGTGTTTCGGGGTAAGGATGAATTGTACAAAAGGGACGGGTTGCACTTTAATAAGCGGGGCACCAGCATTCTGGCAGGCAGGTTTGCCTCTGCAACACGGGGGTGTTTAAACTAAGTAGTGGGGAGGAAGGGATGAACTGGAAACATAAGGATGGAGATAGAGGGAAAGTGAGAATAAGAAAAGTTAAGAATGCCAGCAGAATCAACAGAGCAGAAAGCTCAAGAAGGGATCGTACAGAATGGCTAAGTGAAATAGGAATTGATATGGGAGGTGAGGGGAGTAATGAATTAAAAGTATTGTATATGAATGCACGGAGTATAAGAAATAAAGTAGATGGGCTTGAGGCAAAGTTGGAAATTGGTAAGTATGATGTTGTGGGAATAACAGAGACATGGCTTCAAGTGGACAGGGCCTGGGAAATGAATATTCAAGGGTATATGTCCTATTGAAAGGACAGACTGATGGGCAGAGGGGGTGGGGTGGCTCTGTTGGTGAGGAATGATATTCAGTCCCTTGCGAGGGGGGACATAGAATCAGGAGATGTAGAGTCAGTATGGATAGAACTGAGAAATTCTAAGGGTAGAAAGACCCTAATGGGAGTTGTCTACAGGCCCCCAAACAGTAGTCTGGATGTAGGGTGTAAGTTGAATCAAGAGTTAAAGTTGGCATGTTGCAAAGGTAATGCTACAGTTGTTATGGGGGACTTCAACTTGCAGGTAGACTGGAGGAATCAGGTTGGTACTGGACCCCAAGAAAGGGAGTTTGTGGAGTCCCTCCGAGATGGATTCTTAGAACAGCTTGTACTGGAGCCTACCAGAGAGAATGCAATTCTAGATTTAGTGTTGTGCAATGAACCGGATTTGATCAGGGAACTCGAGGTAAAGGAGTCATTAGGAGGTAGTGACCATCATATGATAAGTTTTAATCCACAATTTGAGAATGAGAAGGGAAACTCGGAAGTGTCAGTATTACAGTTGAACAAAGGGAACTATGGTGCTATGAGGGAGGAGCTGGCCAAAGTTCAAAGGAACAATACCATAGCAGGGATGACAGTGGAACAGCAATGGCAAGTGTTTCTGGGAATAATGCGGAAGGTGCAGGATCAGTTCATTCCAAAGAGGAAGAAAGATCCTAAGGGGAGGCTGTGACTGACAAGGGAAGTAATGGACAGTATAAAAATAAAAGTATAACATAGCAAAGACGAGTGGGAAGCCGGAGGATTGGGAAACTTTTAAAGAGCAACAGAAGGTAACTAAAAAGGCAAGGCGCGGAGAAAAAATGAGGTATGAAGGTAAACTAGCCAAGAATATAAAGGAGGATAGTAAAAGCTTCTTTTAGTATGTGAAAAGGAAAAAAATAGTTAAGACCAAAATTGGGCCCTTGAAGACAAACGGGTGGATTTATTATGGGGAACAAGGAAATGGCAGACAAGTTGAACAGGTACTTTGGATCTGTCTTCACTAGGGAAGACACAAACAATCTCCCAGCTATAATAGTGGCCAAAGGACCTAGGGTAATGGATGAACTGAAGGAAATTTATATTAGGCAGGAAATGGTGTTGGATAGACTGTTGGGTCTGAAGGCTGATAAGTCCCTGGGACCTGATGGTCTGCATCCCAGGGTACTTAAGGAGGTGGCTTTAGAAATCGTGGATGCATTGGTAATCATTTTCCATGTTCTATAGATTCAGGATCAGTTCCTGTGGATTGGAGGGTGGCTAATGTTGTCCCTCTCTCCAAGAAGAGAGAAAACAGGGAATTATAGACCGGTTAGCCAAACGTCGGTGGTGGGAAAAATGCTGGAGTCAATTATAAAAGATGAAATTACGACACATCTGGATAGCAACCAGATCAGTCTAACAGAATCAGTCTAAGTTAGCATGGATTTATGAAGGGGAAAGCGTGCTTGACTAATCTTGTGGAATATTTTGAGGATGTAACTATGAAAATGGACAAGGGAGAGCCAGTGGATGTAGTGTACCTGGACTTTCAGAAAGCCTTTGATAAAGTCCCACAGAGGGGATTAGTGGGCAAAATCATAGCACATGGTATTGGGGGCAGAGTACTGACATGGATTGAAAATTGGCTGGCTGACAGAAAACAAAGAGTAGCAAATTATGGGTCCCTTCCGGAATGGCAGGCGGTGACCAGTGGGGTACTGCAGGGTTCAGTGCTGGGACTGCAGCTGTTTACAATATATATTAATGATTTAGATGAGGGAAGTAAAAGTAACATTAGCAAATTTGCTGATGACACAAAGCTGGGTGGCAGTGTGAAATGTGAGGATGTTATGAGAATGCAGGGTGGGTGGGCAGATGCATGGCAGATGCAGTTTAATGTGGATAAATGTGAGGTTATCCACTTTGGTGGTAAGAACAGGAAGGCAGATTATTATCTAAATGGAGTCAAGTTAGGAAAAGGGGAAGCACAACGAGATCTAGGTGTTCTTGTACATCAGTCACTGAAAGTAAGCATGCAAGTACAGCAGGCAGTGAAGAAAGCTAATGGCATGCTGGCCTTCATAACAAGGGGAATTGAGTATAAGAGCAAAGAGGTCCTTCTGCAGCTGTACAGGGCCCTGGTGAGACCACACCTGGAGTATTGTGCGCAGTTTTGGTCTCTAAATTTGAGGAAGGACTTTCTTGCTATTGAGGGAGTGTAGCGTAGGTTCATAAGGTTAGTTCCCAGGATGGTGGGACTGTCATATGTCAAAAGATTGGAGCGACTGGGCTTGTATACTCTAGAATTTAGAAGGCTGAGAGGGGAGCTTATTGAAACAAAGAAGATTATTAAGGGATTGGACACACTGGAGGCAGGAAGCATGTTCCTGCTGATGGGTGAGTCCAGAACCAGAGGCCACAGTTTAAGAATAAGGGGTAGGCCATTTAGAACGGAAATGAGGAAAAACTTTTTCACCCAGAGAGTGGTGGATATATGGAATGCTCTGCCCCAGAAGGCTGTGGAGGCCAAGTCTTTGGATGCTTTCAAGAAAGAGATGTATAGAGCTCTTGAAGATCGCAGAATCAAAGGTTATGGGGATAAGGCAGGAACTGGATACTGATTGTGGATGATCAGCCATGATCACAGTGAATGGTGGTGCTGGCTCAAAGGGCCGAATGGTCTACTCCTGCACCTATTGTCTATTGAGTCCTGGCTTGTCTTAGGATAAGTCCCGGCTCTATGTTTAGGTTCTGTCCTGTCTCATGCTAGTGTCGTGTTAAAGATGAGTCCTGGCTTGTGGAAGGATAAGTTCCAGCTCTATGTTGATGTCAGTTCTCAGTCTGTCTCTGAGCTCCAAGAACCCAAGCCTCGAGGATCCCGCAGCCGAGCTCCAAGAACCCAAGCCTGAAGGCCCCTGCCTGCAGCCAAGCTCACGACCCAAGACCCCAGCCTCAAGATCAAAGACCCCGGCCTGTCTCCAAGCCCAGCCCTCTAACCCCCAGCCACGTCCTGTCCTGAAGCCATGTCATGTCCTTGCCTGGTTCTGGGGTCCGAGCCCAAGGCAAGACCCAGGTTCTGGGTCCTTGTCCAATCTCGGGCTCAGAGTCGAAGCCTTGTCTCCTAGTCCATGGTTTCTAGTCCTGGTCCCGCTTTCCTTAGCCCAAGTCTGCGTTCTTGTCCCTGCTCCTGGTCTGAATCCTGTCATGTCCTTACTCTAGTCAAGTCCTGTTCCTTGTACTTCACTGTCTGTGTCTCGCATCTGGGTCTGTTCCCAGCGCCCCATTGTGACCCTCAGGTTCAATGACTAGCCCTCAGTTTCAATGCCCTCTGTCAAAAGACATCATGTTTCATTTCAGTCCTAATTGGTCAACTCCTCATTTTGTCACCTTTGGTCCTAGACTGCTTACCCAGAAAAATATCCTGTTCTAGGACACAGAACAGTACAGCACAAGAACAGGCACTTCTGCCCACAATGTTGTGCTGAAACAATTAAATTAGTCATCAAAAGGCCAACTAAATAATCTGTCTGCCTGCACAATGTCCATATCCCTCCATTTTACTCACATTCATGTGTCTATCTAAACATCACTTAGAAGTCCCTAATACATCTGCCTCTACTACCACCACCCCAAGCAGCTCATTCTGGGCACTCACCACCCTCTGAGTGGAAAAACCTACCCCTCACATCGCCTTTGAAAATCCCCTCTCTCGCTTTAAATGTACGCCCTATGGTATTAGGCATTTCAACCCTGGAAAAAAGGGGGAAAAAAAAGATCCTCCATCCACCCCCCCCCCCCCCGAAGCCCTCACAGTATTTAAGAGTTAATGTTTGGCTTTATTTGGCACACGTACACATGTTCATTGCTATATTACCGTCCGGAGCTGAATCATGGACCACTGACAGTAGACAAGCTGAAGAGGGAGAACAAAATAATCTCAATACTTGGCTGAGTGTAGACCAGCTTTTCAATTAGATTTACACAATAATCCCAGGAAAAGACAAATAGTGAAATTAAATATTTAATGATAAAGCAATAGTGAGAATATAACCAATAAAGAATCTATTTAAGGCAGATTATCAGAAAAGACTGGAGTGAATTTGGCCGAATTCTATGAAACTCCAAACGTTATGATGTAATGTGAGGTAGATAATGAAAAACGTATCTCCACTCTTGGTACAAAAAGAAGTAAACATATTAACATTTCAGAACAATTACAACTCGGGAATGTCTGATATTGTTCGATTATCGTTTAAAACCCTGTACAACTCAACATAATCACAGAAGATTCTGCAGATGCTGGAAATCCAGAGCAACACACACAAAATGCTGGAGGAACTCAGCAGGGCAGGCAGCGTCTCGTCACCATCACGATGAACCGTGTTGTATGACGTGGGCATCCGTGCTCTGTCTATGACCATGATCGTTCTTGCCAAATTTTACTACAGAAGTGGTTTGCCATTGCCGCCTTCTGGGCAGTGTCTTTACGAGACGGGTGACCCCAGCCATTATCAATACTCCTCAGAGATTGTCTGCCTGGCATAACCAGGACTTGTGATCTGCACCAGCTGCTCATATGACCATCCACCACCTGCTCCCGTGACCCTGATCGAGGGGGGGAGGGCTGAGCAGGTGCTACACCTTATCCAAGGGTGACCTGCAGGCAAGCAGAGGGAAGGAGTATCTTACACCTGTTTTGGAAGAGGCATATGCACCCCGCCACCCACAACAATGCTTGCTGATGAATGGTCTTAGCCTGAAAAGTCGACTCTTTATTCCTCTCGATAGATGTTCCCTGCCCTGCTGCGTTCCTCCAACGTTGCGTGTGTGTTAATCTAAACATATTAATATTCAGAACAATTGGGGAATGTCTGATATTGTTCGATGTCGTTTTAAACCCTGTACAACTCAAATATTACTTTCCAAAAATATTAGAAATTGCACAAAATTGAGTGCAGACAAAGATTCATACATTATTCTTTATATATTTAGTGTAATTGTTAACTTTCGATTTCCGCACATTAAAGTTTTGTTTAAATACGTAAAGTATATACAGTACAACATACGGAACAACAGTGCATTAAAGCTAACGTGCATTTTTATACATATGGTCCGCGCTTGAGTACTTCCCAGTTTCCCTGTAGTCGGATTGTGCAATCCAGGCAATATACAGTTTATAATGCTGTCCTTTGGACATTTACCAAGCAAGTGGTGACTGAACCGAGCAAGTCCTTATATTCCAGACAGGAGCCGAGTTGTTCATATCCTGGTACAATAGCGTTTGTGAGGTCGCGAGTCCTCTGAATGTCTTCCCATTGCGAATGCCGGCGGAAGGTAAGTATTTGCCGATTTACAAGCTAAATTTGCAAATACTGTGCTGTTTGCAAGTGGCGAAGCGCCGCCAGTTGCATTGTGATTCGTTCGCTGATCGTGAACATCAAATACACCTTAGCCATTTTGACTTTGACACCTCCCGTCACGGTTTTTAATCACTCCGGGCACCTTAAATTCCTTTCTCGGTATAACTACAATCTGCTGAAGTCCCTCTTTTTCTTTGGCTGACTGTTCTTTCGGGGTGGTAATCTTATCGGAATGTCAGAGGCAACAGGTTCTCTTTAAAACAAGAATCTAGAGGGTCGTGAGAGTGTGAATGAGTTCCCAGCGCCGGTGGTGCACGCCAGCTCGATTTCAGCCTTTCCGCGTTTGGATAGGTACATAGATGGTAGGGCTGTGAGGGGCGATGGTCCCAGTTCAGGTCATTAGGACTAAGCACGGGCTAGACGGGCTGAATGGCCTGTTTCGTTGCTGCAGTTCTATGACTCTGATTCGATAAAATGGATGGGTGCCGTTCGCTCTCTTGATTGTGTCGGGCGGGTTGGGGAAACGTGGGGCTGGTGATTTGATACATTACCGCCATCTATACAGTATATTAATCGAGATCGACGGATAATTGTGAAAGGGGAAAAGACTCGATTATAGCCTCGCTTAGAAGTCACAGAGTCGTCGAGCATTACAGCGTAGAGACAGGCCCTTCGGCCCATCTAGTCCATGCCGAATTGTTATCCTGCCTACTCCCATCGACCTGCACGCGGAACATAGTCCTCCATACCATCCCATCAAAGTTTCTATCCAAACCTCTCTTAAACATTGAAATCGAACCCACATACACCACTTCCGCTGGCAGCTGGCACCGCCCTCTGAGTGAAGTTGCCTCTCATGTTCCCCTAAACATTTCATCTTTTACCCTTAACCCATGAGCCCTGGTTCTCAGTGATCTGACATGGTTCGGTTTGAACAGGTGTCCATTGTGTGTACACAGTGATCATCAGCAGCGATGGACCTGTGCGCAATCTCCCTCGACCTGACCGTAATGATTTAATAGTGGTGGCTGGTGAAGGAGTGGCGCCTGTGTCCTCTCTGTTTGTCAAGTCTGCTCTGGTGGAATAATTGGCCAGGCGTATCTTGTGGATTGACAATGGCCATCCCAAAAGGGGTTGGGGTGAGTCTCATACACTGACGGGTAAGGACCATAAATCCGTAACATCATATGACGTAGGAGCAGAATGAGGCAATTCGGCCCATCGAGTCTGCTCCACCACTCCATCATGGCTAATTTATTATCCCCCTCAACACCACTCTCCTGCCTTCTCCTTGTAACCTTTGACGCCCTGACTAATGGAGAACCGATCAACCTCCGCTTTAGAAATACCCAATGACTCGTCCTCCACAACCGCCTGTAGCAATGAATTTCATAGATTCACCACTCTCCGGCTAAAGAAATTCCTCGTCATCTCTGTTTTGAACAGACATGCGCCATTCTGAGCTTGTAATCTAGACCCCCTCCCCCCCCCCCACTAACCTCCTCACGGCCACTCAAAATTCAATAGGTTTCAATGAGATTTCCTCATGCTTTTGAACATCATGAGGGCCCAGAGCCATCGAATACTCCTCATGTGTTAACCCTTAACCGGTAAAGTGGAGGATGTCCCCTTGTGATGTCTGGGGGTCGTTGCTGAACAATGGAGACAGTGGGCACATGAATGCCTCTTCCCCGGCGGTTTCTGTGATCGACGTTATACAGTGAATAACATCCCCACGGGTTAACGTTTCGCTTAAATTTGAAGCAAACTCTGCCGCTGTCCCTACGGGCGGTAACCGAAGGCGAGCCTCTCATTGCTGGTGACATGGCCCCTTGCGCATTGTGATCATATTAGTTAGATATCGCTTAACGGGTAAACTGTAGGTAGTGTGTTAAAATATCGGTGTCATAGCAACTACATGACGTGTACGAATAAATTATAGAGAACATTCTAGGTCTGTGACTGTCTCCCCCTTCTCTCTCACCTCTTCTCTCTCTCCCTTTCTCGCTCTCTCTCTCGCTCTTCCTCTCTCTTCCTCCCTCTCTCCCTCTCTTTCTCGCTCTTCCTCTCTCCCCCGTCTGTCCCACACTTGCCCCCGTGGATAATGTTGCGGGGCCCTCCAGTGAGAAACGCAGCTAGTTGAACACAAGTAAAACAACGTGCATCGTCCTCGGACGGACCAACCCTACCACGTCCTCAAGTATGTACTCGGTATTCTGGCTGCCCCCGTAAACTGGGGACGAAACGCTACCTGCACCCACACGATTCCACCACCATGTCCTCGTACTGTTTATAGACAACGTTGTTGCCCGCGTCGATGTACAGAATACTGATAGGGCTCAGCTTGGTGGGCACGCAGCAGCTCGGCGGAGTGGAGTTGGGGTCCATCGAGTTCATGAGGGTTTGGATGATGGCGTGGTTCGTGGGTTCCAGATGAGATCGGAGAGGGAAGTCGCACACCCCTTCGCAGTGGTACGCTTCGTAGTCCAGGGGTGCGATGATCCAGTCGTCCCAACCCAGCTCTTTGAAGTTCACGTGCAAAGGCTTCCTACTGCAGCGAGACTTGGACCTCTTCCCGTGTCTCTTCCCGTGACGATTGGCAAAGGCGGTCCTCCTCTTCCTCCGGCCTTTGAACAGCAGTCTGCCCCCCTCGTCCGAACCGTCCGAGGATTTCCTTTCCTGCTTCATCTCGCTGAAAAGGTTTTCTTTTTTCCGAGTTCGGGTAAAAACGACCAGAACCGCCCTTTCTTGGAGCGGCCGCCCGAACCGCCCAAGGCCCACCTGCCTCGGATCAATCTCAAACCTGCTTTTACATGATGTCACCTTAATTTCGAAGCAGAGTTGGGCGGGGTGCGGGAGTTTAAAGACCTCCCAAACGTCAAAAACTTCCCATGCTCGTTTGTTTGAGTGGTACATGTCAAGTCTCCTCGACTCCAGTAACTTGGGCGAGCTTCCCCGGGTGAAACACGAGTAGAGCTCAATGTCATACAGGCCTGGCGGCGTCATTCCCGAATCCTCAGCCGGTTTCCTCAGAATCCTCAGCTCGGCCCCGACCAGTTCCTCCTTGTCCGACAACGTAGCTACGTCGAATAGATAGTTCTGCTTTTTGAAATGCGGGTGTGAGGACTCGTCTGCAAGGAAAAGGAGAGATGGAGATATCAGACAGTTGTAAAAGCACTAAAGATTACGAGCTGGCAGGTGACAGGTGAGAGCAGATGAGGGCTGCGGAATAAAGTGTCGACGTTTCGGGCAGAGACCCTTCATCAGCGTCTCCCCTGCCTTTCCGGCCCTGAGGAAATCTCGGCCCGAAACGTTCACTTCCGTAGATGCCGCCTGGCTTGCTGAGAGTGTGCATCAGAAAGATGGTAACGACGCGGATTAGCTGCTTGGAAATCAAGAGAAAACCCTTTCTGCACATTATATAGGCGAGTTGGACAAGTAGATTCGGGAACTTTGCTTACATATATAATTAGAAGTTCCATTATTATATAATATACAATATACTTTGCATATAATATGACCATAAGACCTAAAAGCAGAATTAGGCCATTCAGCCCATCGAGTCTGCTCCACCATTCTATCATGGCTGATTTATTATCCCTCTCAACCCCGGTCTACTGCCTTCTCCCCGTAACATTTGACATCCTTGCTAACCAAGAACCTATCAAGCAACACACGCAAAATGCTGGAGGAACTCAGCATGCCAGGCAGCACCTATCGAAAAAAAAAGTCGACGTTTCGGGCCGAGGCGAAAGGCATTTTTCCATGGATGCTGCCTGGCCTGCTGAGTTCCTCCAGCATTTTGCGTGTGTTGCTTACACCTTTCTATATTCGATAGGTTTAAATGAGATTCCTCCCTCTCTCCCCATTCTTCTAAACCGCAGCGAGCACAGGCCCAAAACCACCAAACGCTCCTCACACGTTAACACTTTAATTTCCAGAACATTCTCGTGAATACATTGCATGTGGAGTATAATGAAAAGTTCTATTTATATAGGACGAATGCTAAATAAAATTACTGATATGTTATAGACAGAAGTTAAACCTCCTTCCAAGCCCATGAAATAAAATTCTCCGCACATGTTCACGACACGTGTCGGTGATAATGCGCGCTGTGGCAGCCCAGCGGTTAGCTCGCTACTGGCTGTTTGACGTACCTTGTCAGCTATTCTAAAGATTTATGCATGATGTATCCTCGTAGTAAACTCAGCAAAAATAGAGCGTGTTATTGAGACGGCTAATAACTTTGGCTCTCAGAGGAAAGAAAATCTGTTTAATGTCCAGCCATCCACACCACGGCCCCGCCTCTCCACTTGTTCTGAAAGAAGCCAGTGTTACCGCCGGAAAATCTGTCGCTCCCTCGTGTTAACTGTGATTATTGAAGAAATAGGCACCATTCGCTCCGTAGTCAACGCGTCAAACGTTTACGCACATCGAACAGTAGAGGCTCTTCGGCCCACGATGCCGTGCTGACCCGTTAAGATTAACCTAACCCTTCCCTCTCACATATCCCTCCATTCGTGTACCTATATAACTAAGAGTTCTTAATTGTTCCTAATGTGTCTGCCTCTACCACCACTGTTACACACACCCACCACTCTCTGCGTTAAAACTTGCCGCCAACGCTATGCTCCCTCGTATTAGCGCAAGGACGGGCAAAGGAAATCACCCAAAGGAACGAAGATACAAACCACTTGAGATTTAGGGTGTGTGAGGTGTCCAGGGAGAAGGGGCTGGTCGTGTCCACTCCGGGGCAGCTCACTCACCGTCGGTCCCCACCGGACACTCAGCCCTCACCTGTTGTTCCAAGCAGTTGTTTGCAAGTGACAGCGGCCGCCCCCGAGACAGGCAGGCTACACCAGGCGAGGGAGGGCAGCCGGCGGGCCTCATACCCCGGCGGGATACGGTCATGTCCGGTCGGTTCCGGCGGACCGGGCGGATGAGATCTACAGAGAGCGCCAACGACCAGGATCGTGGTTCTTCGTGGAGAGCGAAGGGCAGGACAAGGTACGGAAGAAGTCATGGCCATCCGCTGCAACCAAGGAAGACCCCGGTTGTTACGATTGCTCGCACCACTGGACCCGGACTTCCGAAATCGACAGAGTGGAATCGTCCTGTGCAACGGCTTTTCCACTTTAAAGCTCTCCCGCGCGGGTCGGGTCTCCTGTCATTGTCGGGCATGTTACTTACATGAACTCACACATTTTGGCGGCACAAATTTATCTTACTCGGGCACCTTTATTTATATTTAAAATGTTGTTACAACACGAATTGGCGCTGCGAGTATTAGACATTCCAATTCCAAAACACCTTCGATCGACTGAGAGGCATTAAGAGCACGAGGGCTTCACCAGAGCTGCACACACAAAATACTGGAAGAACTCAGCAGGTCAGACAGCATCAAAGGCGAGCAATAAACAGTCAATATTTTCGGGCCGAGACCCTTCATTTAGGTAGGACCGAGTCCTGACCTGCTGAGTTCCTCCAGCATTTTGTGTGTGTGTTGCTCTGGATTTCCAGCATCTGCAGAATCTCTTGTATTTATCACGAGAGGTGTCACAATTTCCAATTGAGCTATAGGATCAAATAAAACTGGAATTTAAATATAGTTTTGAGTTTATAGGAGATATTTAATGTTGCAATAGATAGACTTTCAGAATATCTGCCTTCACATTTAATAGATGACATGCTTTTTTGCCATACCTACCAAGATTTCTGCGTATTCAACTTCACCGAAATAATACCGCGTTCTTTAAGCAGGCGTCATTTACCCGTTGTTGTTCTTGTTTCAGAGTTTTCATTTTCCCCAGTCTGCTCTGAGGAGCATCTTCTTAAAGAAAATGCAGCGGTTTGGATGTCTGCCAGAAATGTATGATATCCTAATCTGGGCTGACCATTCAAATAATTATGTAACTAGCGCGCCTTTCTTTGCCTCGCACAAATTGCGTTTTGAATTACAGGTACTCATCGAATTTGTTGTGGTAACCGGAGCTAAAGCTTTAAATCAGAAAGTATAAGAGAAATGACCAATCAGGATCAGCGGCAGCAGTACATTGCAGTACAGAACAGTAAATTACAATAAGAAATAAGTATATTCAGAGAGAGAGGGAGAGCGCGCTAGGGTGCCTGAAATTTTTGCACAGTGCGTATTTGTCAACTATTAATTTTAGTAAGTATATGTAACAATTAAATTAAATAGGTAGTGAAAAAAGAGAGCAAACAAAAGAAAAAATAGCGAAGTGAGGTAGCGTTCATGGGTTTATTGTCCATTCAGAAACCTGCTGGCTATTCAGTCTCCTGTATCTCCTCCTTGATGGTAGCAATGAGAAGGCGGCACGTCCTGGGTGATGGATGCCGTTTTTGAGGCATCTGCTTTTGAAGGTGTCCTCATTGCTGGGGAGGCTAGCGCCCACGATGGATCCGGCTACGTTTACAACTTTCTGCAGCTTTTTTTTTTAGTTTCTGCAGGTAAATATATAGAAGCCAATGAGATGCGTGTGTCTGCAAACCTGTGTGATTCACATTTTACATTTGAAAGTAGAACACTAGCGCAACGAAACAGACCCTTCGGCCCAACTAGTCCATACCGAACTACTGACCTGCCTAGTCTAATCAGCCTGTACCCAGACCATAGCCCTCCATACACTTCCCATAAATGTACCTATCCAAACTTCTATTAAATGTTACGATCCAACCCGCATCCACCACTTGTGCAGGCAGCTCGCTCCCCACTCTCACCACCCTCCGGGTGAAGACGCTCCCCCACCAGGTTCCACCTTTCTCCCCTAACCCATGACCTCTAGCTGTAGCCTCACCCGACCCCCGTGGGGAAAGTCTGCCTGAGTCGGGTCAGTTCGCTCTGCTCGGGATATTCCAGTTAATCCGCATGGAACAATCCAGATATCGTTGCACAAGAGATTCTGCGGATGCTGGAAAACGAGGGTAACACACACAAGATGCTGGAAGAACTCAGCACGTCAGGCAGCATCTGTGGAAAGGAATAAAGAGTCGACGTTTCGGACCGACACCCTACATCGGGGTATTGTGTGCTCCACGGCCGCAGTGAGGCGCGCTGTTAACTCCAAGAAGAATGACAATGCCAACTACCATCCAAACCAAAAGATCAGTGTAAAGTCCCACCCCACCCAATTTCAACTTCTGCTAAAATCAAATCCTCTGTGATTAAAGAACCAAGCAGTATTTTTTTTTTTTTGGCTAGGCTTATTTAACAGTAGCGGGTGGAACAGGTCCTTCCGGCACAACGAACCGCGCCGTCCAGCACCCTGCCAATTTAACACTAGCCTAGTCTCAGGGAAATTTACAATGACCGGCAGGTTCTTGGACTGTAGGAGGAATCCGGAGCACCAGGGGAATCCCGCGTGATCACGGCGAGAACATACAGTCTCCTTGCAGGATATTTGGCTATCCAGGATGTGCGCTGGAAATGAAGATGATGTTTAGACCATGCGCCATTTGGCCCATCGAATGTGTTCTGCTATTCCATCACAGCTGACTTATTATCCCTCTCAACTCCATTCTCCTGCCTTCTCCCCATAACCTTTGACACCCTGACTGATCAAAAACCCATCAATCTCTGCCTTAAATATACCCAATGACTTGGCCTCCACAACTGTCTGTGGCAATGAATTCCACAGAGTCACCACACTCTGGCAATTCCTCCTCATCTCTGTTCCAAAGAGACACCCGGCTGTTCTGAGGCTGTGCCCTCTGGTCCTAGGCTCCACACCGTACTTGAATGCAAAGTAATACCCTAGATATTTATTCAATATAGATGCCACAGTTGTCTGGCTAATGCAACGTCTTGATCCACAGGCAGAAAAGCTTGCCAACGCCTCTACTTTCGGAGGAGGCTGAGGAGAGCTGAACTTCGCACATCCATACTCACGTCATTGTATAGATGCACAACAGAGAGCATCCTACCACGCTGCATGATTGCATGATATGGAAACTGCACTGCTGCAGACAGGAAGGCTTTACAACGAGTAGTCAAAACTGTCCAATGCATCATCAGCACTAGCCTACCCGCCGTCCAGGACACATATACAGAAAAGTGCTGGAAAAGGGCCAATAACTGACCCTGCTCGTGGACTGTTTGTCACCCTCCCGTTACGGAGGAGGCTACATGGCATACCCGCCAGGACCACAAGACATTTCCCCGCAATAAAGCTGTTCACCCATTAACCGACCCCACAAATCCCCAATCACCACTATTTTATCATTTCCGGTCAGAGTCACCTTGTTTCCCCCGGGATCAATAAAGTATGACTATGACTATCTACAGACACTCCTGTGCCGAGCGTCACATTATGGAGATACAATCAATCTATGTAAATAAGCTATCTTAATGTATTTATATTTATTCTTTATTTTATAATTATGTTCTTTATATCATTGTGTTTTTTTTGTGCTGCATCGAATCTGGAGTAACAATTATTTTGATCTCCTTTACACTTGTGTACTGGAAATGACAGTAATCAATCTTGAATCTTGAACCTTGGATAATTTTTTAGCGCAGTACGTGGTTGTGAGGTGTTACGACTTTATTTGCTGGAGCGTAGGAGATTTAGATGAGATTTAATAGAGGGATACGAAATAATGAGGGGTATAGACAGAGTAAATGCAAGCGGTTGGGTGAGACTAGAACTCGAGGTCATGGGTTAAGGGGAACATTAGGGGGGGAACTTCTTCACTGAGAGGGAGGTGAGCGTGCAGAATGAGCGGCAGCAACAAGTGGTGGATGTGGGTCCGCTTACGACGTTTGACAGAAGTTTGGACAGGTACATGGACCGGAGGGGTACGGGGGGGGGGGCGGGCTGCAGGTCGATGGGACGAGGCAGAATAATCGGCACCGACTAGATGGGCCCAAGGGCCTGTTTCTGTGCTGTCGTGTCCTATTCTACTATCGCGGATGTTTATTCGATGTTTATGGCGCAGTTCTTTGGCGAATACAATGTCTTGTTTCTGTGCTGTTGTGTCCTATTCCACTATCGCGGATGTTTATTCAATGTAGATGGCGCAGTTCTTTGGCGAATACAATGTCTTGTTTCGCAGCTGGCAGCTGGATTTACTTGGAGCAGAGACGTCTCTAATAAAATGTGTAGAACTGAAGGAATTATTATTGATAGCGCACTTGTGTGTTATACTGGGGAATTGCCTGAGAGACTGCTTTCCAGAAAGGAATCAGCCTATACCCACACAGGCCGAATGCTGCCAATTTTAGCAGATTTGAAACAGATGACCGATTCTCGCTCTTGTCTCTAATGTATACACTTTGATTGGGAATGCATTTTAATAATCTGCTCGCTCACGAGTTGATCCGCGCCTGAGCGTCGGTCGTGTTATTTTTACAACACTGACTTTATTTTTAAACGAAACGATGAACTCAAAATGCTGGAGACACTCAACAGGTCAGGCAGCGTCCACGGAAATGAATAAACTTCGATCTTTCAGGACCTGAAGAAGGCGTCATGATGAAGGATATCAGCCCGAAGCATCGCCAATTTATTCCTGTTCATAGATGCCGCCTGACCTGAGCTCCTCCAGCATTGTGAGTGTGTTGCTCTGGACTTCCAAAATCTGCAGAATCTGCTGTGCTTATTTTTTTTACAAACTATCTTTAGGGGAGATCTGACAGAGGTTACCTGGATTAGAATGGTATGTACTATAATGAGAGGTTGGAGAAACTTGGGACGTTTTCTGTAGAACGATAGAGACTGAGGGGAGATCTGATAGAGATTTATAACATTATGAGAGGCATAGATAGAGGAGACAGACGGGGTTGAAATGGTTAATACCAGAAGGCATGCATTGAGGGTGAGAGGCGGTAATTTCAAAGGAGATGTGAGGGGCAAGTTTTTCACACAGAGTGGTGGGTGCCTGGAATGCACTGCCTGGGGTGGTAGTAGAGGCAGATACATTGGGGACTTTTAAGAGGCGTTTAGATAGGTTCATGACTATGAAGGAAATGGAAGGATATGGACATTGTGTAGGCAGAAGGGATTCGTTTAGTTGGCAATTTGATTGCTAATTTAATTGTTTTGGCAAGCAAGAGAAAATCTGCAGATGCTGGAAATAGTATTTCAGGATGTGTATTGTATACATTCCTCTGACATTAAATGTACCTTTGAAACCTTTGAATCCAGAGCAACACACACACAAAATGCGGGAGGAGCTGAGCAGCCTGGGCAGCATCTACGGGGAGGAGTAAACTGTCGACGTTTCGGGTAGAGACCCTTCTTCAGGACCGGAAAGGAGGGGGAGAAGTCAGAGTGAGAATGAAGGAGCAGGGGAGGAAGGTGTATAAGCTGAAGGGTACGTGAATCCGGGAGAGGGGCAGGGGTGAAATAAAAAGCTGCGAAGTTGATTTTTGAGAGAGAACAAAGGGGGAGTCTGATAGGAGAAGATAGAAGGCCATGGAAGAAAGGGAAGGAGGGGTAGTACCACGGGGAGGTGATGGGCAGGTCAGGAGATAAGGTGAAAGAAGGAAACGGGAATGCGGAATGGTGAAGGAGAAGGGGGGCAATTACTGGAAGTTAGAGAAGTCAATGTTCATGCCATCAGGTTGAAGTCTACCCAGACGGAATATAAGGTGTTGCTCCCCGGACAGGGCCCTCAACTGCCCGTTGCCTGGGCCGTGACTGGCCAGGCCCAGCAGGAGATCCTCCTCCGGGCTCATACCCCGCCGTAGTGGGTGACCCCATACGAGGAGAGCGGGGCTGAAATGCAACCAGAACAAGAGCAGCCCCCTCAAATATTCAAGCAGGGGTTGCAACCTCACACTCCACCCCGCCACAAAAAGAACATGTGGATGGCGTGTCAGTGAACCGGCCTAACCATTGTGAAATTGCGTTTCAAAGACTGGCGCAAAAGGAGTTTTTTCTTTCATCACGCTCCAGTTCCGTACTTTGTCAACATGATTTAAACTGAGTGCTCACTTCAAATGCAACAAACGCTTACGTAGAAGGCAAATGCGATGTTAGCATTCCTTTCGAGAGGACCAGAATATAAACTCAAGGACATATACTGAGGCTACATAAGCCATTGGTCAGACTACACCTGGAGTATTGTGAGAGTTTTGGGTTCCTTATCTGAAAAGAAAAATGCGCTGGCATTGAAGAGGGCCCAGGGAAGGTTCAAGAGAACGATCCCTGGAAAGAAAGGGTTAACATAGGAGGAGCGTTTGATGGCACTGGGTCTGTACTTGCTGGAATTTAAAGGAATGAGTGGGAGCTCATTGAAACCTATCGAATATTGAAAGACCGAGACAGAGTGAGGGGAGTCTAGGACCACAGGAAACATCCTCAGAGTGGAGGGATGTCCATTTAGATCGGAGATAAGGATGAATTTGTTTAGCCAGAGGGTGGTGAATCTGTGGAAGTAATTGCCACAGACGGCTGTGGAAACCAAGTCATTAGGTATATTTAAAGCGGAGCTTGCTAAGACCGTAATATATGGTCTCAAACCCTTCCATTTCTCCTACCAAAGTGCATGAGTTTAAATGATAGGTTCCTGATTAGTCAGGGCATCAAAGGTAACGGCGAGACGGCAGGAGAATGGGGTTGAGCGGGATAATGAATTAGCCATGATGGAATAACGGAGCGAATGGTTTTATGGCCGTCTTCCCAAATGCAACAAAATTATACATGTCATTTACAAAGTATCTGTGGCGAGGAGGGCAAATGGTTCTATTCCCGGGTGTTGGATCTCGTGGGGTCAATTTGCGCCCGTCTGATTTCCCTCTTCGCCGCTCTCCCTCTCCCTGAAGGGCTTCCCGTTCCATGGACAGGCTGCGCCGCGTGATGTGTGCGGCCAGCCCGTCAAGGTGCATCAATTAGCTGAAGAAGATAGTCCAGCTCTGCAAGTCCGGTTCATTCCGTCCCTGCAGCATATCGGTAACGGAAATGAAACAAAGAAGAGAATAGAGTCTTGGCAGTCATCATTATCATTATGTGCCGTGTCGAATGACGTGGGCGATCATGGTCTCAGGACCATGCCTGCACTTGGCAATTTTTTTCCTACAGAAGTGGTTTGCCATTGCCTTCATCTGGGCAGTGTCTTTACAAGACAGGTGACACCAGCCATTATCAATATTCTTCAGAGATTGCCTGCCTGGCGTCGGTGGTCGCATAACCAGGATTTGTGATCTGCACCGGATGCTCATAAGACCATCCACCGCCTGCTCCCGTGACCACGTGACCCTGATCAGGGGGCTAAACAGGTGCTACACCTTGTCCAACGGTGACCTGCAGGCTAGCGGAGGGAAGGCGTGACTAACACCTCCTTTGGTAGGGACGTGTCTCCACCTGGGCACCCGCTTGGCAGATATACACATGTCGATATTCGCACTGGTCGGGCATAGTTTTGTACGCTAAAGACATAAATTCGAAATGAAGAATAATTCCTATATTAGGTGAGGCTTCACCAGTGCTTTATAATTTACCAACAATACATCTTTGCTTTTATACTCTAGTCCTCTTGAAATGAATGCTAACATTGCATTTGTCTTGCTCACCACAGACTCAGTCTGCAAATGAACCTTTAATGAATCCTGCACAGGGGCTCCCAAATCGCTTTGCAACTCAGTGTTTTTTTTTGTATTTTCTCTCCACTTAGAAAATAGTCGACCTTTTCATTTCTTCTACCAGAGTGCTTGACCGTGTACTTCCCGACTCTGCATTCCATCTGCCATTTCCATGCTCATTCTCCTAATCTAAGTCTTCTCTACTTTCTCAAAACTACCTACCCCTCCACCTATCTTCATATCGTCTGCAACCGTCGCAACAAAGCCATCAATTCCATCATCCAAATCATTGATAGATAACGTAAAAAGATTCGATCCCAACACAGACTCCTGTGGAACACCACTAGTCACTGATAGCCAAACAGAAAAGGCTCCCTTTATTTCCACTCTTTGCCTCCTGCCATCAGACACTGCTTTACCCATGCTAGAATCTTCCCTGTAATACCATGGGCTCGTAGCTTGTGAAGTAGCCTCATGAGTGGCACCTTTTCAAAGGCCTTCTGAAAATCCAAGTACACAACATCAACCGATTCTCCTGCTTGTTATTTCTTCAAAGAATTCCAACAGACTTGTCAGGCAAGATACTCCCTTGAGGAAACAATGCTGAATCCGGCGTGTTTTATCCTGTGCCTCCACATATCCCGAAACCACATAACCTAAAAATCGACTCCAACATCTTCCCAACCACTGAGGTCAAACTAACTGGCCTATAGTTTCCTTTCTTCTGCCTCTCTCCCTTCTTGAAGAGTGGAGTCACATTTGCAATTCTCCAGTCCTCCAGAGCCATTCCGGAATCTTTCGCGCTCCCTCCCTCTCAGCTACACAGTGATGTTTATCTTCTCATGAGATTCGGGAAGTTTAGTTGGTCGTTGGTAAATACATGGAAACAAACAAGAGTATTTACGCAGAATAAACCAAGTAGGCGGGTTAGAATCAGATTCAGGGTTTAAAGTTCCAAGTTCAAAGTAAGTTTACCATTGAAATACGTATACATTTTCTTGCGGGCATTCACAGTAAGTGCAAGGAAACACAATGAAAGACTGCACACAAACAAAAGTGCACAAACAACCAATGTGCAAAAGACAACAAACTAATAACACAAAAAAGAAAAAAAATCAAAGTAATAATAAATAAATAATAAATATCGAGATTATGAATTGTAGAGTCCTTGAAAGCGACTCAATTCAGTGCTGAAGTGAATGAATTTTTATTCACACTGGTTCATGAGTCTTATTGGTTGAGGAGTAATAACTGTTCATGAACTTGGCGGTGTGAGTCCAGAGGCTCCTCTACCTCCTTCCTGATGGCAGCAGCGAGAAGACAGCATGTCCTGGCGAGCGGGAATCCCCAGTAACAGACGCTGCTTTCCTGCGACCTAAAGGAAAGACATACGGCGAACTTCCCTGAACTCACGGAAAATCTGGCGAATACAATCAAGATGTGCATGCAGATCTAAGCGCGATGATGAATCCTGATCACTGATTCGATGCAGCTAAATTCGGTTCGGTGAGCCGTTTGTCGCCCGCACCTTTAATGCCCACGCCGGTATTAAAGTTCAGCAAACCAGTGATAGACAGCGCGCTTCATGAAGTGATCTGAGGATCGTAACTCCTTGTTAGCAAAAGAGCACTGTGCAGATCAACAAATGATCATGAAAGCTATCACCGCTTACTCAAGATTCATGATTGTTTAATGTCATTTCCAGTACACACGTGTAAAGGAGATATGGGTAGAGCTGCGTAACACTAAGGGGCAGAAAACACTGGTGGGAGTTGTGTACAGGCCACCTAACAGTAGTAGTGAGGTCGGAGATGGTATTAAACAGGAAATTAGAAATGTGTGCAATAAAGGAACAGCAGTTATAATGGGTGACTTCAATCTACATGTAGATTGGGTGAACCAAATTGGTAAAGGTGCTGAGGAAGAGGATTTCTTGGAATGTATGCGGGATGGTTTTTTGAACCAACATGTCGAGGAACCGACTAGAGAGCAGGCTATTCTGGACTGGGTTTTGAGCAATGAGGAAGGGTTAATTAGCAATCTTGTCGTGAGAGGCCCCTTGGGTAAGAGTGACCATAATATGGTGGAATTCTTCATTAAGATGGAGAGTGACATAGTTAATTCAGAAACAAAGGTTCTGAACTTAAAGAGGGGTAACTTTCAAGGTATGAGACGTGAATTAGCTAAGATAGACTGGCAAATGACACTTAAAGGATTGACGGTGGATATGCAATGGCAAGCATTCAAAGGTTGCATGGATGAACTACAACAATTGTTCATCCCAGTTTGGCAAAAGAATAAATCAAGGAAGGTAGTGCACCCGTGGCTGATAAGAGAAATTAGGGATAGTATCAATTCCAAAGAAGAAGCATACAAATTAGCCAGAGAAAGTGGCTCACCTGAGGACGACGAGAAATTCAGAGTTCAGCAGAGGAGGACAAAGGGCTTAATTAGGAAGGGAAAAAAAGATTACGAGAGAAAACTGGCAGGGAACACAAAAACTGACTGTAAAAGCTTTTATAGATATGTAAAAAGGAAAAGACTGGTAAAGACAAATGTAGGTCCCCTACAGACAGAAACAGGTGAATTGATTATGGGGAGCAAGGACATGGCAGACCAATTGAATAATTACTTTGGTTCTGTCTTCATTAAGGACGACATAAATAATCTTCCAGAAATAGTAAGGGACAGAGGGTCCAGTGAGATGGAGGAACTGAGCGAAATACATGTTAGTAGGGAAGTGGTGTAGGGTAAATTGAAGGGATTGAAGGCAGATAAGTCCCCAGGGCCAGATGGTCTGCATCCTAGAGTGCTTAAGGAAGTAGCCCAAGAAATAGTGGATGCATTAGTGATAATTTTTCAAAACTCGTTAGATTCAGGACTAGTTCCTGAGGATTGGAGGGTGGCTAATGTAACCCCACTTTTTAAAAAAGGAGGGAGAGAGAAACCGGGGAATTATAGACCGGTTAGCCTAACGTCGGTGGTGGGGAAACTGCTGGAGTCAGTTATCAAGGATGTGATAACAGCACATTTGGAAAGCGGTGAAATCATCGGACAAAGTCAGCATGGATTTGTGAAAGGAAAATCATGTCTGACGAATCTCATAGAATTTTTTGAGGATGTAACTAATAGAGTGGATAGGGGAGAACCAGTGGATGTGGTATATTTGGATTTTCAAAAGGCTTTTGACAAAGTCCCATGCAATAGATTAGTGTGCAAACTTAAAGCACACGGTATTGGGGGTAGAGTATTGATGTGGATGGAGAATTGGTTAGCAGACAGGAAGCAGAGAGTGGGAATAAACCGGACCTTTTCAGAATGGCAGGCGGTGACTAGTGGGGTACCGCAAGGCTCAGTGCTGGGACCCCAGTTGTTTACAATATATATTAATGACTTGGATGAGGGAATTAAGTGCAGCATCTCCAAGTTTGCGGATGACACAAAGCTGGGCAGCAGTGTTAGCTATGAGGAGGATGCTAAGAGGATGCAGAGTGACTTGGATAGGTTGGGTGAGTGGGCAAATTCATGGCAGATGCAATTTAATGTGGATAAATGTGAAGTTATCCACTTTGGTGGCAAAAATGGGAAAACAGGTTATTATCTGAATGGTGGCCGATTAGGAAAAGGGGAGGTGCAACGAGACCTGGGTGTTATTGTACACCAGTCATTGAAAGTGGGCATGCAGGTACAGCAGGCGGTGAAAAAGGCGAATGGTATGCTGGCATTTATAGCGAGAGGATTTGAGTACAGGAGCAGGGAGGTACTACTGCAGTTGTACAAGGCCTTGGTGAGACCACACCTGGAATATTGTGTGCAGTTTTGGTCCCCTAATCTGAGGAAAGACATCCTTGCCATAGAGGGAGTACAGAGAAGGTTCACCAGATTGATTCCTGGGATGGCAGGACTTTCATATGAAGAAAGAATGGATGAACTGGGCTTGTACTCGTTGGAATTTAGAAGATTGAGGGGGAATCTGATTGAAACGTATAAAATCCTAAAGGGATTGGACAGGCTAGATGCAGGAAGATTGTTCCCGATGTTGGGGAAGTCCAGAACAAGGGGTCACAGTTTGAGGATAAAAGGGAAGCCTTTTAGGACCGAGATTAGGAAAAACTTCTTCACACAGACAGTGGTGAATCTGTGGAATTCTCTGCCACAGGAAACAGTTGAGGCCAGTTCATTGGCTATATTTAAGAAGGAGTTAGATATGGCCCTTGTGGCTACGGGGATCAGGGGGTATGGAGGGAAGGCTGGGGCGGGGTTCTGAGTTGGATGATCAGCCATGATAATAATAAATGGCGGTGCAGGCTCGAAGGGCCGAATGGCCTACTCCTGCACCTATTTTCTATGTTTCTATGTTTCTATGAAATAACTGTTACTCCGGATCCGATGTAGCCCCAAAAAGAAACTCAACAATATACGGAACACAACTATAATAATAAGAGCACGATAAATATAAATACATAAGATATCTACTGTATATACACAGACTGATTGTCTGTCCATAAAGTGACGCTATGCACAGGAGTGCCTGTACATTAGGTGCCTGACAGGAAATAATAAAGTACTGGTGGGGGTTCCCTCAATATGTTTTAGGTACATTGGACTTTAATGAAGCACTCTGTGTATAGACGTTCAAATTAAACGTATTACCAAAGTCCCTGCGTGCTATCGTATACAACGCCAAGCAACACCCGCAGAATGCTGGAGGAATCAGCAGGCCCTGCTGAAGGGTCTCGGTCCGAAACGTCAGCTGTACTCTTTTCCCTAGATGTTTCCTGGCCTGCTGAGAAATAGTTCATCAAAATTGCTGGTGAACGCAGCAGGCCAGGCAGCATCTCTAGGAAGAGCTACGGTCGACGCTTCAGGCCGAGACCCTTCGTCAGGACTAATTGAACTTTCAAATCTCTTACTAACTCTTCCTTCAGTTAGTCCTGACGAAGGGTCTCGGCCTGAAACGTCGACTGTGCCTCTTCCTGGAGGTGCTGCCTGGCCTGCTGCGTTCACCAGCAACTTTTATGTGCGTTGCTCGAATTTCCCGCATCTGCAGAATTCCTGTTGTTTGAGAAATAGCTCTCTTGTTTGTGATTGAATATACAACCCCAATATTCATCTCCTTGCAGGCATTCACAGGAAAATAAAGGAATACAATAGAACCGATGAACGCCTATACACAAACAAAACTGACAAAAAAAAACACAATGTGCAAAGGAAGACATATCGTGCAAATATTTATTTTTAAAGCAAATGAATAATACTGAGAACATGAGTTGCAGATTCGTTGAAAATGAGTCTGTAGATGGCGAATCAGTCCAGTGTGCACAGAGGTATTCAATAGAGTGTACAACAATGGGCTTCATAGTTCAGAAATGATGATAATCTTCCTGGCGAGGTTTGAGAGAAATTTGACGAGACAAATACCTGAAACCACTAGACAAATCCCTTCTCTCTGCTGTCATCGGGAGGAAGGGACAGGAGCCGCAGAACCCACACTGCCAGGTTCAGGGACAGTTACTACCCCTCACCCATCAGAATCCTCTACCAGAGGGTTTAACTTCACTCAAATTCACTCACCTCGACGCTGAACTGTTCCCACAACCTATGGACTCACTTTCAAGGACTCTGCATCTCACGTTCTCAACATTTGTTGTTTATTTACTATTATTATTTGTATTTGTTCAGCTCAAGCTTGTAAAACCTGAGGTATGGACATAGCCAAGCATGCTCATTTCTTAATAGCTAGGAACTTTCAGACTATTCTAATGGTAGGGTGTCTTTCTGAAGATTTACATAGATATTGCTGTGTAGGGCTAATTGTTTAATGCTGTTGTGTGGTGACTTTGGGATGACGCCAGTTGTCGATATTACTATCGGGATAATGTACACCTTGTTCATGTTCCAAATTCTTTCAATTTCCTCTTTTAATTCAGCGTATTTCTGGTGTCTTTCACTTATTTTCTGTAAGTTTTGTGTGTTTGGAATGGCTCTATCTTTTAAATAAGTTGTCCTTGCTTGTTTATCCTGTATTATTATATCCGGACTGTGATTATGGATTGTCCTATCTGTAATAACGGATCGGGAAGAATATAATGCGTAGGAATCTGACTCTAATACTGCATCATAAATACAAGCTATGGTATTTTTATGAGTTTGTATTTTAAAACAAAATTTTGATGAATGATGTTGTCGCTTGATTGTGCCTGTAAAAGTAATCAGATTGAGTTAATACGTTGGATTGCTTCTGGTTTCTCTTGGCATCTTCTGCACAAATCGTCTTGAATTTGTTGGTCTTTGATTATGTATTTTTGACTTTTTTTTCTGTGCGTTAACCACGTGGTCCTGTATTGCCACAAGGAATCCTCTGTTTCTTGGAAGAGGTCTCCAACTCTGAGCCAAGCTTTCTTGTCGATATCCAGTCTGCTGAATCGTGGGGATGTCTTCCATGCAGGCTCATGCTCTTCCATTGGCTAACTTTTATTTCTTCATATTTAATATAATTAATTTTCTTTCTTTTTGTATTTGTTAACTTTTACACATTGGTTGTTTGCCCATCCTGTTGGGTGGCGGTCTTTCATTGATTCTATAGTGTTTCTTCTATTTACTATGAATGCCCTCAAAAAATGAATCTCAGGGTTGTACATGCTGACAATAATGTACTTTGATAATAAATTTACTTTGAACTTTTGAAACGGGCGGGCTGTCTGATGAGGGAAGTTCGGGCAGGTAAGGCTTGCATCTGTTGACTGTCTCGGTTGGAACAGAAAAGATGCCGACAGGTCTTGGCCGATGGTTGTTGAGAGCAAGTGTCCCCTGATAGGAGAGTCTAGAGTTAGAGTCACTGCATAAAAGTAAGGAAGCCCATATTTAAGACATGGATGAGTTTTTACCCCGTAGCAGTGAGTTTTTGAAAGTTCTTGCCCCTTTTCAGTGGGCAGTGGAAACGGATTTTAAATATTTTTAAGACAAAGGTCGGAAGATTATTGATATTAAGAGCTGATATTTTCTGCCCAGGTTATGATCAGATTAGCTATAAACTGCGGTACATGTTTGAGGAACTGAATACATTTGTAAACTCAGCCAGCTCCGTTTGGACACTAGCCTCATCGCCATTAAGGACATCTTCAAAGCGCATAGCATCAAAATGGCGGCATCAGTCATTACGGACCCCATCAGCCAGAACATATCTTCACTTCTTCTCATTGCTGCCATTAGGAAGCCTGAAGACACGTAATTAATGTTTCAGAAACAGCTTTTCCCTTCCACCATTAGATTTCTGAATAGACATTGAACCCATGAGCACTACGCTATTATATTTTTTGCACCAGTTTACAAAAGTCTCAGGCATATATAGAGCTAGACTGCCTAAGAATTTTTGCAGAGTACTGTAGTAATTTTATGTGTTGCACTCTACTGCTACCACAGGGGAAAACAAAAACAAATTTCATGACATATGTGAGTGATGATAAACCTGATTCTGATATGGGTCTCTTTTGTGTACTAGGAGAGGGAAGGAGGCAGGGAGAGGGGAATCATGGTTGGGAAAAGGGGAAGGGAGCGGGGAGGGAGCGGGAAGCACCAGAGAGACATTCTGTAATGATCAATAAACCAACTGTTGAAACCAATTTACATTGCCTGGTTTCTCAGGGCTGGGTGTGCCTGCACCCACGCCACCCACCCCTCCCACCCCCACCACCGCTCCCGGCGCTCCATCTGTCCAACAGCTCCCGCGGCGCTCCACCCCCGCCATTACCCCGCCAGATTTACAAACTCACTCTCCGCTCCGCGTTGACAAATATATATATATGCGCAAGACTTCTGCACTCTACAGTATACATATTGATTATCGCAATTTATGTTTTACTATTCTGTACCGCTGGCACAAAACAGCAAATCTCACCACATATGACAGTAAAATTAAACCTGATTAGTATTCTGGTGGCTTTCTAATCCTCCTGAGCCATGTTATGACAGAATTCATCGTTAAAACAAAAGCAACGCACTCAGCTCGCCTGTTCCTGTCTGTAATCCGAGCATAAACTTCTAATAAGACTAGAGCCTGGTTACTCCTGGCTATTTCATCAGACCTGGCTTGTCGTGTGGAAAATACCAATTTAAAATTCCAAGTGAATCTACTGAGACACCAACGTGCCGCGCTGGCCGCACAGAACGGATCTTTGTGGAGCTGATTTGCGACCGTTTTATTGAATCTGAGGACAACGTCTACTTTCGATTTACGTTGGTTGGTTCTCTGAGAACACGCTGTTTTTCGCTGTAGCTAAAGCAAAGTTCTCATACCAAATTAGAATAAATGTATTTTCAAAGTACAAATATGTCACTATATACAACCCAGAGATTCATTTACTTGCGGGCATTCACGGTGAACACAAGGGACACTGAAAACCGCCGACAACAAAGACGAACAAACAGCAAAAACTGTGCAAAAAGAAACAGCAATTTGTGCAAATACAAACAGGAGAACATCAAGTTAATAAAAACAATATAAAAGCAATAAATATCGAGAACATGAGATGAAGAGTCCTTGAAAGTGAGCCCATAGGCTGTGGGAGCCGTTCAGTGATGCCCTTTTCTCATTGCTACCATCAGGGAGGAGGTACAGGAGCCTGAAGACACACACTCAATGATTCCGGAACAGCTTCTTCCCCTCCGCTATCAGATTTCTGAATGGACAATGAACCCATGAACACCACCTCACCACTTTTCCTTTTTTCTCTCTCGTTTTGCACTACTTAATTAATTTAACTTATATTATGTATTGCATTGTAAAACAAAAAAAATTCCCGACATATGACAGTGATAATAAACCTGATTCTGATGGGGCGAGTAAAGTTATCCCCTCTGGCTCAAGCAGCGACGGAAAAATGGTGGCAAAAAAAACCTTGTTCTATTAGTTGTGAGAATAACATATGATGCAGGCGATTCACTTGGGAAAACGCGATCGGAGTCACGAAGGTGAGGGATATTTACCTTAAACCCGGTCTTTACAGCCGATTAAAAGTAATTAACGTTACAATTTTTTATTCCAAACTATTATAATAAAACAAATGGCACTGATTGTCAAAGCAAATGCAAGATTGAAAGGAACGCGACCTCAAAAATTCAGCTATTAATATTTCGTTTTACACAATATCAGCGGCGGTTCCCAGGCCATAAACACAATGTGTAAGATATTTGTACGCGACCGTTTAGGCCCTTTCTTACCACAGGTTCGAGTTTCCTTTTGGTCGGAGAAGGTGCCCTTCTAACTATCTCGCTGATCGTTATGATATCCCCTCTTCCTTTCCATTCTCTCAACACGGTGTAATATTAAACTTAGATTGGAACCGTCTGTTATAGCAGCCACTTGAAGCGTCTGTTCTGCATTAGTGTTGTTTTATATATGTCTCAAACAAATCGAATACAAGGTCACCGAATAATTAACAGTTTCCAATTCTCTCTTCATCCATTAAAATACTTTCCTGCTTATATTTCATTTCCCCTGTGTCTTAGAGTTTTAAAGACATAGTTTTTTTCGCGTTCAGTTATATGGTATCCAACGTAACTGGTTAAATAGAAAAGCGCTATGTCTTGGAGTTTTTAAAGACATAGCTTTCCTTTCGCGTTCAGTTGAAGATCGCTTAATGTCATTTCCAGTACACAAGTGTAAAGGAGATGTTTCCAAAATAATTGTTACTCCGGATCCGGTGCAAGACAAAAAGATAAAGAACGGAATAATTTAAAAAAAACACGACACACAAGTAGCTCCTACACGTAGATTGATTGTATGTCCGTAAAGTGACGCTAGTTCTATGGAATCCAGCGTAGTTGGTTAGATAGATAAACTCTGCGTCTTAGGGTCCTAAACGCGCAGATTTTGCTTTTGCGTACAGTTATATGGAATTCAGCGTAGAGCTGAATAGATACAAAATCTCTGCGTGTTGGGGTTTTTAAAGATACCGGTTATTTTTGCGCGCAGATTTATGGAATCCATTGTAACCGGATTCCAATGTAGAAGAAGAGTTCGTTCTTAAGGTTAAAACAAACGTATTAAAATGTATTCCAGCAGTCCCCGACTTGCGTTAAATTTTGCATTACTATGTTCAAAGTAAATTTATTATCACAGTATAGATACGTCGCCATGTACAACCCTGAGATTCTTTTTCTTGCGGGCTTTCGCAATAAATAGAAAGAAATACAATAGAGTCAATATGAAAGATCAGACGCAACAAAGACCGACAACCAATGTGCCTGCAATTGAAAACCCGGGCGGATAAAATTAACTTAAATTGCTTGAACGATTATTTTCCCCCCAAACAAGCAGACAGTGCCCCAGAATTAAAGTTGTTCTTTCTGATTGGTGACGGAATGGAAGATTTAATACTCTATGTGTCACAGACATGTAACACGCGGGGATCCTGTGTAGCCATCACGAGGGGTACCACGCGCACTGAGTAAATCACCGCTTGATTTAAAAGTACTTTTTCTTTCAGCTTTAGACTCCGCTAGTAAATCCGGCGTATTTTCCTTCCCCTAATTGTGCTGCTTTACCCTGCCCGGTGTGGTGCTGTGGGTCCCCGGGCCAACGCTCTCCCTCCCATCTGCGATTTAATGAGTTGCTTCATGCACCAAAACTAATGTTGCTGCATTCGACTCGTTCTTGTCTGACCTTGCGACCGTAACGGACGATGAAATTCGCAGACGCCCCACCCCCTTGCGCTTTAATCTATCAATGGACGTTGTTAAAAGTGGGATTAATGGCAGGAGTTAGCGTCGGAGCGATTAGGTACTGCGAAGAAAGTCCGTTTTTGATCCGGCTGGTACGGAGGATCGGAGAAAGCTGCAGAAAGTTGTAAACTCAGTCAGCTCCATCATGGGCACCAGACTCCCCAGCATCGAGGACATCTTCAAAAGGTGATGCCTCAAACAGTCAGCATCCATTATTAGAGACCCCCATCTCCCAGGACATGCCCTCTTCTCACTGCCATCAGGGAGGAGGTACAGGAGCCTGAAGACACACACTCAACAACTCAGGAACAGCTTCTTCCCCTCTGCCATCAGAATTCTGAACAGACAATGTACCCATGAACACCACCTCGCTATTTTCCCTTTTGCTTTGCACTACTTATTTAATTTATTTTTAATATATTCTCATTGTAATTTAGAGTTTTTTACTATTTTGTATTGCGACGTACTGCTGCCACAAAACAACAAATTTCACGGCATAGGCCGGTGATATTAAACCTCATTCGGGTTGTTTTAAACTGATGCGGGGCGAGAGAGTCTGCTCAGTTCCAGGGAGCGGCGGAATTCGCATCCAGCAATTAATAGCTCGCAAAGTAGCGATCGCGGAGGGTGGTAACTAGTAAACTGAATAAGCATCTCCGAGGAGCGGAAGTCTGTTGAGTTTTCGGGATTTGCTATTGGCTGGGCCAGTTCATTACGGGAGTACAGACAATATTTGATATATTGTGACATGAACACGCAATTAGATCATTGAGTTCAAATACTCAAATCACTGTCTTTCTGCTAAACGACCCTCAGTAGGTCCTGCGCGGGGTCACTGCGGTGACACATTAAATCACATCAGTGTGGACACAAAAAGCACAAGCCCCAGCCCAGAATTGCGCTAGCAAGTGAACCCGGTCAGTGACAACACCAGCGGGTACTTTCTGCCGGCTTCGCCGATACATTAAACATATGGCGCTACAGGAATTTACTTCGCATGAATTTAACATTGTAAACCTGATTACGGGGTAAAATTACTTAAAAGCGGCCGTATCTGAGCTAATCGGTTTATAGCAAATGCCAGATATCCCGATGTTGTCAAAATTACTCCCCCAGCGCTCTGCAGCCACGGCCGTTCATTAAATCACCTCCGATTAACGATTTTTGTCGTTCAGAGAATAAAACCATAAGACATTAGAGCCATTCAGCCCATCAGATCTGCTCTACTATTCCATCATGGCTAATTTATTATCCCTCTCAACTCCATTCTCTAGCCTTCTCCCTATAACTTTTGACACACGGACTAATCAAGAATCTATCAAACTCTGCCTTAAATATAAAGACCTGGCCTCCACAGCTGCCTGTGGCAATGAATTCCAGATTCGCCACCCTCTGGCTGAAGAAATTCTGTTTTAAAGGGACATCCTCTGTTCTGAGGCTGTGCCCTGTGGTCCTTGACTCTCCCATCCTCTCCACGTCCACTCTATCGAAGTCTTTCAATACTCGATAGCTTTCAGTGAAATCCCCCCTCACACCCTCACCTCATTCTCCTAAAAGGCAAAGACCCTTCGGCCCACAATGTTGTGCTGAACCAATTGAATTATCAATCAAAATGCCAACTAAACTGATCACTTGTACCCATACGATGTCTTGTCCTTCCATTCTCTTCACAGCTCTCAGGAATGAATTTTAAAAATAACCAGAAATGGCTAGCACGGGAGGGCACAGTTTTAAGATGCTTGGAAGTAGGTACAGAGGAGATGTCAGTGGTAAGTGTTTTACGCACAGTGTTGAGTGCGTGGAATGGGCTGCCGGTGGCGGTGGTGGAGGCGGATACGATAAGGTCTTTTAAGAGACTCCTGGATGGCTACATGGAGCTTAGAAAAATAGAGGGCTATGGGTAAAGCCTAGGTAGTTCTAAGGTAGGGACATGTTCGGCACAGTTTTGTGGGCCGAAAGGCCTGTATTGTGATGTATGTTTTCCATGTTTCTCTGTTCCACGCGAGGAAGTAAAGCAGATTTCAACCTGCAGCTTTTAACCAATAATTTAGCATTAATGCGGCAACCGCCATTAGGAATCCCCATCACCCATTTAATTTAATTGCTATATATATCTTGCTGTAATATGTACTGTATATACAAAACGTATATAACATATATGTATTATTGCAATTTATAGTAATTTATTATTATTATGTATTGCAATGCTTTGCTACCGCAAAACAACAAATTTCACGACAAATCCCAGTGACATAAAACCCAATTCTGATTCTGATTCTGATAGTGGCTTCTTTTCCGTCTTTAAGTGCCGATGACGGCCAGGCTTCTTGGCCCAATAACAACTCAATATTTGGGTGTCATTCAATAACACCTTCTTGGCTCAATAACAAGTCAATGTTTGGGTGTCATTCGCCTGTGTCCACGTGCTTTGTTTTGTTTTAAATTACTGATGTTTAGTTTGCTGATCAATTTACCGATCTTCCGGAAACTTCTGTCGCTTTTGGCGCTTCTCTTACTCGCACAGCGACTTTATTTTAATAAAAACTCTCAAGGCGGCTCAAAACAGTCGTTTCGGGCAAATGGGGCTCGTTAACCGGGATTTGCAGCTCCTCTAGGAGAAGGAAAACTCTGATCTGAAAACTCTGCTGCCTTGCGGCTACACCCACTCATGGGGGAGGCTTCGGGGGCAAATCCGGAGCTGGAATCCCTAAGTCAGTCCTCCGTTGAGTTCAACGCGACGCCGCTGGTGTCAAACTGTATAGGTCTCTGCCGTTCCTTTGAATTAATTCATCAGCGTGCAGAGGGAGTCTGCTACATGAGCTACAGCTTGCTCTGCACATCGTACTGCACTGGCTTACAGCTAGGACGTAACACTAAGATACATTGTAATCCATAAACGTTACAAAGTTGCTTCAAACTTTCGCTACACGCTCAAGTAGATCAACACGTTTCAAACGGCATGTTACCCCGAAATGCTGAATGCTACTCTTCTTTATTTTGTCTTCCTGTGAGGTACGACTGCACATACACTTCTCCGGTTAACACCCCACCCCCACACACACACACAAACACACACAAACACACACACACACACACACACACACACACACGATCATAATTGAAGCTACAGGAGAAACCAAGTCGACAGTCTGAGGGGTTGCATGTTTACATCCATCAAAGCGAGGATAGGGAGATAAAATTCCTTGGAAGTAAATGAAGGGAATTCACATCACCGCCGTTCAGCGACCGATCATCCGGCTGATTTGAATTAAATTGGGAGGTTATCCGTGTCGCTCTAGAACCAGGCCGGCTGTTGTTCTATTTTACGGATAACAGACCTGACGACAGTCCAAGACCAAGTGCCTATTGCAGGGTGATCAGTCGCAACGAACCGGCAATTCGGCCTCAAGGCACCTTTTGATGAAATTAGGAAGAGAATAAACACGGGCTTTTGCCTGCACCATACACAGGGATCAGGTTTGTGAAATATCGAGTAACACACACAGAATGCTGCGGCAACTCAGCGCACCTCTATGAAGAGCAATGTTGTGGGCCGAGGCCCTTCGTCAGAACTGAAAAAGTGCGACCTGAAATCCATTGAAAGTTTCAGGAGACTAGGAATGTCACCAAAGACTCGCAAACGTCTACAGACGGGCCGTGGAGACCATTCTGGCGGTCTGGTACGGAGGGGCCACTGCAGAGGATCAGAAAAAGCTGCAGGAGGTTTAATCTCAGCCAGCCTCCCCGTAATCGAGGACACTGTCAAAAGGTGAAAGGACCCCCATCACCCAGGGCACCCCCTCTTCTCATTGCTACCCTCAGGGAGGAGGTACAGGAACCGGAAGACATACACTCAACGATTCAGGAATAGCTTCTTTCTTTCCACATCTGATTTCTAAATGAACAATCAATTCATGAACACTGCCTCACTATATTTTTAATGGTTTTACTCTTTTTACACTACATTATATATATATATATATATATATATATATATATATATATATATATATCTTATTATAATATATAGTTAATTTTTATTATGTACTACTGCCGCAAAAATACTGTATCTTACGACTTATGCCAGTGATCAAAACGTGATTCTGATTTGCAAACAAGAGAAAATCTGCAGATGCTGGAAATCCGAGCAACACACACAAATGCTGGAGGAGCTCAGCAGACCAAACAGCATCTATGGAAAAGAGTACAGTTGACGTTTCGGGCCGAGACCCTTCGACAGGACTGGAGAAAAAAAAAAGATTTGCATCATCCCTTGCGTTCGTGATACATTGGGAAATGTGTCGTTATCTGTGAGCCGATTGCAAACTATCTCAGAGTGACAGTTTCCAACGGTTACATCCAATGATCAGTTTAGCAATATCGACACCGTGCACTTTAAATAACGTGAATCTCGTACCTGTGGAATCCTTCAAGGGCGGAGGAATATTAATATCCTTCATTGCTCCTTTCAACCCCTTTCTTTTGAGCAAGATCAATCCGCAGTTTCATTCTGTGCCGAACGCCGTTTTAACGAAAGCAGAGATCACGCTGAACTCTCGGGATCCCCATAACATAAATACTTAAAACGCACTAACGTGATGCCTGTCTTTGCCAAACTTTGTAGAAGGTAACTGGACAGACTACACCGGCTCCCACGCACGGGTGACACAGACAATGCTACTTCACTGATAACGTAGTTCTGAGTCCGGCTGAAAACCTGCGTTGGGCTCTGCTTGTTTAAGATGACTTTAAAATATATCTTAAATCTATCTGGAAATTCATGTTACAAGTGATCCCATGTGAGATTCAATCAAAAACAGCATTACGCCGATGTTGTCGTAGAAAGATGCTAAACCTTGCAAGGCGCCCTATTGTGTCTGAAGCGACAACGCCGATAGCTCCGTATTAGTATAGAACAGTAACAGGCCCTTCGGCCCACAATGTTGTGCTGAACCAATTATATTAGTAATCAAATGGCCAACTAAACTAATCTCTTCTCTCAACACGATGTCCTATTTCCCTTACATTCAAGCGCCTACCTAAATGTCTCTTAAAGCCCCGTCCCTAATGTCTCTGCCTCTACCACCACCCCGGACAGCACAATCCAGGCACCCACTACTCTGTGTAAAAAAAGACTTGCCTCTCACATCTCCTTTCAAATTACCCCCTCTCGCCTTCAATGCATGCCGTCTGGTATTAGACATTTCAACCTTGGTAAAAAGGTACTGTCTGTCTACTCGTATGCCTCTCAGTCTGTGCCTCTCATAATCTTACAAACGTCAATCAGATCTCCCCTCGGTCCCCACCGCTCCAGAGATTACAAAACCAAGCCTCTTCTGATAGCACATCTCAGATCTCTTAAAACTTAAACCTCCTCTCACCTTAAGTGCATGCTGTCTGCTATTAGACATTCCAAACCTAATATTATCTTATTGTACTAATATCTTGTCTTATTTCTATTTAACTTTTCAAAACTACAATCCTCTGTCCGCCCCACAAACGGTGATCTTTCCTGAGATCAGCAAATATGCTACAACCCCGTCTGCACAAAGTGGCCCGGACTGCAGCCGGCAGTAACGGCGGGCTCCGAACATCCGATGGGTCGGAAGGGAACTCGGGGTCCGACTCGCAGCGGTAGCGTTACTAGGAACGGATTTTCGCTCGGGACCAACCTTCTGCTTGGTCCACGAAACTTGAGATCGTGTTGGCAGACTTTGTAGCGCGGAAGATACTGGCGTTTAGTCCAAGTTTCTCGGCTGCAGAGTAAGTCCTGTACATTGTCATCATGAAGTGGTGGGGAGTCACTCCGCCGGTCCGCCGGTGGCCGCTCCCTTGGACCGGCAACGAGCGCACGGTACCATCCGCTCGGAGCGCCGCGCCGCCGAACGCTGTCCTGGAGGAGGAGGCGGCGCCCGGAGCAGCGGGGGACAGAGCTGCCGGCTCCACGCACTGTAAACCCCACCAGCAGCAGGTGACCGAGCACAGGAGAAGGGCAGCGGCTCGGAGCGGCTCCATCCGGAGGGGATTCGAGGGGCGCTCCGCCGGGCGCGGCTCGCTTCAAGCACAGAAACGCACGGTACCGAAACTTCCCTGCCGCGGCCGCCCGTCCACCGCCCCACTGTCCCCGACGTGCGCGCCGGCCCGCCCACCCGCGCAAGCGCGCCGCCGATGATTGGCCGGGCGGCGCGCACTGCCCGCCCCCATTCGGCCAGTGGGAGGAGGCAGAGCGGTTCTCTCCACCCCCTGAGGGGCAGCAATCTCCCGCCAAGGCAAAGAAATGTAATCACCCCCACCGCACGCTCGGTGTAAAGGTTTCATTACAGCACGTCTCTTAAGACTCCTTGTGCAGGCAGGCTGCCTTAAAGGTTAATTTGCAGGTTGAGTCAGTGGTGAGGAAGGCAAATGCAATGTTAGCATTCATTTCAAAAGGACTAGATTATAGAAAGCAAACATGTCATGCTTTATAAAGCATTGGTCAGACCGGACCGAGTTTTGTGAGCAGTTTTGAGCCCCTTATATAAGAAAATATGTGTCGACATACGAGAGGGTCCACAGGAGGGTCATCAGAATGAGTTCCGGAATGAAAGGGTTAACGTTTGAGGAGTGTTAGGCGGCTCTGGGTCTGTACTCGCTGAAGTTTTGAGGAATGAGTGGCGATCCCATTGAAACCTATTGAAAACTGAAGAGCCTCGTTAGGGTGGATG
Source organism: Mobula birostris (assembly GCF_030028105.1). NCBI lineage: Eukaryota > Metazoa > Chordata > Chondrichthyes > Myliobatiformes > Myliobatidae > Mobula > Mobula birostris. Next base: position 3,295,774 of record NC_092370.1, on the reverse strand, counting down.
TTCCCTATAGTGGATGAGTTTAGGACCAGAGGGCACAGCCTCAGAATAGAAGGGCGTCCATTTAGAAATAGATGAGGAGGAATTTCCTTAGCCTGAGAATCTGCGGAATTCATTGGGTATATTTAAAGCAGTGGTTGATACATTCTTGCTCAGTCCGGACGCAGAGATTCTGGAGAGAAGGCAAGAGAATGGAGTTGAGGGAGATAATAAATCAGCCAGGATGAAATGGTGGAGCAGACGCGAGGGGCAAAAGAGACTAATTCTGTTCCTATGTCTAATGGTCTTATGATGGTGGGATAAATTAAAACAGGTTCTTCAGATGCTGGAAATCCACACACTAAATGCGGAAGAGACGCAGCATCCAGGCAGAGGAGTAGACAGTTTTGGTCCGAGACGCTTCATCTGGACTCAAAATGAGGGGGGTGGGGAGACGTCAGAATGGTTTATGGTGGAATAAATAGAATGAAGAACCTATTTTGCAAATAACTTCCCGGATGATACTTACAGCTGATTTGCCCTGTAACCGTTTTACAAACTCCCGTCCTGTGATACACAACGATCGTGTGAAGTATGGATGACAGTTATTTTGAAAACATGGCCACCTATCAGAATCAGAATGGGGACCTCGTTTAATACCACGTAGCAATACATATATTTAAGATATATAAATTACAATTATATATATAATTAAATAGGTAGTTCAAACAGGAGCAGAAAGAAGATCAGATACTGAAGAAGTGCACATGGGCTGGTTGTCCGTTCTGATGGCAGAGGGGTAGCGGCTGTTCCTAAAAGCTATTTGCATTTACCGTCCAAATACACATTTGAAAATTATGTCAATGTAAAATAATATGCGCGGTACGAGAATGTGGGAATTCGTGGTTATCTCGGGGAGGAGGAGGACGCTGGGGGGAGATCTGATAGCGGTTTGTACGATTATGGGGGGCACAGACGGAGTAGACAGACAGCATCTTTTTCCCAGGGTTGAAATGGCTAATGCCAGACGGCGTGCAACGAAGGTGAGAGGGGATAATTCCAAAGGAGATGCGAGGGGCAAGTTTATTACACAGAGAGTGGTGGGAGCCTGCAACGTGCTGCCTGGGCTGGTGGTACAGACAAGTACATTAGAGACTTCGGGCATAAGAGACGTAAGAGACGTTTAGACGGCAATAAGAATGTGGGAGAAATGATCGGATATGGATATTGTGTAGGCAGAGGGGATGTCCATATGATGATTAATCTAATTGGTGGGCCGAAGGCGCCGTTCCTGTGTTGTGCTGTATTGGTCTGTTCTATATTATCTAGTTTAAAGGTATACTGTATCGCAAAATAATTTATGTCCCTCGTCAGGTCAGGGTGACTGCGTGCGCGGAGCGAAACCCAAACTGCTGGGATAACTGAGTGTTACAGGGGACCCAGGAGATGCTGACCAGACCTCTACCTCCGCAGATATTACCCCACCGGCCTGCAATTGACCATATGACATAGAAGCAGAATTCGGCTATTCGGCCCATCGTGTCTGCTCTGCCATTCCATCATGGCTAATTTATTATCCCTGTCAACCCCATTCTCCACCCTTCTCCCTGTAACCTTTGACGCATTTACTAACCAAAAACCTACCAACCTCCTTCTTAAATATACTTAGTGACTCGGCCTCCCCAGCCGTCTATGGAAACGAAATCCACAGATTCGCAACCTTCCGACTAAAGACATTCCTCCTCATTTCTGTTCTAAGTGGACGTCCCTCTATTCTAAGGCCGTGCCCTCTGACCCTAGGCGCCCCTACTGTATGGATTGGAGGATGTGCCTTATGAGAACAGGTTGAGTGAACTAGGCCTTTTCTCCTTGGAGCGACGGAGGATGAGAGGTGACCTGATAGAGGTGTATAAGATGATGAGAGGCATTGATCGTGTGGATAGTCAGAGGCTTTTTCCCAGGGCTGAAATGGCTAGCACGAGAGGGCACGGTTTTAAGGTGCTTGGAAGTGGGTACAAAGGGATGTCAGGAGTAAGTTTTTCACACAGAGAGTGGTGGGTGTGTTGAATGCACTGCCGACAACGGTGATAGAGGCGGATACAATAGGGTCTTTTAAGACATTCTTAGATAGGTGGATCGAGCTTAGAAAAATAGAGGGAAATTCTAGGCATCTTCTAGAGTAGGTTACATGGTCGGCACAACATTGTGGGCCGAAGGGCCTGAAATGTGCTGTAGATTTCTATGTTCGATGTTCTATATAAAAACAAACATTCTCTCCACATCCACTCTGTCGAGGGCTTTCAACATTCGATAGGTTTCAATGAGATCCCCACGCTTTCATCGAAACTCCAGCCAGTATAGTCTGAATTTTGCTTCCGTTTCGAGTATCTGCAGCCTCCCATGTCTCCATTTTGCACTGACCGTAGATGTTCAAATTTCAACTGTGTGAGGACATCAAACATCCGCATCATTATCGTCGAAAATGGTTTACTGCTAATCACAGTGAAATTAAATCACATCAACCGCTGATTTATATGCAGCATTTCAAACTGATAACGTGTTTATTTAATTGTTTTAGAAACGACCTAAATCTAGATTTGCGGAGATAAATCGGCAGCTCCACGCAGAACTGTGAATATTAGTACAGTGCGTAATTGACCGATACGTTTCTACCAACAGTGGCTAGCTGATACACACACTCAATGTTTAATCCTCTCCGCCATCAGATTTCTGAATGAACAACGAACTCATTACGATAGCTCACTCTTTGTTTCTGTTTTCTTTTGCTCTCCTTTTGCACGACATAAAAACTCTCCCGCACAAATTTCCCCGCAATGGCGGATGGACAACCACACCATATATATTTCTTATTTAAATTAATAGGTAGTAAAAATAATTTACATTGCATTGCACTGCTGCCACAAACACAACATAAGCCAGTAATATTAAACCTGATCCTGGAGTCTGATTCTGACCCTGATCCTGATCCTGATCTTGATTCTGATTCTAATCCTGATCCTCAATCTGATTCTGATTCTGATTCCTGATTTTGATTCTGATCCTGATCCTGATTCTCATTTTGATCCTGATCCTGATCCTGATCCTGTTTCTGATTCTGATCCTGATTCATGATTCATGATCCTGATTCTGATCCTGATCCTGATCCTGATTCTAATCCAGTTGCTTATTCCTGATTCCTGACTCATGATTCTGATTCTGATTCTGATCCTGATCCTGATTCTCATTTTGATCCTGATCCTGATCCTGTTTCTGATTCTGATCCTGATCCTGTTTCTGATTCTGATCCTGATTCATGATCCTGATTCTGATCATGTTCCTGACCCTGATCGTGATTCTCATTCTGATTCTGATCCTGATTCTCATTTTGATCCTGATCCTGATCCTGTTTCTGATCCTGTTTCTGATTCTGATCCTCATTCACGATTCTGATTCTGATCCTGATTCATGATCCTGATTCTGATCCTGATCCTGATTCTGATCCTGTTCCTGACCCTGATCGTGATTCTCATCCTGATTCTGATCCTAATCCTGATTCTTATTCTGATCCTGATCCTGATTCTGATCCTGAATCTGTTTCTGATCCTGATCCTGATTCTGATCCCGATTCTGATTCTGATCCCGATTCTGATTGTGATCCTGGTCCTGATTCTGATCCTGATCCTGATTCTGATCCAGTTGCTTATTCCTGATTCCTGACTCATGATTCTGATTCTGATCCTGATCCTGTTTCTGATTCTGATCCTGATTCATGATTCTGATTCTGATTCTGATCCTGATCCTGATCCTGACCCTGATTCTGATTCTGATCCAGTTGTTTATTCCTGATTCCTGACTCATGATTCTGATTCTTATTCTGATCCTGATCCTGATCCCGATTCTGATCCTGATCCTGATCCTGACCCTGATCCTGATTCTCATCCTGATTCTGATCCTGATTCTCATTTTGATCCTGATCCTAATCCTGTTTCTGATTCTGATCCTGAATCACGATTCTGATTCTGATCCTGACTCATGATCCTGATTCTGATCCTGATCCTGATCCTGATTCTCATCCTGATCCTGATTCTGATCCTGATTCTGATCCTGTTCCTGACCCTGATCGTGATTCTCATCCTGATTCTGATCCTAATCCTGATTCTTATTCCGATCCTGATCCTGATCCTGATCCTGATTCTGATCCTGATCCTGATTCTGATCCAGATCCTGACCCTGATCCTGATTCTGATCCTGATTCTGATCCTGATCCTGATTCTGATCCAGTTGCTTATTCCTGATTCCTGACTCATGATTCTGATTCACGATCCTGATCCTGATTTTCATTTTGATCCTGATCCTGATCCTGTTTCTGATTCTGATCCTGATCCTGTTTCTGATTCTGATCCTGATTCTGATTCTGATCCTGATCCTGATTCATGATCCTGATTCTGATCCTGATCCTGATTCTGATTCTGATCCTGTTCCTGACTCTGATCGTGATTCTCATCCTGATTCTGATCCTAATCCTGATTCTTATTCCGATCCTGATCCTGATTCTGATCCTGATCCTGATTCTGATCCCGATTCTGATTCTGATCCCGATTCTGATTGTGATCCTTGTCCTGATTCTGATCCAGTTCTGATTCCTGATTCATGATTATTCCTGATTCCTGATTCATGATTCTGATTCTGATTCTGATCTTGATCCTGATCCTGATTCTGATCCTGATCCTGATTCATGATTCTGATTCTGATTTTGATCCTGATCCTGATCCTGATTCTTATTCCGATCCTGATCCTGATTCTGATCCTGATTCTGATTCTGATCCTGATCCTGATTCTGATCCCGATTCTGATTCTGATCCCGATTCTGATTGTGATCCTTGTCCTGATTCTGATCCAGTTGCTTATTCCTGATTCCTGATCCATGATTCTGATTCTGATCCTGATCATGATCCTGATTCTCATTTTGATCCTGATCCTGATGCTGTTTCTGATTCTTGATCCCGATTCACGATTCTGGTTCTGATCCAGTTGCTTATTCCTGATTCCTGATTCATGATTCTGATTCTGATTCTGATTCTGATCTTGATCCTGATCCTGATTCTGATCCCTGCTCATTCAACTGCAAGAATCCATTTGTCATCTTTTGCCTGTAGAGTTAAATGTGATCGTGCTTAAAACATTAAACGATCCCCATCTGGCGGCAGTAGGCAGCATTAATGTTCTGTAAGTGAAAACCCGAGCATACAGTTTAAATTTAATTCTAGCGCAGATTGAAATTTTGAATCCTCTTTCGTTTCGTAGACAACTAAAATGATTCTGCTTAAAAAGCAGATGTACTAATTTGTGATGCACTAATTTGGACTGATATCCAGACACGGACGGAACAAAAGCGTGGTTCGGTAGCTATTTGAATCAGATGCCGATTTAAATCAATGTCAGAATCGGCATCAGGTGTAATACCACTGACATTTGTCGTTGTGCGGCAACATCAATTTGCAATAAAAATACAAGAGAAATATCCCTCAGAAATAAGAAGCGAGTCACAGGGTTGTAAACTACCTACATACTTTGATAATAAATGTACTCTAAATGTTTGAATATAAAATTAAACTAAAGAAGTAGCGTAAAAAGAGGACAGAAATAGTGAGGTACTGTTCACGGGTTCTTTGTCCATTCAGAAATCTGATGGCGGAGGGAAGACGTTGAGTGTGTGTCTTCAGGCTCCTGTACCTCCTCCCCGATGGTAGCAATGCGAAGAGGGCACGTCCTGGGTGATGGGGCCTTGAATGACAGGTGCCCCCTTTTTGAAGCATCGCCTTTTGACGATGTCCTGGGTGCCGGGGAGGCTGGTGCTCGTGATGGAGCTGGCTGAGGTTACAACTCTCTGCAGCTTTTTCCCGTCCTGTGCAGTAACACAAGAATTTTGAAACCCGTAACAACAAAATAATTTGTTTTTTAGAAATCCGTATTTTACTCATTTCGATTGAATGATCAAGGCAAACTGCCTCTTTAGTACAGGGATCTGAAGGAATTTCTTTCGCCAGAGAGTGGTGAATCATTACAACAGACGGCTGTGGAGGCCGAGTCATTGGGTATATTTAAAGTAGAGGTTGATAGGTTCTTGATTAGGCAGAGTGTCAAAGGTTACGGGGAGAAGACAGGAGATTTGGTGTTGAGAGGGACAACAAATCAGTCATGATGGGAGGAATGGCCTGATTCTACTCCTATAGTTTATGGCCTTATGGACTGAACAAAAACGTGGATATTTACACCGAAAACGTAGGAAATATTCAACAGGTTAGACAGGGTGTCTGCAGCGAGAAATGGAGCCACCGTCCCGGTCGAAAACCAGCGTCACTGTCGTTTTTTATTTATAAATAAATGATAGCTTGCAAAACTAGGATGCAACTTACTCTCTGCTCAAAGATAATTCCTTATTGTAGAAGAATATTTATTTTAACATTAAATTCCCACTTTGCCACTCCGTATCCCAATATCCACGATTTAAAACTGTTACCTGAGAGACGAGTGGCGCTTGGTCTCCTGACCGCGAAGTCAGAGTCGAGAACCGTGGAGCACAGCAGCACAAAACATGCCCTTCGGCCCGTCTGGTCCACTGAACAATTAATCTGTATTTGCATGTGTTTCATTTCTCCCATTTGTCTATAGTGGAGATAATAGGCTCGTCGGGCAACATTGACGAAGTTAGATAACGCTTATGTTAAGGACAAAAAGTCTGCGGCTCTGAGTCTCGCTCCGCGACTAATTCACAGCGAAGTAGGGGAGAGGAATCGCGCGGTGCTGAGAAGGGGTTCGTGAGTTCGGGGAACTGAACCGAGGTTCTGTGGGCAGGAACGTGATTCCCGGATGGTATGTTGCCTCCTGGGTGCCAGGGTCCGGAATATCTCGGACCGAGTTCTCAGCGTTCTTAAGCGGGAGGGTGAACAGCCTGGGGTCGTGGTCCATGTTGGTACCAGTGACATGGGCAGGACAGGCGACGAGGTTCTGCACAGGGAGTTTAGGGAGTTAGGTGGATAGTTTAAAGGGCAGGACCTCCAGGTGATAATCTCAGGATTGCGTGCTAGACCATACAATTTCCAGCATTCTATTCCATCTGCTATTTCTCTGCCCATTTTTCTAATCTGTAGCTTCATGCGTGGCACCTTGTCAACGGCCCTCTATAATCCAAGTACACAGCATCTGACTTTGGCTTCCTTTATCATGTGCCTCCAAGTACCGAGAAAACACATCCTTAACAATCGACTCCAACATCTTCCCAGCCATCGAGGTCTGACCAGCTGGCCTATAGTTTCCTTTCTTCAGTCTCTCTCCCTTCTTGAAGAGCGCAGTGACATTCGCAATTTTCCAATCTTCTGGAACCATTCCAACATCCAGTTATTCCTGAAAGGTTAATGTCTCCACAATCTCTTCACCTCCTTTATGTACCTGAAGAAACTTTTGCTATCCTCTTTAGTATTAGTGTCTAGCTTGCTTTCATATTCCACCTTTTGACTGTTTTTAGGTGCATTCTGTTGGTTTTTAAAAGTTTCCCAATTGTCTAACTTTCACTAATTTTTGCTCTGTTATTTCTCTTCTCTTTGGCTTTGACTTCTCTTGTTAGCCACAGTTGTGTCATTTTGTCTTTAGAATACCTCCTCCTCTTTGGGCCGTATATATTCAGTGCCCAATTTCCCCAGGATCAATAAAGTATATCTATCTATCTATCTATCTTCTGAATTGTTTCCAGAAACTCCAGCCATTGCTGCTTTTCTGTCATTCCTGCCAGTGTTCTTTTTCAGTTAATTCTGGCCATATCCTCTCTCAGGCCTCTGTAATTCATTTTACTCCACTGTAGTACTGATACATCTGACTTTAGCTTCTCCTTCTCAAATTTTAATATCATATTTTGATCACCCTAAGGTTTTTTTTTTACCTTAAACTCATTGCATACCTCCCAATACAGAATAGCTGGTCCCCTAGTTATCTCAACCACAACCTGCTCTGGTAAACCATCTCATAGGCATTCTAGAAATTCCACCTCTTGGAATCAAACAGCACCCTGATTTTCCCAATCTACTTGCATATTAAAATCCCCCATAACTATTGTAACATTGTCCTTTTGGCGTGCATTTTCTATCTCCCATTGTAATCCCAGGGTTCTGTTGTTTTAGATGTGATAGAGCAGGAGGGATTAAAGTGAGAGGATTGGCATTACTAGTCAGGGAAAATGGCATGGCAGTGTTATGGGTGCAACTGAGTAATAATAAAGATATGACCACATTAATGGCGCATGACCAAGTGGTTATGGTGTTCACCTAGTGATTCGAAGTTCGCTAGTTCGAGCCTTGGCTGAGGCAGCGTGTGTGTCCTTGAGCAAGGCACTTAACCATTGCTCTGTGACAACACCGGTGCCAAGCTGTATGAGTCCTAATACTCTTCCCTTGGACAACATCGGTGACGTGGAGAGGGGAGACTTGCAGCATGGGCAACTACCGGTCTTCCATACAACCTTGCCCAGGTCTGCGCCCTGGAAAACTTACAAGGCGCAAATCCATGGTCTCACGAGATTAACAGATTCCTATATAAAAAAAGGGCTATATTACAGACCATCCAATAGTCTGAGGGATTTAGAGGAACAAAATTCTAAAGAGATCACAGACTGTTGTAAGAAACATAAGGCTGTGACAGTAGGTGACTTCCACATATTCCACACATAACTTTCCACATATTGACTGGGGCTCCCATACTATAAAAGGACTAGATGGGATAGAGATTGTCAAATGTGTTCAGGACAGTTTCCTTAGTCAGTACATAGAAGTTCCAACAAGAGAATATGCAATACTTAATCTGCTATTAGGGAATGAGACGGGGCAGGTGACAGAAGTTTGTGTAGGAGAACACTTTGCATCCAGTGCTCATAATGCCATTTGTTTCAAGGTAATTATGCAAAAGGATAGGTCTCATAATCATAGTCATAGTCATAGTCATACTCTATTGATCCTGGGGGAAATTAGTTTTCATTACAGTTGCACCATAAATAATAAATAGTAATAGAACCATAAATAGTTAAATAGTAATATGTAAATTATTCCAGTAAATTATGAAATAAGTCCAGGACCAGCCTGTTGGCTTAGGGTTTCTGACCCTCCAAGGGAGGAGTTGTAAAGTTTGATGGCCACAGGCAGGAATGACTTCCTATGATGCTCTGTGTTGCATCTTGGTGGAATGAGTCTCTGGCTGAATGTACTCCTGTGCCCAACCAGTACATTATGTAGTGGATGGGAAACATTGACCAAGATGGCATGCAACTTGGACAGCATCCTCTTTTCAGACACCACCATCAGAGAGTCCAGTTCCATCCTCAAAACATCACTGGCCTTACGAATGAGTTTGTTGATTCTGTTGGTGTCTGCTACCCTCAGCCTGCTGCCCCAGCACACAACAGCAAACATGATAGCACTGGCCACCACAGACTCGTAAAACATCCTCAGCATCGTCCAACAGATGTTAAAGGACCTCAGTCTCCTCAGGAAATAGAGGAAATAGGTCTGAGGTTTCAGATTCTAAGTTGGAGAAAGGCCAGTTCTGGTGGTATCAGAAATTATCTGGCAAGTGTCGATTGGGACAGGTTGGTTACTGGCAAATGTATACTTGGGAGACTTTCAAAGGTGAAATTTGAGAGTACAAAGCTTGAATGTGCCTGCCAGAATAAACAGAAAGATAACAAGTGTGTAGCTTGGATTTCCAGCTTCTGCAGGTTTTCTCTTGTTTGAGATGTGTTTGCTGTTTTGAGACAAATCCCCAGTGCCTGACAAGGTACTCAGACCCTGTGCGAGCCAATCAGTAATTGCAGAGACCATAGCAGAGATGTTTAAATCATCCTTAGCAACAGGTGAGATAGCAAAGGATCAGAGGATAGCTGATGTTGTTCCATGATTAAAAAAGGTTCTAAGAATATGCCAAGAAATTATAGACTGGTGAGCCTGACATCGGTAGTGGGAAAGTCATTGGAAGACAATCTAAAGGACCAGGTATATGAGTATTTGGATAGACGGACTCATTGGGAATAGTCAGCATGGCTTCGTACATGGTAAATCATGCCAGCCAATCTTATAGAGTTTTTTGAGGAAGCTACCAGGAAAATTGATGAAGGCAAGGCAGTGGAGATTATCCATATGGACATCAGCAAAGCATTTGGCAAGGTCTCACTTTAGAGATTGGTCGAGGAGCTCTGTCGCTCAGCATTCAGGATGAGGTTGTAAATTGGATCAAACAGTGGTTTTGTGGGAGATGCCAGAGTGGTAGTAGATGGTTGCCCCTCTGACTAGAAGCCTGTGACTAGTGGAGTGCCACAAGACATGGTGCTGGGTCCATTATTGTTTGCCATCTCTATCAATGATCTGGATAATAATGTGATTAACTGGATCAGTAAATTTGCAGATGACACCAAGACTGGTGTTGTACTGGACGGTGAGGAGGGCTTTCATGGCTTGCAGAGGGATCTGCATCAGCTGGAAAAATGGCAGAAAAATGGCAGACAGAATTTAATGCAGAGAAATGCGAGGTTTTGCACTTCGGTATGACTAATTAGGTTCATTATTACACAGTGAACAGAACAAAGGGATCTAAGAATACACATCCATATTTCTTTGAAAGTGGTATCACAGGCATATAGGGTCTTAAAGGAAGCTTTTGACACATTGGCCTTCATAAATCAAAGTATTGAGTACAGAAGATGGGATGTTATACTGAAGTTGTATAAGATGTCGGTGAGGCCTAATTTGGAGTATTGTGTGCAGTTTTGGTCACCTACCTACAGGAAAGATGTAAATAAGATTGAAAGAGTACAGAGAAAATTTACAAGGATGTTGCACAGACTGGAGAACTGGAGTTATAAGCAAAGATTGAATGGGTTATAACTTTATTCCCTAGAACATAGAACACAGAGGGGAGATTTGATAGAGGAAAAGAAAATTATTAGGGTATAGATAGGGTAAGTGTGGGCATGTGGCCAAGTGGTTAAGGCATTGGACTAGCGACCTGAAGGTCATGAGTTTGAGCCCCAGCCGAGGCAACGTGTTGTGTCCTTGAGCAAGGCACTTAATCACAAATTGCTCTGCGACGACACTGGTGCCAGGCTGTATCGGCCCTTGCCCTTCCCTTGGACAACATTGGTGTCATGGAGAGGGGAGACTTGCAGCATGGGCAACTGCTGGTCTTCCATACAACCTTGCCCAGCCTGCACCCTGGAGAGTGAAGACCTTCCAAGCGCAGATCCATGGTCTCACAAGACTAATGGATGCCTTTCTAAGATAGGGTAAATGCAAGCAGGCTTTTTCCACTAAGGTTGGGTGGGACTACAACTAAAGGTCATAGGATAAGGGTGAAAGATGAAAGGTTTAAGACCATAAGACATAGGAGCAGAATTAGGACATTTAGCCCATTGAGTCTGCTCCACCATTCAATCATGACTGATCATATTTTCCCCTCCTCAAACCCATTTCCCAGCCTTCTCCCCATAACATTTGAAACCATGTCCAATCAAGAACCTATCAATATCTATCTTAAATATACTCAACAACCTGGCCTCCACTGCTGCCTGCAGTAACAAATTCCACAAATTTACCATTCTCTAATGAAATAAATTTCTCTGCATCTCTGTGTTAAGTGGATGCCCATCTGTTCTGAGGCTGTACCTCCTTGTCCTACACCCCCCACCATGGAGAAACATCCTTTCCACACCTACTCTCTCTAGGCCTTTTAACATTCAAAAGATTCCAATTAGATCTTTCCTCATCCTTCTAAATTCCAGCCAGTACAGACCCAGAACTATCAAATGCTCCTCGTATGATAACCCTTTCATTCCCGGAATCATCCTTGTGAACCTCCTCTGGACCCTCTCCAACGCCAGCACATCTTTTCTTAGATGAGGAGCCCAAAACTGTTCACAATACTCAAGGTGAGACCTCACCAGTGCCTTATAAAGCCTCAACATCATATCCTTGCTCTAGACCTCTTGAAATGAATGCTAACATGGCATTTGCCTTCCTCATCACCGACACAACCTGCAAGTTAAGCTTTTAGGTGTTCTGCACAAGGATTCCCAAGTCCCTCTGCATCTCAGATTCATGGATTTTCTCCCCGTTTAGAAATAGTCTGTGCATTTACTTCTACTACCAAAGCGCATGACCATACATTTTCCAACATTGTATTTCATTTGCCACTTTCTTGCCCATTCTCCTTATCTGTCTAAGTCCTCCTGCAGACTACGTGTTTCCCCAACACGACCTACCCCTCCATCAATCTTCGTATCGTCTGCAAACTTGGCAACAAAGCCATCAATTCCATCATCTAAATCATTGATATAAAGCATAAAAAGAAGTGGTCCCAACACTGACCCCTGCGGAACACCACTAGTCACTGATAACCAACCAGAAAAGGATCCTTTTATTCCCACTTGCTGCCTCCTACCAATCAGCCAATGCTCTAATCAATGCTCTAAGCAGGGTCCTGCGGAAGGGTTTTGGCCATAAACATCAACTGTACTTTTTTCCATAGATACTGCCTGACCTGCTGAGTTCCTCCAGCATTTTGTCTGTGTTGCTCGTATTTCCAGCAGCTGCATATTTTATCTTGTTTGTGATCATTTACCAAAATCTTGCTTTAAAATACAAAATCATAAAAGACACCATACCTTACTATAAATACAAGCCTGATTCAGTTTTAGAGTCAGGGTCCCACAAATTATATTATCATCTATCTGTTATTACAGATAGGACATTCTATAATAACCATCCAGATATAATAACACAATATTTAAACAAGCAAGAACAACTTACTTAATAGATAGAGCCATTCCAAACATATATAATGCACAGAAATCAGTAAGTGAAAACCACCAGAAATATGATGAATTAAAAGAGGAAATTGAAAGACTATGGAACATGAACAGAGTATATATTGTCCCGATAGTAATATCGACAACTGGTATCATCCCAAAGTTATGCACAATAACATTGAACAATTAGGCCTGCACAATAATATCTATGTAAAACTTCAGAAAGCCACAATACTATACATCACTAGAATAGTCCAAAAGTTCCTCACAATTGAGAAATGAGTGTGTTTGGCTATGCCCATACCTCAGGTTTTACCAGCTTGAGCCAAAAAATAATAATAATAATAATAAATATTGAGAACATGAGATTAAGAGTCATTGAAGGTGAGTCCACTGGTTGTGGAAACAGATTGGTGATGGGGCAAGTGAAGTTGAGTGAAACTTATCCCCTCTGGTTCAGGAGCCTGATGGTTGAGGGGTAATAACTGTTCCTGAACCTGATCATGTGAGTCCTGACACCCCCGTACCTTCTTCCTGATGGCAGCATTGAGAAGAGAGCAAGTCCCGAGTGGTAGGGTCCCCTGATGTTGGACGCTGCTTTCCTGCAACAACGTTCCCTATAGATGTCGTCAATAGTGGATAGACTGGGTCATATCCGCTACTTTTTGTAGGAATTTCCATTCAAGGTTATTGGTGTTTCCATACAAGGCTGTGGTGCACCAGTCAATATAATCTCCACCAGATACCTGTAGAAATTTTATAGAAGTATAGAATAATAGTGTCATTGGCAAATGTATAGATGTCACTTGGGCTGTGCCTAACCACACAGTCATCGGTGCAGGGAGAGTAGATCATTGGGCTAGGTACTCACCTTTGAGGTGTGCCAGTGTTGATCGTCAGCGAGGAGGAGATGTTATTTCTGATCTGTAATGACTGTGGTCTCCAATGAGAAAGTCAAGGATCCAGTTACTGATTGAGGTACAGACGTCCAAGTTTTGGAGCTGGCTGGTTAGAACTGAGGATATGATTGTGTTGAAAGCTGAGCGGTAGTCAATAAAGACCAACCTGATGTAGGTGACACTATTGTCCAGGAGATCCAAGAACGAGCGGAGACTCACTGAGATTTCATCCACAGTAGACCTATTGTGGCAAAAGACAACATCCAACAGTTTCAGGTCCTGGCTTAGGCAGGAGTTGATTCCAGACATAATCCTGAGATTATTACCTTTGAGGTCCTACTCTTTAATTTATCTCCTAGCTCCCTGAACTCGGCTTGTAGGATCTCAATATCACTTGGTTGCCTTTCATCAATATCATCTGGTTACATTTCATTAATATTGCTTGGTTACTTTTTTAGTCATAGTCATAGTCATACTTTATTGATCCTGGGGGAAATTGGTTTTTGTTACAGTTGCACCATAAATAATTAAATAGTAATAAAACCATAAATGGTTAAATAGTAATATGTAAATTATGCCAGTAAATTATGAAATAAGTCCAGGGCCAGCCTATTGGCTCAGGGCGTCTGACCCTCCAAGGGAGGAGTTGTAAAGTTTGATGGCCACAGGCAGGAATGACTTCCTATGACGCTCTGTGCTGCATCTCGGTGGAATGAGTCTCTGGCTAAATGTACTCCTGTGCCCAACGAGTACATTATGTAGTGGATGGGAGACATTGTCCAAAATGGCAGGCAACTTAGACAGCATTCTCTTTTCAGACACCACCGTCAGAGAATCCAGTTCCATCCCCACAACATCACTGGCCTTACGAATGAGTTTGTTGATTCTGTTAGTGTCTGATACCCTCAGCCTGCTGCCCCAGCACACAACAGCAAACATGATCGCACTGGCCACCACAGACTCGTAGAACATCCTCAGCATCGTCCGGCAGATGTTAAAGGACCTCAGTCTCCTCAGGAAATAGAGACGGCTCTGACCCTTCTTGTAGATAGTCTCAGTGTTCTTTGACCAGTCCAGTTTATTGTCAATTCGTATCCCCAGGTATTTGTAATCCTCCACCATGTCCACACTGACCCCCTGGATGGAAACAGGGGTCACCGGTACCTTAGCTCTCCTAAGGTCTACCACCACCTCCTCTTTTATTTATGTTTAGTGCAAACAATTAAATGGTGGAAATAGGAATATGTAAACAAGCACATGATAACCAATAAACCATTATAGACAGCTTTTATTTATTTATTTAGCGAACCACGTCACCCAGCAACCTCCAAAACCCCGATTATCTCCACCCTATTCACGAGGCAATTTTCAAAGACCAATATTAATCTACTCGGGACATCTTTGGACCATGGGGGGAAATGGGAGAAACCAGAGAAAACCCACATATTTCAGGGGAAGTACGTGGAGAGACTCCTTACAGAATTGCGCTGGAATTGAACTCTGAACTCTGGTACGCCGTGAGCTGTAATGGGGTCGTGCTAACTCCTACAGTACCATGCGCCTTAAAGTGAAGAAACAGACTTGATTATTTCAATTGCAAATAAAAATGAAAATAAGTGAACTTGAAGTAATTATACACAGAAATCTGGCATTCATACAAACATTACAAAAACATTGAAAAGATTCATTCCAACTTGGACTTTTTTATGTTCACCATTCCACACACTTCCTAATGTATTTCCTCATTTTCCTGTGAATGCCCAGAAGAAAATGAATCTCCAGGGTTGTAAATGGTGACAAAAATGTACTTTGATAATAACACACACAAAATGCTGGAGGGGAACTCAAAAGGCCTGGCAGCATCTACGGAAAAAAGTACTGTCAATGCTTCAGGCTGAAACCTTTCGACACAACTTACAGTTGACCCAAAATGTCGACTGTACTTTTTTTCAGAACATAGAACATAGTAAACACACAGCATAATACAGGCTCTATGGCCCACAAAGCTGTGCCGAACATGTCCCTACCATATACAGTAACCATATAACCATAAAACAATTACAGCACGGAAACAGGCCATCTTGGCCCTTCTAGTCCGTGCTGAACTCTTACTCTCACCTAGTCCCTCTGACCTGCACTCAACCCATAACCCTCCATTCCTTTCCTGTTCATATATCTATCCAATTTAACTTTAAATGACAACATCAAACCTGCCTCAACCACTTCTGCTGGAAGCTCGTTCCACACCGCTACCACTCTCTGAGTAAAGAAGTTCCCCCTCATGTTACCCCTAAACTTCTGCCCTTTAACTCTCAACTCATGTCCTCTTGTTTGAATCTCCCCCACTCTCAATGGAAAAAGCCTATCCACATCAACTCTATCTATCCCTTTCATAATTTTAAATACCTCTATCAAGTTCCCTCTCAACCTTCTATGCTCCAAAGAATAAAGACCCAACTTGTTCAACCTTTCTTTGTAACTTAGGAGATGAAACCCAGGTAACATTTTCGTAAATCTTCTCTATACTCTCTCTATTTTGTTGACATCTTTCCTATAATTCGGTGACCAGAACTGTACACAATACTCCAAATTTGGCCTTACCAATGCCTTGTACAATTTCAACATTACATCCCAACTCCTATACTCAATGCTCTGATTTATAAAGGCCAGCATACCAAAAGCTTTCTTCACCACCCTATCCACATGAGATTCCACCTTCAGGGAACTATGCACAATTATTCCTAGATCCCTCTGTTCTGCTGCATTCTTCAATGCCCTACCATTTACCATGTATGTCCTATTTTGATTAGTCCTACCAAAATGTAGCACCTCATATTTATCAGCATTAAGCTCCATCTGCCATCTTTCAGCCCACTCTTCTAACTGGCCTAAATCTCTCTGCAAGCTTTGAAAACCTACTTCATTATCCACAACGCCACCCATCTTAGTATCATCTGCATACTTACTAATCCAATTTACCATCCCATCATCCAGATCATTAATACCTTCGAAATACCTAGGCTTTACCCATAGTCCTCTATTTTTCTAAGCTCCATGTAGCCCTCCAGGAGTCTCTTAAAAGACCCTATCGTTACCATCTCCACCACCGCTGCCCGCAGCCCATTCCACGCACTCAACACTCTGCGTAAAACACTTACCACTGACATCTCCTCTGTACCTACTTCCAAGCACCTTAAAACTGTGCCCTCTCATGCTACCCATTTCAGCCCTGGGGAAAAGCCTCTGACTATCCACACGATCAATGCCTCTCATCATCTTATACACCTCTATCAAGTCACCTCTCATCCTCCGTCACTCCAAAAAGAAAAGGCCGAGTTCACTCAACCTATTCTCATAAGGCTTGCTCCCCAATCCAGGCAACATCCTTGTAAATCTCCTCTGCACTGTTTCTATGGTTCCCAAGTCCTTCCTGTAGTGAGGCAACCAGAACTGAGCACAGTACTCCAAGTGGGGTCTGACCAGAGTCCTATATAGCTGCAACATTACCTCTCGGTTCTTAAACTCAATCCCATGATTGATGAAGGCCAATGCACCGTATGCCTTCTTAATCAGAGAGACAACCTGCGTAGCAGCTTTGAGTGTCCTAAGGACTTGGACCCCAAGGTCCCTCTGATCATCCACACTGCCAAGTGTCTGACCATTAATACTACATTCTGCTATTTTCAGAGACGCTGCCTGGCCTGCTGGGTCCCACCAGCATTTTGTGCGTGTTTTACTTGGATTTCCAGCATCTGCAGATTTTCTCTTCTTTGTATTTTCATAACGAATTTACTTTGAACTTTGACTTTAGTTGAGCAGCAGAGCTAATTTAGTGACGAACTATTAAAAACATCTGGGATGAGGACCTACGTTGGTCGGGGTCAACAATGGGTGTTGCATCCCAGCTGATTACGTGATGTGCAGTCAGGGACCACGCAGTTCCTCGCTGATTTCACCGACTCAGGCATCGCGGGACACTGGAACATGAGGATAGCAGGCGGTGTGTGCTGCTCTTGGAAGAAGCCCTGTTGTCGAGGGACAATTCTCTCTCTTTCTTTTGATGATGAGTCGGAAAAGCAACACAGGAGATTGTACACTGGAAGCGTGAGTTGCTGGTCTCCGTTCTCATTGTTGTAAGAGTGATCACTCTCGTCCTCGCTGTGGAGAGCAAGAGCCTGTCTGAGATACCAAAGGAAAGGGTTATGGATCTACCTTTCATGGACTCTAAATCCAGGTGTCTCTGAGGAGCTTTTACCATTGCTTGCATGGTGGGGAGGGTCAATGTTTCTACAAGTGGGGGAGGAAGGTCGATGTCTCTACAAGTGGGGGAGGGGAAGGGGAGGGTCGATGTCTCTACAAGTGGGGGTGGGGGAAGGGGAGGGTCGATATTTCTACAGGTGGGGGGGAGGGGAGGGTCGATGTTTCTACAAGTGGGGGAGGGGAGGGGAGGGTCGATGTTTCTACAAGTGGGGGAGGGGGAAGGAGTGGGTCGACGTCTCTACAAGTGGGGGAGGGGGAAGGAGTGGGTCGATGTTTCTACAAGTGGGGGGGAGGGGAGGGTCAATGTTTCTACGAGTGGGGGGGAGGGGAGGGTCGATGTCTCTACAAGTGGGGGAGGGGGAAGGGGAGGGTCGATGTTTCTACAAGTGAGGGAGGGGGAGGGGAGGGTTGATGTCTCTACACGAGGGGGACGGGGAAGGGGAGGGTCGATGCCTCTACAAGTGGTGGAGGGGGGAGGGGAGGGTCGATTTTTCTACAAGTGGGGGAGGGGGGAGGGGAGTTTCGATGTTTCGACAAGTGGGGGAGGGGAAGGGGAGGGTCGATGTCTCTACAAGTGGGGGAGGGGGAAGGCAAGGGTCGATGTCTCTACAAGTGGGGAGGAAGGGGAGGGTCGATGTCTCTACAAGTGGGGGAGGGGGGAGGGGAGGGTCGATGTCTCTACAAGTGGGGGAGGGGAAACATAGAAACATAGAAAATAGGTGCAGGAGTAGGCCATTCGGCCCTTCGAGCCTGCACCGCCATTTATTATGATCATGGCTGATCATCCAACTCAGAACCCTGCACCAGCCTTCCCTCCATACCCCCTGAGCCCCGTAGCCACAAGGGCCATATCTAACTCCCTCTTAAATATAGTCTAGCCTCAACTGTTTCCTGTGGCAGAGAATTCCACAGATTCACCACTCTCTGTGTGAAGAAGTTTTTCCTAATCTCGGTCCTAAAAGGCTTCCCCTCTATCCTCAAACTGTGGCCCCTCGTTCTGGACTTCCCCAACATCGGGAACAATCTTCCTGCATCTAGCCTCTCCAATCCCTTTAGGATTTTATATGTTTCAATCAGATCCCCCCCTCAATCTTCTAAATTCCAACGAGTACAAGCCCAGTTCATCCAGTCTTTCTTCATATGAAAGTCCTGCCATCCCAGGAATCAATCTGGTGAACCCTCTTCGTACTCCCTCTATGGCAAGGATGTCTTTCCTCAGATTAGGGGACCAAAACTGCACACAATACTCCAGGTGTGGTCTCACCAAGGCCTTGTACAACTGCAGTAGTACCTCCCTGCTCCTGTACTCGAATCCTCTCGCTATAAATGCCAGCATACCATTCGCCTTTTTCACCGCCTGCTGTACCTGCATGCCCACTTTCAATGACTGGTGTATAATGACACCCAGGTCTCGTTGCACCTCCCCTTTTCCTAATCGGCCACCATTCAGGTAATAATCTGTTTTCCTATTTTTGCCACCAAAGTGGATAACTTCACATTTATCCACATTAAATTGCATCTGCCATGAATTCACCCACTCACCCAACCTATCCAAGTCACCCTGCATCCTCTTAGCATCCTCCTCACAGCTAACACTGCCGCTCAGCTTCGTGTCATCCACAAACTTGGAGATGCTGCATTTAATTCCCTCATCCAAGTCATTAATATATATTGTAAACAACTGGGGTCCCAGCACTGAGCCTTGCGGTACCCCACTAGTCACTGCCTGCCATTCTGAAAAGGTCCCGTTTATTCCCACTCTTTGCTTCCTGTCTGCTAACCAATTCTCTATCCACATCAATAGCTTACCCCCAATACCGTGTGCTTTAAGTTTGCACACTAATCTCCTGTGTGGGACCTTGTCAAAAGCCTTTTGAAAATCCAAATATACCACATCCACTGGTTCTCCCCTATCCACTCTACTAGTTATATCCTCAAAAAATTCTGAGATTCGTCAGACATGATTTTCCTTTCACAAATCCATGCTGACTTTGTCCGATGATTTCACTGCTTTCCAAATGTGCTGTTATCACATCTTTGATAACTGACTCCAGCAGTTTCCCCACCACCGACATTAGGCTAACAGGTCTATAATTCCCCGGTTTCTCTCTCCCTCCTTTTTTAAAAAGTGGAGTTACATTAGCCACCCTCCAATCCTCAGGAACTAGTCCAGAATCTAACGAGTTTTGAAAAATTATCACTAATGCATCCACTATTTCTTGGGCTACTTCCTTAAGCACTCTGGGATGCAGACCATCTGGCCCTGGGGATTTATCTGCCTTTAATCCCTTCAATTTACCCAACACCACTTCCCTACTAACATGTATTTCGCTCAGTTCCTCCATCTCACTGTGCCCTCTGTCCCCTACTATTTCTGGAAGATTATTTATGTCCTCCTTAGTGAAGACAGAACCAAAGTAATTATTCAATTGGTCTGCCATGTCCTTGCTCCCCATAATCAATTCACCTGTTTCTGTCTGTAGGGGACCTACATTTGTCATAACCAATCCTTTCCTTTTTACATATCTATAAAAGCTTTTACAGTCAGTTTTTATGTTCCCTGCCAGTTTTCTCTCATAATTTTTTTCCCCTTCCTAATTAAGTCCTTTGCCCTCCTCTGCTGAAATCTGAATTTCTCCCAATCCTCAGGTGAGCCACTTTTTCTGGCTGACTTGTATGCTTCTTCTTTGGAATTGATACTATCCTTAATTTCTCTTGTCAGCCACGGGTGCACTACCTTCCTTGATTTATTCTTTTGCCAAACTGGGATGAACAATTGTTGTAGTTCATCCATGCAATCCTTAAATGCTTGCCATTGCATATCCACCGTCAATCCTTTAAGTGTCATTTGCCAGTCTATCTTAGCTAATTCACGTCTCATACCTTCAAAGTTACCCCTCTTTAAGTTCAGAACCTTTGTTTCTGAATTAACTGTGTCACTCTCCATCTTAATGAAGAATTCCACCATATTATGGTCACTCTTACCCAAGGGGCCTCCCACGACAAGATTGCTAATTAACCCTTCCTCATTGCTCAAAACCCAGTCTAGAATACCCTGGTCTCTAGTTGGTTCCTCGACATGTTGGTTCAAAAAACCATCCCGCATACATTCCAAGAAATCCTCTTCCTCAGCACCTTTACTAATTTGGTTCACCTAATCTACATGTAGATTGAAGTCACCCATTATAACTGCTGTTCCTTTATTGCATACATTTGTAATTTCCTGTTTAATACCATCTCCGACCTCACTACTACTGTTAGGTGGCCTGTACACAACTCCCACCAGCGTTTTCTGCCCTTTAGTGTTACGCAGCTCTACCCATATGGATTCCACATCTTCCCAGCTTACGTCCTTCCTTTCTTTGCGTTAATCTCATCTTTAACCAGCAGCGCCACCCCACCTCCCCTTCCTTCATGTCTATCCCTCCTGAATATTGAATATCCCTGAACGTTGAGCTCCTGGAGCCATGTCTCTGTGATCCCAACTATATCATAATCATTAATAACAATCTGCACTTTCAATTCATCCACCTTGTTACAAATGCTCCTTGCATTGACACACAAAGCCTTCAGGCGCTCTTTTACAACTCTCTTAGCCCTTATACAATTATGTCGAAAAGTGGCCCTTTTTGATGCTTGCCCTGGATTTGCCAGCCTGCCACTTTTACTTTTCTCCTTACTACTTTTTGCTTCTACCCTCACTTTACACCCCCTGTCTCTCTGCACTGGTTCCCATCCCCCTGTTGTGACCTAATCTCCTCACGCCTAGCCTCTTTAATTTGATTCCCACCCCCCAACCATTCTAGTTTAAAGTCACCTCAGTAGCCCCCCGCTAATCTCCCTGCCCGGATATTGGTCCCCCTAGGATTCAAGTGTAACCTGCTCAGGGGAAGGGGATGGTCTGTGTCTCTACAAGTGGGGGAGGGGGAAGGGGAGGGTCGATGTCTCTACAAGTGTGGGAGGGGAAGGGGAGGGTCGATGTTTCTACAAGTGGGGGAGGGGAAGGGGAGGGTCGATGTTTCTACAAGTGAGGGAGGGGGAAGGGGAGGGTCGATGTTTCTACAAGTGGGGGAGGGGGAAGGGGAGGGTCGATGTTTCGACAAGTGGGGGAGGGGGAGGGGAGGGTCGATGTTTCTACAAGTGGGGGAGGGGGAAGGGGAGAGTCGATGTTTCTAAAAGTGGGGGAAGGGAAGGGGATGGTCCATGCCTCCACAAGTGGGGGATGGGGAAGGGGAGGGTCGATATCTCTACAAGTGGGGGAGGGGGAAGGGGAGGGTCGATGTTTCTACAAGTGGGGGAGGGGGAAGGGGAGGGTCGATGTTTCTACAAGTGGGGGAGGGGGAAGGGGAGGGTCGATGTCTCTACAAGTGGGGGGAAGGGGAGGGTCGATGTCTCTACAAGTGGGGGAGGGGGAGGGAACGGTCAATATCTCTACAAGTGGGGGAGGGGGAGGGGATGGTCTATGTCTCTACAAGTGGGGGAGGGGAAGGGGAGGGTCGATGTCTCTACAAGTGGGGGAGGGGAAGGGGAGGGTCGATGTTTCTACAAGTGGGGGAGGGGAAGGGGAGGGTCGATGTTTCTACAAGTGGGGGAGGGGGAAGGGGAGGGTCGATATTTCTACAAGTGGGGGAGGGGGAAGGGGAGGGTCGATGTCTGTACAAGTGGGGGAGGGGGAAGGGGAGGGTCGATGTCTCTACAAGTGGGGGAGGGGGAAGGGGAGGGTTGATGTCTCTACAAGTGGGGGAGGGGGAAGGGGAGGGTCGATGTTTCTACAAGTGGGGGAGGGGGAAGGGGAGGGTCGATTTTTTTACAAGTGGGAGAGGGAGAAGGGGAGGGTCGATTTTTCTATGTGGGGAGGGGGAAGGGGAGAGTCGATGTCTCTACAAGTGGGGGAGTGGAAGAGGAGGGTCGATGTCTCTACAAGTGGGGGAGGGGGAAGGGGAGGGTCGATGTTTCTACAAGTGGGGGAGGGGAAGGGGAGGGTCGATGTCTCTACAAGTGGGGGAGGGGAAGAGGAGGGTCGATGTCTCTACAAGTGGGGGAGGGGGAAGGGGAGGGTCGATGTTTCTACAAGTGGGGGAGCGGAAGGGGAGGGTCGATGTTTCTGCAAGTGGGGGAGGGGGCAGGGAAGTGTCGCTCTACAAGTTGGGGAGGGTCGATGTTTCTACAAGTGGGGGAGGGGGCAGGGGAGGGTCGATGTCTCTGCAAGTGGGGGAGGGGGAAGGGGAGGGTCGATGTTTCTACAAGTGGGGGAGGGTCGATGTTTCTGCAAGTGGGGGAGGGGAAGGGGAGGGTCGATGTTTCTACAAGTGGGGGAGGGGGGAGGGGAGGGTCGATGTCTCTACAAGTGGGGGAGGGGGAAGGGGAGGGTCGATGTTTCTACAAGTGGGGGAGGGGGAGGGGAGGGTCGGTGTTTCTACAAGTGGCGGAGGGGGGAAGGGAGGGTCGATGTCTCTTCAAGTGGGGGAGGGGGAGGGGAGGGTCGATGTTTCCACAAGTGGGGGAGGGGGAAGTGGAGGGTCGATGTTTCTACAAGTGGGGGAGGGGGGAAGGGAGGGTCGATGTCTACAAGTGGTGGAGGGGGGAGGGGAGGGTCGATGTCTCTGCAAGTGGGGGAGGGGGAAGGGGAGGGTCGATGTTTCTACGTGGGGGAGGGGGCAGGGAAGTGTCGCTCTACAAGTGGGGGAGGGGGAAGGGGAGGGTCGATATCTCTACAAGTGGGGGAGGGTCGATGTTTCTACAAGTGGGGGAGGGGGAGGGGAGGGTCGATGTCTCTACAAGTGGGGGAGGGGGCAGGGGAGGGTCGATGTCTCTACAAGTGGGGGAGGGGGAAGGGGAGGGTCGATGTTTCTACGTGGGGGAGGGGGCAGGGAAGTGTCGCTCTACAAGTGGGGGAGGGGGAAGGGGAGGGTCGATATCTCTACAAGTGGGGGAGGGTCGATGTTTCTACAAGTGGGGGACGGGGCAGGGGAGGGTCGATGTTTCTACAAGTGGGGGGAAGGGAGGGTCGATGTTTCTGCAAGTGGGGGAGGGGGGAAGGGGAGGGTCGATGTTTCTGCAAGTGGGGGAGGGGAAGGGGAGGGGAAGGGGAGGGTCGATGTCTCTGCAAGTGGGGGAGGGGAAGGGGAGGGTCGATGTCTCTACAAGTGGGGGAGGAGAAGGGGAGGGTCGATGTTTCTACAAGTGGGGGAGGGGGAGGGGAGGGTCGATGTCTCTACAAGTGGGGGAGGGGGAAGGGGAGGGTCGATGTTTCTACAAGTGGGGGAGGGGAAGGGGAGGGTCGATGTTTCTACAAGTGGGGGAGGGGGGAGGGGAGGGTCGATGTCTACAAGTGGTGGAGGGGGGAGGGGAGGGTCGATGTCTCTGCAAGTGGGGGAGGGGGAGGGGAGGGTCGATGTTTCTACAAGTGAGGGAGGGGGAGGGGGAGGGTCGATGTTTCTACAAGTGGGGGAGGGGGAGGGTAGGGTCGATGTCTCTTCAAGTGGGGGAGGGGGGAGGGGAGGGTCGATGTTTCTACAAGTGGGGGAGGGGGGAGGGGAGGGTCGATGTTTCTACAAGTGAGGGAGGGGGAGGGGGAGGGTCGATGTTTCTACAAGTGGGGGAGGGGAAGGGGAGGGTCGATGTCTCTGCAAGTGGGGGAGGGGGAAGGGGAGGGTCGATGTCTCTGCAAGTGGGGGAGGGGGAGGGGAGGGTCGATGTCTCTACAAGTGGGGGAGGGGGAAGGGGAGGGTCGATGTTTCTACAAGTGGGGGAGGGGAAGGGGAGGGTCGATGTTTCTACAAGTGGGGGAGGGGAAGGGGAGGGTCGATGTCTCTACAAGTGGGGGAGGGCGGAGGGTAGGGTCGATGTCTCTTCAAGTGGGGGAGGGGGGAGGGGAGGGTCGATGTCTCTACAAGTGGGGGGAAGGGAAGGGGAGGGTCGATGTCTCTACAAGTGGGGGAGGGGAAGGGGAGGGTCGATGTTTCTACAAGTGGGGGAGAGGGAAGGGGAGGGTCGATGTTTCTACAAGTGGGGGAGGGGAAGGGGAGGGTCGATGTTTCTACAAGTGTTTGAGGGGAAGGGGAGGGTCGATGTTTCTACAAGTGGGGGAGGGGAAGGGGAGGGTCGATGTTTCTACAAGTGGGGGAGGGGAAGTGAAGGGTCGATGTCTCTGCAAGTGGGGGAGGGGGAAGGGGAGGGTCGATGTCTCTACAAGTGGGGGAGAGGGAAGGGGAGGGTCGATGTTTCTACAAGTGGGGGAGGGGGCGGGGAGGGTCGATGTTTCTACAAGTGGGGGAGCGGATGGGGAGGGTCGATGTTTCTACAAGTGGGGGAGGGGGAAGGGGAGGGTCGATGTTTCTACAAGTGGGGGAGGGGGAGGGGAGGGTCGATGTCTCTACAAGTGGGGGAGGGGAAGGGGAGGGTCGATGTCTCTACAAGTGGGGGAGGGGAAGGGGAGGGTCGATGTCTCTACAAGTGGGGGAGGGGAAGGGGAGGGTCGATGTCTCTACAAGTGGGGGAGGGGAAGGGGAGGGTCGATGTCTCTACAAGTGGGGGAGGGCGGAGGGTAGGGTCGATGTCTCTTCAAGTGGGGAGGGGGGAGGGGAGGGTCGATGTTTCTACAAGTGGGGGAGGGGAAGGGGAGGGGAAGGGGAGGGTCGATGTCTCTACAAGTGGGGGAGGGGGGAGGGGAGGGTCGATGTCTCTTCTAGTGGGGGTGGGGGGACGGGAGGGTCGATGTTTCTACAAGTGGGGGAGGTGGGAGGGGGAGGGTCGATGTTTCTACAAGTGAGGGAGGGGGAAGGGGAGGGTCGATGTCTCTGCAAGTGGGGGAGGGGAAGGGGAGGGTCGATGTTTCTACAAGTGGGGGAGGGGGAGGGGAGGGTCGATGTCTCTACAAGTGGGGGAGGGGGAAGGGGAGGGTCGATGTTTCTACAAGTGGGGGAGGGGGAGGGGAGGGTCGATGTTTCTACAAGTGGGGGAGGGGGAAGGGGAGGGTCGATGTCTCTGCAAGTGGGGGAGGGGGAAGGGGAGGGTCGATGTTTCTACAAGTGGGGGAGGGGAAGGGGAGGGTCGATGTTTCTACAAGTGGGGGAGGGGAAGGGGAGGGTCGATGTCTCTGCAAGTGGGGGAGGGGGAAGGGGAGGGTCGATGTCTCTACAAGTGGGGGAGAGGGAAGGGGAGGGTCGATGTTTCTACAAGTGGGGGAGGGGGCGGGGAGGGTCGATGTTTCTACAAGTGGGGGAGGGGATGGGGAGGGTCGATGTTTCTACAAGTGGGGGAGGGGGAAGGGGAGGGTCGATGTTTCTACAAGTGGGGGAGGGGGAGGGGAGGGTCGATGTCTCTACAAGTGGGGGAGGGGAAGGGGAGGGTCGATGTTTCTACAAGTGGGGGAGGGGAAGGGGAGGGTCGATGTCTCTACAAGTGGGGGAGGGGAAGGGGAGGGTCGATGTCTCTACAAGTGGGGGAGGGGAAGGGGAGGGTCGATGTCTCTACAAGTGGGGGAGGGCGGAGGGTAGGGTCGATGTCTCTTCAAGTGGGGAGGGGGGAGGGGAGGGTCGATGTTTCTACAAGTGGGGGAGGGGAAGGGGAGGGTCGATGTCTCTACAAGTGGGGGAGGGGGGAGGGGAGGGTCGATGTCTCTTCTAGTGGGGGAGGGGGGACGGGAGGGTCGATGTTTCTACAAGTGGGGGAGGTGGGAGGGGAGGGTCGATGTTTCTACAAGTGAGGGAGGGGGAAGGGGAGGGTCGATGTCTCTGCAAGTGGGGGAGGGGAAGGGGAGGGTCGATGTTTCTACAAGTGGGGGAGGGGGAGGGGAGGGTCGATGTCTCTACAAGTGGGGGAGGGGGAAGGGGAGGGTCGATGTTTCTACAAGTGGGGGAGGGGGAGGGGAGGGTCGATGTTTCTACAAGTGGGGGAGGGGGAAGGGGAGGGTCGATGTTTCTACAAGTGGGGGAGGGGGAAGGGGAGGGTCGATGTTTCTACAAGTGGGGGAGGGGGAGGGGAGGGTCGATGTTTCTACAAGTGGGGGAGGGCGGAGGGTAGGGTCGATGTCTCTTCAAGTGGGGGAGGGGGGAGGGGAGGGTGTATGTCTCTACAAGTGGGGGAGAGGGAAGGGGAGGGTCGATGTTTCTGCAAGTGGGGGAGGGGAAGGGGAGGGTCGATGTTTCTACAAGTGTTTGAGGGGAAGGGGAGTGTCGATGTTTCTGCAAGTGGGGGAGGGCGGAGGGTAGGGTCGATGTCTCTACAAGTGGGGGAGGGGGAAGGGGAGGGTCGATGTTTCTACAAGTGGGGGAGGGGGAGGGGAGGGTCGATGTTTCTACAAGTGGGGGAGGGGGAAGGGGAGGGTCGATGTCTCTGCAAGTGGGGGAGGGGGAAGGGGAGGGTCGATGTTTCTACAAGTGGGGGAGGGGAAGGGGAGGGTCGATGTTTCTACAAGTGGGGGAGGGGGCGGGGAGGGTCGATGTTTCTACAAGTGGGGGAGGGGGAAGGGGAGGGTCGATGTTTCTACAAGTGGGGGAGGGGGAGGGGAGGGTCGATGTTTCTACAAGTGGGGGAGGGCGGAGGGTAGGGTCGATGTCTCTTCAAGTGGGGGAGGGGGGAGGGGAGGGTGTATGTCTCTACAAGTGGGGGAGAGGGAAGGGGAGGGTCGATGTTTCTGCAAGTGGGGGAGGGGAAGGGGAGGGTCGATGTTTCTACAAGTGTTTGAGGGGAAGGGGAGTGTCGATGTTTCTGCAAGTGGGGGAGGGCGGAGGGTAGGGTCGATGTCTCTACAAGTGGGGGAGGGGGAAGGGGAGGGTCGATGTTTCTACAAGTGGGGGAGGGGGAGGGGAGGGTCGATGTTTCTACAAGTGGGGGAGGGGGAAGGGGAGGGTCGATGTCTCTGCAAGTGGGGGAGGGGGAAGGGGAGGGTCGATGTTTCTACAAGTGGGGGAGGGGAAGGGGAGGGTCGATGTTTCTACAAGTGGGGGAGGGGAAGGGGAGGGTCGATGTCTCTGCAAGTGGGGGAGGGGGAAGGGGAGGGTCGATGTCTCTACAAGTGGGGGAGAGGGAAGGGGAGGGTCGATGTTTCTACAAGTGGGGGAGGGGGCGGGGAGGGTCGATGTTTCTACAAGTGGGGGAGGGGATGGGGAGGGTCGATGTTTCTACAAGTGGGGGAGGGGGAAGGGGAGGGTCGATGTTTCTACAAGTGGGGGAGGGGGAGGGGAGGGTCGATGTCTCTACAAGTGGGGGAGGGGAAGGGGAGGGTCGATGTTTCTACAAGTGGGGGAGGGGAAGGGGAGGGTCGATGTCTCTACAAGTGGGGGAGGGGAAGGGGAGGGTCGATGTCTCTACAAGTGGGGGAGGGGAAGGGGAGGGTCGATGTCTCTACAAGTGGGGGAGGGCGGAGGGTAGGGTCGATGTCTCTTCAAGTGGGGAGGGGGGAGGGGAGGGTCGATGTTTCTACAAGTGGGGGAGGGGAAGGGGAGGGTCGATGTCTCTACAAGTGGGGGAGGGGGGAGGGGAGGGTCGATGTCTCTTCTAGTGGGGGAGGGGGGACGGGAGGGTCGATGTTTCTACAAGTGGGGGAGGTGGGAGGGGAGGGTCGATGTTTCTACAAGTGAGGGAGGGGGAAGGGGAGGGTCGATGTCTCTGCAAGTGGGGGAGGGGAAGGGGAGGGTCGATGTTTCTACAAGTGGGGGAGGGGGAGGGGAGGGTCGATGTCTCTACAAGTGGGGGAGGGGGAAGGGGAGGGTCGATGTTTCTACAAGTGGGGGAGGGGGAGGGGAGGGTCGATGTTTCTACAAGTGGGGGAGGGGGAAGGGGAGGGTCGATGTCTCTGCAAGTGGGGGAGGGGGAAGGGGAGGGTCGATGTCTCTACAAGTGGGGGAGGGGAAGGGGAGGGTCGTTGTTTCTACAAGTGGGGGAGGGGGCGGGGAGGGTCGATGTTTCTACAAGTGGGGGAGGGGGAAGGGGAGGGTCGATGTTTCTACAAGTGGGGGAGGGGGAGGGGAGGGTCGATGTTTCTACAAGTGGGGGAGGGCGGAGGGTAGGGTCGATGTCTCTTCAAGTGGGGGAGGGGGGAGGGGAGGGTGTATGTCTCTACAAGTGGGGGAGAGGGAAGGGGAGGGTCGATGTTTCTGCAAGTGGGGGAGGGGAAGGGGAGGGTCGATGTTTCTACAAGTGTTTGAGGGGAAGGGGAGTGTCGATGTTTCTGCAAGTGGGGGAGGGCGGAGGGTAGGGTCGATGTCTCTACAAGTGGGGGAGGGGGAGGGGGAGGGGGAGGGGGAGGGGGAGGGGGAGGGGGAGGGTCGATGTTTCTGCAAGTGGGGGAGGGGAAGGGGAGGGTCGATGTTTCTACAAGTGTTTGAGGGGAAGGGGAGGGTCGATGTTTCTGCAAGTGGGGGAGGGGGAGGGGAGGGTCGATGTTTCTGCAAGTGGGGGAGGGGGAAGGGGAGGGTCGATGTTTCTTCAACTGGGGGAGGGGGAGGGGGAGGGGAGGGTCGATGTTTCTGCAAGTGGGGGAGGGGAGGGGGAGGGGGAGGGGAGGGTGTATGTCTCTACAAGTGGGGGAGAGGGAAGGGGAGGGTCGATGTTTCTGCAAGTGGGGTAGGGGAAGGGGAGGGTCGATGTTTCTACAACTGGGGGAGGGGGAGGGTCGATGTTTCTACAACTGGGGGAGGGGAGGGGGAGGGGGAGGGGAGGGTCGATGTTTCTACAAGTGGGGGAGGGGAGGGTGTATGTCTCTACAAGTTGGGGAGGGGAAGGGGAGTGTCGATGTTTTTGCTGCTGTTTCTGTGTGGGAGTGGAGGGCGCTCTGGGGTTGTGAAGTTGTTATTCATCCCTGGGATTTCTTGTTTCATGTCTGTCTGTGAGGAGCAATAATTTCCGGATGTATATCCATTCTCTGTAGTGGTTTATGGAGCAGAGGCTGTTTCCGGAGAGGCAGGCTCCCCCTCTCCACGCAGTTGAGCAATCGGAAGGAACGGCGGAGACCTATACCATTTGGCACCAGCGGCACCGCAAGTTTTGCCGGTCAGCATTGAAGTCAACGTCGGCGTATCCCCACCACGGCATTATTATTTCCCGTCAGAATCACCGTATCTGCAGACACGCTTGTGCCTCGCATCACTTTGTGGACATACAATCAATCTCTGAATGTAAGCTACGTTTTGTATTGATATTTATTGTGTTTTTACTGTTGATATTCTCTGATTTATCTATTGTGTATCTTTTGTTTGCGCTGAATCGGATCTGGGATATCAACTATTTCATCCTTCACACTTTCGTCCTGGAAATGAAATTAAACAATCTTGAGTCGAGAATCTTTA